>NC_088370.1:33926149-33966149 GCF_034508935.2 Berghia stephanieae | reverse complement strand
GTCATAAATGTATTTTTAGCTTGACCTATTTATTCCTATTAGAGGCGACAAAAGAGGTGTTATATTATACGATTCTTTCATTCATTTCTTTGTATTTATTAAACGAGTTATTTTTATCTTGCCCAATACCACAACGAGCTTGCGAGTATGTGTTTTTGCACGATGAAAATAAAACGAGTTTAATAAATACAAAGAAATCAAAGAATACGTTTATTCTACCCCTCCAAGTAAGATTGTTAAATATTTTGTAACCAAATGGCATGGTATTAGTACTTTTATTCACCAAAATTTGTATCTTTCTACTTCTGCTTGAATTACAATTTGACCCAAAACTAAAAACGTTGGATTTGTATTCATGCGCATGAAAAGATTATTTTTCATTAACACCATCTGTCTTTGACACATAATTTCACACCAATAAAATGTGCGAAAATATTCTAAAATGGTTTAAATAGTCCCTGGTTTGAGAGTTTGTTTATTTTAAATGGAAAAAGGAGGGTCATTTTAATCAATCGATATTTGAAGGACTCAATTTTGGCCCAAATTTTAGAACTTTTTTTCTCAGAGTACGACAGAATTTATATTTGTATAGATGGAACGAACTTGACGTCACTCAGCTCTTTGTTATTGTTTTTTTTTAGACAGCCAATTTTATTAGTTCTCACTAAATTATATCAATCATGTTAGATTACACACGCATAAGGTTACACATCACTTCGGCTGGTGGATGTTGTGAGTTTTTCAACTAAACGCATAGCATTGAATGAAGTTTGACTCCCTGTTATCCTTGTTTTTGACTTTCGACATCCGGATTCTATCAATCAGACTAAAGATAGTATGCGCTTGGCTAAGAAGCTCACAATAATGCCATCCGGAACTATAACGGACCAAAACACAAAACTAGGTGAACTTTTTAGTCTGGTTAATACAATTTATTGAGAATTTGATTCAATAGTCTGATATCACGTCTCCCAGCAACGGCGGCAATCGTGGTTCTAAACAAAGAAAATCAGTACTTCTTATTTTTCATGCTGGCTAGAAGTTTTCATATGCCTTTTGATCCGAATGTGTAAAATTCAAAGCAAAGCAAGATCATATTTTTAATGTTTTTTTCCCCTCTGGATACGCTTTTATGCTTGTCGGAGAAATATTTCATATGGGCATCCGCCATTGTTCCGATAGTTTAGAGCCAGTGTTACTAAGTTACCATGCGTCATTACGAGGGAAGTGACGTTACGACTATTGAAGCGTATTGCTCGTAAACGTGGATGGATTAAAAAAAAAAACAATAACAAAGACCTGAGTGACGTCATCTTCATTCTATCTATAAACGTTTAAGGTCACATAATATGTTTGTGTGTTGGTACAGTTGGCATGGCAGACGGATGTGGTGAGAATTTTACTGAAACGCATTTGAAATATTAAAAAAAAGACATGCTATAAAAAAGTTATGTTTATAAAATGAATTTATATCCGTCAACATATGAGCTCATTGCCACCTATACGCTTGAAATATTATACTTTCTGTCATGTACAGCAATTTGTGTGTGTGTGTGTGTGTGTGTGTGTGTGTGTGTTTGTGTGTGTGTGTGTCTGTGTGTGTTTGTGTGTGTTACTGAACAGTGCATATTTATAGTGCACAGTGGCCACCGCCTATCAACACACCTCGAAATATCCCTCTTTGCATGAAATAACCTGTTACTCTTGTATAACATGGAAAATACTCCTCTGATATATAGATAGAATGCGCTTGGCTAAGAAGCTCATAACATTGCCATCCGGAAATATAACGGACCAACACACAAAACTGTGTGTATCCATGAACGTTTATAGTCGGGTTAATACAGTTCAGTGAGCACTACTCATAAACGCGGATGACGTCATCTTCGAACTATCTATACGCTTGAAATATTATACTTTCTGTCATGTACAGCAGTGTGTGTGTGTGTGTGTGTGTGTGTGTGTGTGTGTGTGTGTGTCTGTGTGTATTGCGTGTGTTACCGAACAGTGCATATTTATAGTGCAAAGTGGCCCCCCGCTTATCAAACTTCCTCGAAATATCCCTCTCTGCATGAAATTACCTGTTACTCTTGTATAACATTGAAAATACTTCTCGAATATGTAGATAGTATGCGCTTGGCTAAGAAACTCACAACGCTGACACCTTAAAATTTTCTTTCTTTTTGTTTTGTTTTGTTTTGTTTTATTTATAAATAATCAACAGCGCCCCATAACCCTGTGTAATTTCACTCTCAAGAAGCAAACTCTTAAGCGGATACTACTGTAGTAAGAAGAAATGAAACAAGGTTGGATTAGCACTAACTTTTATTCTACCGTGCTCTGGAAAAACCCATATTTAAAAATTTGGCCAGAAAACTCGTCCTTCAAATATCGATCGATTTAAATGACCTTCATCTTGGCAAAAACTCTCAAACCTGGGACTTCGCGAAGTCCCAGGTTTGAGAGTTTTTGCCAAGATGAGGGTCATTTAAATCGATCGATATTTGAAGGACGAGTTTTCTGGCCAAATTTTTAAATATGGGTTTTTGCAGAGTAAGACAATATGGGTGTAACATTGTATCACGGGTATGGGGATTGAAAATAATATTACATGTAAATTATAATGGGGGCGATCTTTATTCATGTTTTCGTCCAACCAAGTCATTTATTAATAATAGGATTTGTTGCTGTTCAACGATTGGATTTTTCTTATAACAAATGTAAACACGCTGCTTTGTTTATGCAAGTTATCAACATACCCATGTGTCAAGCTGATCAAAATTACCAATTGTTATGTTCTTCTTCTTTTAGGTTCCATGCCTGGTCCAGGCTTCGGATACTGCATGAATTATCTCTCTCCATTCCTCCCTGTCTCTTGCTTTTTCAAACAGCTCTTGGATTGTTAGGTTGGTGAAGCCCTTCAGTTGGTCTATGAGTGTTTTTCTTTGTCTCCCCCGGGCGCGTTTACCAGGTATTTTTCCACAACTTGCCAGGTATTCATTCCTATCTTTCCTTACTATGTGTCCGAAAAAGGATAGTTGTCGATCCACTATTAAGTGCATTAGTTTCCTTTGTTGGTATAATTGTTATGTTAGGTACTTCTAAAAATGTGAACACTATGTGGTTCACTTTGAGCACATTTTGCAATGAGACCAATGCTCTAGAGCTTAGGTAAATTACTCACAACATTCCGCCAGCCGGATATAGCGTGCCAACACACACACACAACTGGGTGTAACCATGACCGTTTCTCGTATGATGGGTAAAATTTAGTGAGAACTACTCATAAAAATCACTGGCTAAAATCAATAACAAAAAGCTGTGAGACGTTCATTTCGTTCCAACTATAGATAGAATGCGCTTGGCCAAGGAGTTCACAACATTGCCATCCGGAAGTATAACGGACCAACACACAAACTCTGTGTAACCATGAACTTTTATAGTCTGGTTAATACAGTTTAGTGAGAACAACTCACAAACGCGGGTGGCAAAAACATAACAAAGGCCTGAGTGACGTCATCTGCATACTATCTATAGATAGTTCAAAGATGACGTCACTCAGGTCTTTGTTATTGTTTTTTGCCATCCGCGTTTATGAGTAATGCTCACTGAATTGTATTAACCTGACTATAAACGTTCATGGATACACACAGTTTTGTGTGTTGGTCCGTTATTTTTCCGGGTGGCAATATTATGAGCTTCTTAGCCAAGCGCATACTATCTATAAATTGACGTCCCTCGGCTCTTTGTTTTTGTTTTTGACAGCCATTTTGGCGATTAGTTCTCACTAAATTATAGATAGTATGCGCTTGGCTAAGAAGCTCATAACATTGCCATCCGGAAGTATAACGGACCAACACACAAAACTGTGTGTAACTTTGAACGTTTATAGTCTGGTTAATTCAGCTCAGTGAGAATTACTCATAAACATGGATGGCAAAAAGCAATTACAAAGACATGAGTGACGTCATCTTCGAACTATCTATATCCGATGGCGGATGTTGTGAGTCAATCACCTATAAGCAAAGCATCAATGGGAACACATATAAAAGCACTCAAACAACACACTACACGATACCTAGTGTGTTCACATGAGGGAATTGAGTGACAATTCTAGATTATATTCGATTGGATGGATGTGTTTTTTGTTACAAGTTGCCTTTGATCAAAAGAAGACCAAACCAAGTTTTGACTTGTAGAAAAGATCGGAGGAAGATCTTCCTTATAGATAGAACGAAGTTGACGTCACTCAGGTCTTTGTTATTGTATTTTTGCCAGCCACGTTTATGAGTACTTCTCATTAAACTGTATGAACCAGACTATAAAAGTTAATGGTTACATGGTAGAGTTTTGTGTGTTGGTAGGTTCTACTTCCGGATGGCAATATTATGAGCTTCTTAGCCAAGCGCATACTATCTATAAGCACTCAAACAACACACTACACGATACCTATTGTGTTCACATGATAGAATTGAGTGACAATTCTAGATTGTATTCGATTGGATGGATGTGTTTTTTGTTACAAGTTGCCTTTGATCAAATGAAGACCAAACCAAGTTTTGACTTGTAGAAAAGATCGGAGGAAGATCTTCCTTATAGATAGAACGAAGTTGACGTCTTTGTTATTGTTTTTTTTTTTGCCATCCACGCTTATGAGTACTTCTCACTTAACTGTATGAACCAGACTATAAAAGTAAATGATTACATAAAGTTTTGTGTGTTGGTCTGTTATACTTCCGGATGGCAATGTTATGAGCTTCTTAGCCAAGCGCTACTATCTATAGATAGAATGCGCTTGGCCAAGGAGTTCACAACATTGCCATCCGGAAGTATAACGGACCAACACACAAACTCTGTGTAACCATGAACTTTTATAGTCTGGTTAATACAGTTTAGTGAGAACAACTCACAAACGCGGATGGCAAAAACAATAACAAAGGCCTGAGTGACGTCATCTTCGAACTATCTATACAGGCGCCATTCAGGGAAGACCCACGATCGTCCATCAAATGTCATGGCTTATAATATTATATAATCATTATTGTTTTCTTTGGAAAATTGTGAGTTGTTGACATAATATTGTTATTTTAATTCTCATTCTATGGGAAGAAGCAAGGATGATTGAATTGGGTAAGTTTTTGATAGATAAATAAACGAGAAGTGGAAGGACTTCCGTAGTTTCACAGCACGCCGAATGGATTTATATTTATTGTCGGGGGAGACTCTCAACACCCCCCCCCCCTTTGACCTTATGAAATACTTCTCCAACGAGCATAAAAGTGTATCCAGAGAAGAAAAAACATTATAAATCTGATCATGTTTTGACTGTTATACATTCTGATCACATGACACGTGAAAAAGGTTCGAGCCAGCATGGAGAATAAAAAGTACCGATTTTCTTTATTTAGAACCAAACTGCTGGTTGCTGGGCGACGTGACATCTGGCTATTGAATCCTATTTAAAAGCAAATAGAAAGAAAAATACCCCCCCCCCCCCAAAAAAAAAGAAGATATAGAAGGAACGAAATAGAAGTCACTCAGCTATCTGTTGATTTTAGACAGCCCTTTTAATAACAATCTTGTCCCCATTAAGACGCGCATCGTGACAAGTAGAAAATCTGCAACGATATTTAAAAAAATAAAAGCCGAGCGCCATTGTGCTGAAAGACAATGGCGAAAATCACTCCTGACAGTTGACAAAGAAATTTATCAAAATCACAACAAAAACATAAAACATAAGATCAAAGAAGCAAAGTCGCCTTAGTACAACACTTTGATCAAGTATTGTCGCACTTCAAAGGCGTTATTTTCCATCAGCAACTCATTGTCTGGAAAGTCTACTACAAATTCTAAATCCACATATCCTACTACGTCGGTTCTAGCGGGAGATATTCCTGAACTATTCGGAAATTTCTTTCGGGAAAAGGTAGCTTCAATTAGAAAGAAACTAGATAGCAATTCATACGAAACACTTGACTTTTAGACATGCGAAGGCGATGCCTTGTTTTCTTCATTCACTCCTGTTACAGAGGATGAAGTCAAAGAAATAATCAAATCCTCACCTCCAAAGACATGGATTCTTGACCCAAAACCAACATCGTTACTCATTTCTCATATTGATATCCTTTTGCCCTTTATAACTTAAATCAGAAACGAATCTCTGTCTACAGGGATTGTACCACATTCTTTTAAGCATAAAATTGTTACCCCCTTGCTAAAAAAGGAAATCTATCTCCAGAAGAGCTGAAAAATGTTCGTCCCGTTTCCAATTTGCCCTTTCTCTCTAAAATACTTGAAAAAGTGGTTAAAAATATTTACTTAGATATAATCTCTACGAAACTTATCAATCTGCCTACAGGCAAGACCACAATACCGAAACTGCCCACTTAAAATTAATAATGATCTTCTTCGTGCTGCTGATGCTGGAAAATTCTCCATCTTAGCGCTGTTAGGTCTTAGCGCAGCCTTTGACACCATAGATCACTTCATATTAATTACACGTTTGTCGAAGACATTTGGAGTATCAGGTAACGCCTTAGAATGGTTTAAGTCTTACATTGACAGGCGTACACAATCAATCCGGATAGACATCAAATCTAACCCACAAACTTTAAATTATTGAGTACCCCAAGGTTCCGTTTTAGGTCCGCTCCTTTATACTCTCTATACACAACCATTGAGAGGAATAATAAGAAAACATGAGGTCAGCTACCATTTATGTACGCTGACGACACCCAGGTGTATAGCTCTGTCTATCCGTTTGAATTAGATTCGTTAATTAAAAACCTGGAAATTTGTATAGAAGATGTGAAAAACTGGATAACAATAAACAGGCTCAAAATGAACGAAGAAAAAACGGAAGTTCTTTTGTGTGATCCTAAAAAATTAATAAAAAGTTACCGGTATAAAATTTTTATTACAATTGAAAACGAAAATGTCCATTTTACTGACAGAGCTAGAAATCTGGGTGTTTACTTTGACTCGACCCTTTCCATGCATGGCCATATCAATAATTTATGTAAGACTTTATACGCCGAGCTCAGAAGAATTTCACAATTGACTAATTATTTAGATCAAAAACCTGTTCAAACCCTCATTTCTTCCTTGATGTTTTCTAGACTTGATTACTGTAACATGCTCATGTATTCTATTCAAAATAATGTCCTCAGCAAACTGCAGCACATTTAAAATCAAGCAGCAAAATTAGTTTTGAAAAGGAAAAAAAACGTGACCATGTCACACCTTTGTTTTGGACTTTAAATTGGCTCCCTGTTAGATTTAGGATTACATATAAAATTGCTGTAATATGCTATAACCACATTTATGAAACTTCTCCTGCCCATATATCAGATTTGATAAATGTTTACACTCCCTCACGCTCTTTAAGATCCAACTCTCATTCACGATTATGCGTTCCTAAAAAAATGATCTAAGACCTATGCTGATCGTGCATTTATTCATGCTGCTCCCGCTGTCTGGAATTCTTTACCATTCAGTGTTAGGAGCGGGGTTGTGGATTCCCAGTCATCTTTTAAAAAGAAATTAAAATCTCATCTTATGAGAAGCTCACTAAATTAAATAAAACATCGTTTTAATAAGATATACATTTGTTACATTAGAATTCCCATGACACAATATTATAATCTCCCTTCATCTTCCATTATTGTTAAATGTGTGAAATTTTGCGGAAAATTCTGAAAATGGCTGGTAAGGAAAGGGTTAATGTAATAGTTAAAAAACGGTTACAATTGGATTCAATAGTCTGATGTCACGTCGTCCAGCAACGGCGGCCATAGTGGTTCTAAACAAAGAAAATCGGTACTTTTTATTTTTCATGCTGGCTAGAACTTTTCATATGTCTTGTGATCAGAATGTTTAAAAGTCAAAACATGATCAGATTTATAATGGCTTCTCCTCTGAATACGCTTTAATGCCCGTCGGAGAAATATTTCTTAAGGGCGTCCGCCATTGTTCCGTTAGTTTAGAGCCAGTTACTAAGTTACCATGCGTCATTACGAAGGAAGTGACGTTATGACTGTTGAAGCGTATTATAAATTTGGGACCTCGGTATGTTGAGAAACTACAATAGGTTACGCCAAATCAAATAACATGTCTTGAAAACAATTTTAGTAAAAGGTTCATTATATGGAACCGGAGTTGTCTCCGGTTTCTATAGCTCGAAAATGACAATAAGAATTGCTTGCTAACTTTTGGATAGGGCGCTAGTAAAGTACTTTTCTTCCTTTTTGACTGGCGCTGATATAACCTAAATGTGTTGCAAACGCCGTAAGACCCTTAAAAACAATCAAACACATTACTAAGAAATTATAGGGTTTTTCCACGCGATGGGTGGGATAATATAATAATAATATATAATCTTTGTTGTCCAAACAAACAAACAAACAAACAAACAAAAAGATCGCAATTTGTCATTTGGTTTTCAATGTTTGAAATAAAAGATACATTACATGGATAGACAAAAATACATTTATAAAATTATAACATATAAACATCAAAATGATAAATGATATAAATATCTAACTGAAGATGACGTTTCATAACAGTTTCAAAAACCCAAACATAATCTATCTTACTCACACGTACACCTCCACACACCCCTACACAGACACACTCACAGACACACACACACACACACACACACGCGCGCATACACAGAGGCAGGAGCATAAAATCTTGTAAAGTTGTAGAGGTATAGATAGTATGCGCTTGGCTATGAAACTGACAACATTGCCATCCGGAAGTACCTATAGATAGTATGCGTGGATGGATAAAAACAATAACAAAGACCCGAGTCAACTTCGTTCTATCTATACTTTTCGAGTGCCATACTGTTAATAATATTTTGTTATTATCCACCTGTCCATCAGCGGACAAGATGTTCAAAACCGAAGACAAGGCCTACAAGTGTTCTCTGAGTCAGGAGACTTTGGCCAAAGCCATGAAGGAATTGAATGAGACACCGGATACAAGAATCTACGAGGTCAAATGCCTGAGGTCAAGGGTCATGGACGTGCCTGGTAAGTCATCTTTTTGTAGTCTTATACTTAGGTGGGTTGGGGGGGGGGGGGGGGCAGCCCGTGGCGTGGCATGCTTACAGTAACAACAAGAGATGGAAGTGAGTGGAAAAGTGCCAGAAGACAATAGAGAATAAAGATTTTTTCGCGGCGGTGATGGGGTTTGAACCCGCGACCTTATTAGCACGACAACTCCGCCTGGCCGGTTAGAGCGTGACTCTACCGTATGAGCTATCCACGAACCAAAAAATTCGTTTCGAACTCAGGTCATTCATTACTAGAGCCTTCTATCACCGACTACTGGAGACCGCAGGTCCAACACACACACAACCAACGCGAAGTATTTACCCAGCAGTTAAGCTTAATAGCCAATGTTCTCAACACACTAACTTCGGAACAACGGCGGACGCCCTTATGTAATACTTCTCCGACGAGGATAAAAGTGTATCCAGAGGAGAAAAACATTAAAAAACTGATCATGCTTTGACTTATATACATTTTGATCACATGGCATGCGAAAAATTTCTAGCCAGCATGAAGGATAAAAAGTACCAATTTTATATTTGTTTAGAACCAAGCTGCTGGTTGCTCTAGGCGGACGTGACATCAGACTGTTGAATCCTATTACGAGCTTGATTTTACATTGTCGTAATGGACAACATTTTGCGTTGATTTGAGAGTATTTCCTTTGCAACACTTTGCTCATAACAATTTGGTTATCAGACCTGCAGATAAGTGCACTTAGGGTCAAATCCATCCCTACATAACACCGTTTAAACACGATGGGTTCTGGGTGGGGTTCCTGACCTCCCATAGTGGACAGGGAGGTACATACTGTGTCTTCTATCCCCCTATGCCTATTTTCCAACATACTTTCTGTCATTGTCTTGGAATGAGATTACTTGGTTTTGTCCTGGCCGGATACCCTGGCAGGGAGGGAAACAGTCAAATGTATAGTTAGTTTTGGGGATGATATTTTTTCCCTTGTAAATCATCTCTCTATTGTGCATTGTATTATGTTTTTGCTATGTATTATATATGATTTGTAAACATTTGAGTCTTAGTGGGGACGTGTGCTTGTGTCTGGATGAGACTTTTGGTGATCTTAAACTAAGTACACTGATAGTGTGCTCTTGGAATCTACATCTGTTCCCTATTTGAACCAATTCTCATTTATCTTACTTTTTCTTGGGTACTTTAATTGTAATTCTATAGCTTTTTACTATCCCATTTTCTTCCTTTTTACTGGCGCTGATATGACCTTAATGTGTTGCAAGCGCCGTAAAAACCATTAAAAACAAACAAAAACATAAAGGCGATGGGTTACATATTTTCTTTCTTTCTTTAAAAAAAAAAATTAAATTCAGGTCTAAAACCCCGCACTGACGTCAACTTCCTGCTTCCGTTCCTGCGCGTCAAGAAGTTCGAGCAAGAGAGAACGTTCCAACACATCCAGAGTTACTACGGATGGAAAAGGGAACACGGTTACATCTTTGACGACCTCAAACCGTCTCGGATCCGACAGCCGTTGGACACCAACATGTGTGAAGTCCTCAGAGGCAGAGACAAGCAGGGATGCAGGATTTTCTTGTTTCGAGCAGGTAAAAAAGAGAAATTAAAAAAAAAAGAAAACATCTTCTATTTTAAGTTTAAAGTTTTTATCAAAATCAGACCTGCCAACTTGAAAATCTAAAAATTCATATTTTATTTTTGAGATAAAGAGGATCGAGGATCACTCCGCAGTTTGTATGGTTTTAACAAGATATGAAGTGAGTAGAAAAGTGCCAGAAGACAATAGAGAATAAAAATTTTTTTTTTTTCCGCGGCGGTGGTGGGGTTTGAACCTGCGACCTTATTGGTACGACAACTCCGCCTGGCAGGTGAGAGCGTGGCTCTACCGTGTGAGCTATCCACGAACACAAAAATATTCGTTTCAAACCCAAAGTCATTTCTAGATCCCTCTCTCACCCACTTCTTGAGACCGCCGATTCGTTCACCACCATCGCGAAGTAATTTTGACCAGCAGTTAAGCTTAATAGCCAATATTCTCATCACAAACACATAACATAGAAACGATTGAGACATTGAGTATGCTCCGGTGTATGGGGTGAATTTTTAATTCAGAAAAGTGAGTGGAGCAGGCACTAATGTTGGTAACAACAAGATATGAAGTGAGTAGAAAAGTGCCAGAAGACAATAGAGAATAAATTTTTTTTTTTTTTTTTCCCGCGGCGGTGGTGGGGTTTGAACCTGCGACCTTATTGGTACGACAACTCCGCCTGGCAGGTGAGAGCGTGGCTCTACCGTGTGAGCTATCCACGAACACAAAAATATTCGTTTCAAACCCAAAGTCATTTCTAGATCCCTCTCTCACCCACTTCTTGAGACCGCCGATTCGTTCACCACCATCGCGAAGTAATTTTGACCAGCAGTTAAGCTTAATAGCCAATATTCTCATCACAAACATATAACATAGAAACGATTGAGACATTGAGTATGCTCCGGTGTATGGGGTGAATTTTTAATTCAGAAAAGTGAGTGGAGCAGGCACTAATGTTGGTAACAACAAGATATGAAGTGAGTAGAAAAGTGCCAGAAGACAATAGAGAATAAATTTTTTTTTTTCCCGCGGCGGTGGTGGGGTTTGAACCTGCGACCTTATTGGTACGACAACTCCGCCTGGCAGGTGAGAGCGTGGCTCTACCGTGTAGCTATCCACGAACACAAAAATATTCGTTTCAAACCCAAAGTCATTTCTAGATCCCTCTCTCACCCACTTCTTGAGATCGCCGATTCGTTCACCACCATCGCGAAGTAATTTTGACCAGCAGTTAAGCTTAATAGCCAATATTCTCATTACAAACATATAACATAGAAACGATTGAGACATTGAGTATGCTCCGGTGTATGGGGTGAATTTTTAATTCAGAAAAGTGAGTGGAGCAGGCACTAATGTTGGTAACAACAAGATATGAAGTGAGTAGAAAAGTGCCAGAAGACAATAGAGAATAAAAAATTTTTTTTTCCGCGGCGGTGGTGGGGTTTGAACCTGCGACCTTATTGGTACGACAACTCCGCCTGGCAGGTGAGAGCGTGGCTCTACCGTGTGAGCTATCCACGAACACAAAAATATTCGTTTCAAACCCAAAGTCATTTCTAGATCCCTCTCTCACCCACTTCTTGAGATCGCCGATTCGTTCACCACCATCGCGAAGTAATTTTGACCAGCCGTTAAGCTTAATAGCCAATATTCTCATCACAAACATATAACATAGAAACGATTGAGACATTGAGTATGCTCCGGTGTATGGGGTGAATTTTTAATTCAGAAAAGTGAGTGGAACAGGCACTAATGTTGGTAACAACAAGATATGAAGTGAGTAGAAAAGTGCCAGAAGACAATAGAGAATAAAAAAATTTTTTTTTTTTCCGCGGCGGTGGTGGGGTTTGAACCTGCGACCTTATTGGTACGACAACTCCGCCTGGCAGGTGAGAGCGTGGCTCTACCGTGTGAGCTATCCACGAACACAAAAATATTCGTTTCAAACCCAAAGTCATTTCTAGATCCCTCTCTCACCCACTTCTTGAGATCGCCGATTCGTTCACCACCATCGCGAAGTAATTTTGACCAGCAGTTAAGCTTAATAGCCAATATTCTCATCACAAACATATAACATAGAAACGATTGAGACATTGAGTATGCTCCGGTGTATGGGGTGAATTTTTAATTCAGAAAAGTGAGTGGAGCAGGCACTAATGTTGGTAACAACAAGATATGAAGTGAGTAGAAAAGTGCCAGAAGACAATAGAGAATAAAAATTTTTTTTTTTTTCCGCGGCGTTGGTGGGGTTTGAACCTGCGACCTTATGGGTACGACAACTCCGCCTGGCAGGTGAGAGCGTGGCTCTACCGTGTGAGCTATCCACGAACACAAAAATATTCGTTTCAAACCCAAAGTCATTTCTAGATCCCTCTCTCACCCACTTCTTGAGATCGCCGATTCGTTCACCACCATCGCGAAGTAATTTTGACCAGCAGTTAAGCTTAATAGCCAATATTCTCATCACAAACATATAACATAGAAACGATTGAGACATTGAGTATGCTCCGGTGTATGGGGTGAATTTTTAATTCAGAAAAGTGAGTGGAGCAGGCACTAATGTTGGTAACAACAAGATATGAAGTGAGTAGAAAAGTGCCAGAAGACAATAGAGAATAAAAAATTTTTTTTGTATGGTTTTACATTGTAAACTTTTAAAAACACTACACATAATACTAATAAAAATTACAGAGATTAATTTTTTTATTTAAAAAATGTGTCAAAAAGTTCTTGGAATCTACATCTCTTAAACCTATGTCGCTATAGTTAACAATTTACCCTCAAAAGGATTTTATAACACTTCAAAATCCTTAAAATTATGTAGTCTGACCATCAACTTTCATTTTCAATAAGTTAAAATGACTTAGAGATGTTCATGAAGTTATGAAATTGTAGCCAATTTTTCGCAGTTCTACGAATTGTTCGTATTATAGGCAGGTCTGGATAAGTATGTAGATTCTTAAAGTAAGAAATAACTATTACTTTCAAATCATTTTAACATTAAAACCTTCATTGGGCATCTGATTCACCCTGACATAATACCGTATTGACATCGTGGGTCACACATCTTGGCAGAGGTCATTGTAAACATGGTAGTAACAATGGAATATTTGCTTTAAAATTTTTAATTTGACTCACTGTATCAAAGAGTACATTATTTTCTCTCTCTCTCTCTCTCTCTCTCTCTCTCTCTCTCTCGCTCTCTCTCTCTCTCCCTCTCTCTCTCTCTCTCTCCCTCTCTCTCTCTCTCTATCTTTCTCTCTCTTTCTCTCTCTCTCTGTCTCTCTCTCTCTCTTTATACTACTACTACTACTACTACTACTACTACTACTACTACTACTACTACTACTACTACTACTACTACTACTACTACTACTACTACTACTACTACTATCACCGTCATTGCCATCATCATCATCATCATCATCATCATCATCATCATCATCATCATCATCATCATCACCACCACCACAACCACCACCACTATTATAAACTATATTCTTATTGAACTCCAACAGAAAACTGGGATGTGGATCGCTTTTCCATCACAGAATTACTCAAACTATTTTCCGTGATCCTGATGAATCTGAAAGAAGTGAGTCAAGCCGTAACTTTTGTAAACTCATAGCCTGGCTCTTACGTTCGGCTGTGTGTGGTCTTCTGGTCATGACACTCGCTTTCGGATCGGAAGGTCCTGGGCTCGAGCCTCGCTTGATACATAGTTGAGTCCTTGGAAAAGGCTCTTCACTCATATTCTCGTCGTACTCAGGTGTAAAATGAGTACTTGACCGTCAACAGCGTTGTCTTTGTCGGAAAAAAAATTGTAATTTATCGCCAACCATTCGTCATGTCTCGTTCTACATGTTACGTGTTGCTGTTGGACAGGGACCCCTTGTAAAGCGCTTTGAGCATGTTTAGTGGATATGGCGCTATATAAATGCTCTATTTACGTCACAACACAAGACGACGAACACCAAAAGAAAGTAAACAGTAAGCTGTATTCAATAGGACAATCATAAGGACCATTTGTTTGCTTTTGTTTGCTTTCGCACTACTAACAAAACCTCAGTTTACAGTTTATTTTGCGGGTGGTTGGATGGAGCATCACCCTTGAATCATATACCTATGATGTTCGCATGGGTGTACGATCCGATAGTGATGTCGTTTCTTCTTCTCTTTACTAGCCTATCCTGCTTCTTTGGTTTGTGATTGTATTTTTGACAGGGGATATTTTTTTTCTGTAAATCTTCTGCCTGTTTGTTCTTGGTTATTTATAATTAAGCTTATGATATCTTTAGGTTATGATTTTGATTTACATTTGTACTATTTTTGTTATATTGCTTGTTTTTTTTTGTTTCAGCGGTCTCTCATATAACCTCATTTGTGTTGGAAGAGACCTAAAGCAACAATCAAACAAACAGTCTATTTTGGTGATCGTCACCTTCTTTTTGTGCCATAATAATTTGGTCATTGTCAGGCTATAGGTTAACGAAGGCTACGGTCAAACACATACATTATATCTGGGTGGGGTCATTTGTCCTCCATTCTGGGTGGGGTTCTTCTGGCTTGTGCTCTTGAGCACGTTGTCGGTCAGCTGTCTCCACGAATCACGATCCTCTGCGGTGCGCATGAAATCTGTGTTGCTTTTTAAATCACATTTGGCCATTCTTAGGTTATTTAGATATGTCATTCTTTGTCTTCCTTTAGCTCTGTTTCCTTCGATCATCCCAGATGTTACCAACTTTTCTATTCCGTCTCTTCTCCACACATGTCCCAGAAACCGTAACTGCCTCTTTCTGATGGTATCTATCAATATTCTTCCCTTTCTCACCTTCTCCAACACTTCCTCGTTCTGTCCATGATAGCCTCAACATTCTTCTATACACCCACATCTCAAATGCCTCTAACCTCCTCGTACACTATGTCAAGCGTTCACGTTTCACAACCGCACACTGACTTCTCATAGTGGGTAGGGAGGTGCTTACTGCTTCTTCTACCCCCCATATATCTGTTTTCCAACTTGCTTTCTTTCTTTGCCTTGGAATGAGATTACTTGATTTTGTTCTGGTCCTGGCCAGATGCCCTGCCTGGGCTGAGAGAGAAACAGTCAAATGTATAGTTAGTTTTGGGAGATTATATTTTCTTTCTTGTAAATAATTTCTCTGTTATGCCTTATGTTCTATTTATATGATATATGATTTGTAAAACATTTGGGTGTATTCCTCTTAGTGGGGACCTGTGCTTGTGTCTAGATGAGACTTTTAGGTGATTTCAAACTATGTACTTTGATAGTGTGCTCTTGGAATCTACATCTGTTTCCTATTTGTTCCCAATTCCCCTTTTGTCTTATTCTCTCTTGGATGCTTTAATTGTAATACTAGAACTTTTCACTATCCCATTTTCTTCCTTTTTACTGGCGCTGATATGACCTTAATACGTTGCAAGCGCCGTAAAACCCTTAAAAACAAACATAAAACACATGTCCCAGAAACTGTAACTACCTCTTTCTGATGGTATCGATCAATATTCTTCCCTTTCTCACCTTCTCCAACACTTCCTCGTTCGTATACCTGTCTGTCCATGATAGCCTCACTCAACATTCTTATATACATCCACATCTCAAATGCCTCTAACCTCCTCGTACATTCTTTGTCAAGCTTCCACGTTTTATAACCGCACATCATCATCATCTTCTTCTTCCAAGTCTGTGCCAGACATCGGTGATCATGGTACGCAATTCATCTCTCTGATCAGATAACCTCAGAAAACTAATATTACTTTTCTCTTTCATTGTCAGCCAGCTGTTCAAACTATTCAAATATGTTTTTCTTGGTCTACCTTTACTCTTTTTGCCTTCTATCTTTCCTGTGAGAGCAAGATGTTCAATACATTTATGTCGATTTAGGTGCCATAAAATTGCATTTGTCTTTTTCTTATTGTACGAATTAATAACCTTTTAGTTTCAGCTTGCTCTAATACTTCTTCATTAGTTTTCTTCTCTGTCCACGCGATTCTTAACATCCTTCTAAGAAACCACATTTCTGCTGCCTCCAGTTTCTTTCTAATGTCTTCTGTAATTGTCCAGCTTTCACAGCCATATAATAATACTGACCATACGTAGGCC
Organism: Berghia stephanieae; assembly: GCF_034508935.2. NCBI lineage: Eukaryota > Metazoa > Mollusca > Gastropoda > Nudibranchia > Aeolidiidae > Berghia > Berghia stephanieae. The sequence continues at coordinate 33,949,390 of NC_088370.1, read as the reverse complement.
TTCGAAACTCTATGCTTGGTTGTCATTCAGATATTGTGGTTTTTGAAAATTAGACTCATTTTATTAAAACCGCACATAATAGATTGCTATTCTCTCAGGAAGAAGAGACTCAGGTCCATGGGATACACTATGTCCTGGACATGAGGAAGCTGACATGGCATCAAGCCTGTACGTGGACCCCGCATGTGGCCAAGTTCACCGTCAGAATGATTCAGGTATGGATAGAATGAAGTTGACATCACTCGGGTCTTTGTTATTGTTTTTTTTTGCTATCCACGTTTATGAGTAATTCTCACTTAACTGCATTATCTAGACGATAAAAGTTCATGGTCACACAGAGTTTTGTGTGTTGGTCCGTTATACTTCCAGATGACAATTTTGTGAGCTTCTTAGCCAAGCGCATACTATCTATAGTGTGAATGGAATGACGTTGACGTCATACAGCTTATGTTAATGTTTTTAGACCGCCACTTGGGTGATTAGTTCTCACTAACTAAATGAATTAAATCAGATTCTAAACGTAATAGGTTTCAATTAGTTTTGTGTTGATGGAATGCCTGATCTGGCGCACAGATGTGAGTATTTTCATGCAAGGACATGGTATAATATATTATAAATGGTGCTATATTTTAGGATAAAATACTCAAATATTTTTGCGTCGGTGGCTTGAATGTACTTTGTTCATTTTGTGACAAAGTTCAAGCCATGTTAAAGGTAATCAGTGATCAGTTTGGTGAAATGATATCACAACTCTAGCATGAGTTTGTTCCTGTGTAATTTTGCGTTTTTTTCTCTACATGAAATCATGATATTTTCCCTATGAAATCATGATTTTTTCCCTATGAAATCATAATTATTTCCCCCCACGAGAGCATGCATTCAACAGCGATAATTGGGACAAGCTTTATACATCCGTGGACCGGGCAATCCTCCCCACGGATTTTGGAGGAAAAGTGGAACCCTACCGTAACATTGTAAGGTTATGCGTTTAGTGGCATGGCACTCGCCTTCAGACCGAAAGGTCCTGGGTTCGAGTCCCGAGTGCGCTTAGTTGGCGTTAAGTTCTAGGATAGACTCCAGTTTTGGTCGTGAATACATGGCTACACTCCGAGTTGAATTGGATGAAAATAAAACGTTGTTAAATATGTCTTGCTGGGGGAATAAATGAAATATTGTTAAGCGCATTGAGCATGATGAGTCAATGTAAGTTCGCTCTATTGATATTCATATCTATGTATTTATTAGCAACTGTACCCCTTTTAGACTGCATGAAGCATAATATATTCATGTCTTTCTAATAAAAGGTATTATTTACTTTCTCCTCCCACCCTTTCCACCACCATCTCCGACCCTCTCCAATTCCCTAGAACATCATCCCTCTACGCATGAAACGAGTCGACTACCTAGACGCTCCAAGATTCTTTGACGATGTCTTCAAAATCTTCAAACTTTTCTTGAATAAGAAAATCGCAGAAAGGGTAAATAAAGCATTGATCGAGTTGATAAAATCATGAGTTTGTTACTGTGAAATCAAGAGTTTTTTTCCTGTGTAATTTTGCGGTTTTTTCCATTGTGAAATCATGCTTTATTCCCCTATGAAATCATGATGTTTCCTCCACGAAAGCATGCATTCATTGCTATAAAATCATGCGTTAGTTAATGTGAAATCATGTATTCATCGCACTTGCACCAATAATGATGAGAAATTTTGGTTATGGAAAAGTCATTTGAGCTTAGTATCACTTTGAAATTGAAACAGTGTCGCAAGTGTGGTAATATTTAAAAAAAAACAAACAAACAGACAAACAAACAACCAATAATTAATTCCGTGTTATTTTCTCCACCCAGGTCCACTTCAACTACGGCAATTGGGACAAGTTTTATTCATCCGTGGACAGGGCAATCCTCCCCACGGATATTGGAGGAGAAGTGGAGCCCTACAGTAACAAGGTAAGGCGACGTGGTCCTGGGTTCGAGTCCCGAGTGCGCGTAGTTGAGTCCTTGGGAAAAAGCTCTTTACTCACATTCTCACACCGTACTCAGGTGTAGAACGAGTACCTGGCTGTTAAACGCGTTGTCTATGTCCCCCAAAATGAAAATATCGCCTAACAGGCGTATTGTCTCATCCTATATAGTAGGTGTTGCAGTTGGCTAAGGACCTCATATAAAGCGATTTGAGCACGTTTAACGGATATCCCGTTATATACAAAAGCTCAAGTGATTTGGGGGGGGGGGGGGGGGGGGGGGGGGGGGGGGATAGGAGCTGGTGGTAGGATCTTTCATCTCATTAAATTTGTACTACCGTGTTCTGACTGATATAACGTAGCTCTTTTTTCTTCAAAATTATAAGTATCTATTAGGATGGCACCGAATTTATCTACTATGTGGTCTTGTGGTATGGCACATGCTTTCGGATCGGAAGATCCTGGGTTCGAGCCTCGCTCTGCGCATAGTTGAGTCCTTGGAAAAGGCTCTTTAATCACATTCTCTCACCGTACTCGTGGATAAAATGAGAATCTGGCCGTTAACAGCGTTGTCTCTGTCGGAAAACAATATAATATCGCCTAACAGGCGTCATGTCTCATTCACATGTTACGTGTTGCTGTTGGCCAGGGGCCCTTTGTAAAGCTCTTTGAAGACATTTAGTGGATATTGCGTTATATAAAAGCTAAATTTATTTATTTATTTATCTAATAGACTCCAATCTGGAATATGCATTTGTTAACGTTATCCATCTCCTTACCAACCATAGGAAAATCGTCCCATTCGTTACGATCCAATCAGCACTTTTATCATTCAGATTTCTTTTGTAAATCACACAATTTAAAGACACATGTTTTATTATAGCTATAAAATCGTGACACTGTCGTGTAGAGTTCATTTTGCTGGTCAATATTATGTATAAAATGTATTTGTTGCTTTTCTGTTTGAGTAAGAAAACAATATTTTTGTGTTAGGTGGATCTGAAATTTTGGGGAAAATTCTAAAAATGGCTGGTATAAGGAAAGGGTGAAGAGTAATATGGAAGTGGTAAGGCCGTATTTTCATTTACAATCACTGTAATAATCATCTAAATAGTAAGGTGTTTTTACAGGGCAAGGGTCTTTTGGCTTCCTATGATGGGCAAGAGGTTACTTCTGTGATTTCTATACCCAATAATATCTGTTTTACAACTTGTTTTCTGTCCTTGTCTTGGAAAGAGATTAACTTGGTTTTGTCCTTTCCCTTGTAGCAGTCATTGACTGGGAGGGGAAACAGTCAAATGTATAGATGAAGTTTTCGGAAATGATTTTATACCTTAATAATAATAATAATAATAATAATAATAATAATAATAATAATAATAATAATATAATAAATAATAATATAATAATGAAAATAATGATAATGATATTATTATTATTATTATTATTATTATTATTATTATTATTATTATTATTATTATTATTATTATTATTATTATTATTATTATTAATATTAACAATAATAAATAAATAAATATGTAAAATAAATGAATAAATGAATAAATGAATATATGTCACACAAAGGCAGGGCTCAAACCACGGACGTGCAGTGCCAAAAGCGAATGTCATTCCAAACCACAACTTAAATCTGAACTCATGCATTATCTCCCCTTGTCTTGATTTAATTTGTTTCAGGAGTGGAAAGAATCCCTCCTCAACTCCGAGCATTACTTCGAAGAAGACAACAAATATGGATTCCTTGAAATGGGCGTGGCCGACGAGAAGAGTGAGGTCAAACACGAGGATGCTGACCTCCACGGACTAGGGGGTGCCTATAAAAAGTTGGACATTTCGTGAAAACATTCCCTATTATCACCAGATTGAACTTGATCATAACCTTCTCAAACTCATAGCCTGACCTTAGCTTTCATAAATTCATAGCCTGCACGTAACCTTCATAAACTCATGACCTGACCTTAGCCTTCATAAACTCATAGCCTGACCGTAGCCTTCATTAACTCATAGCCTGACTGTAGCCTTCATAAATTCATAGCCTGACCTTAGTCTTCATAAATTCATAGCCTGACCGTAGCCTTCATAAATTCATAGCCTGACCTTAGTCTTCATAAATTCATAGCCTGACCTTAGTCTTCATAAATTCATGGCCTGACCTTAGTCTTCATAAATTCATAGCCTGACCTTAGTCTTCATAAATTCATAGCCTGACCTTAGTCTTCATAAATTCATAGCCTGACCGTAGCCTTCATAAATTCATAGCCTGACCTTAGCCTTCATAAACTCATAGCCTGACCTGAGCCTTCATAAACTCATAGCCTGACCGTAGCCTTCATAAACTCATAGCCTGACCGTAGCCTTCATAAACTCATAGCCTGACCGTAGCCTTCATAAACTCATAGCCTGACCTTAGTTAAAAACGTACCTTTTTAACAAATATTAAATATAAGATCTGAACATTAGAAATCCTGAAATGTTGTGACATAATTTTATATTTTTAATAGCCCTTGTATGTTTATTGGTTTTAAACAATCACAACTAATATTTCAACTTATAAGACAATTTCAATGTATCTATTTATATCACTGTTACTTGCGATATATTTTTCATTGTATTTTTATTATATATATATATATATATATATATATATATATATATATATATATATATATATATTTACTTGCATTGTATATATAGACATGTCGCTAATATTTATTTTTTGTTTCTTTTTCTTTCGAGATTTTATTGAAAAGCACGTAGAGCCCTTCAATAAACGGGAATAAGCTTTATATAAGGGCAATTCATTATTATTATTATTATTATTATTATTATTATTATTTATTATTATTATTGTTGTTGTTGTTGTTGTTGTTGTTGTTGTTGTTGTTGTTGTTGTTGTTGTTGTTGTTGTTGTTGTTGTTGTTGTGATTATTATTATTATTATTATTATTATTATTATTATTATTATTATTATTATTATACCTCTAAGTGTATACCCTCAGAGCGGGATCCTTTGCTTGTGTCTGCATGGGACTTTTAGTCAATATCAAAATATGCACACTGGGTGGGGTTCCTGGCCTCCCATAGTGGGCAGAGAGGTACTTGCAGTCTCTTCTATCCCCCTATATTTGTTTTCCAATTGCTTTCTGTCTTTGTCTTGGAATGAGATTATTTAGTTTTGTCCTGACCCAGGCCGGAGTCCTTGGCTGGGAGGGAAACAGTCGAATGTATAGTTATAGTTTTGGGAGATAATATATTTTTCCTTGTTAATCATCTCTGTCTTATGTAATGTTATTATTAATTTTAAACATATGATTTGTAAACATTTGAGTGTATTCCTCTTAGTGTGGACCTGTGCTTGTGTCCGGATGAGACTTTTAGGTGATCTCAAACTGAGTACTTTGATAGTGTGCTCTTGGAATCTACACCAGTTTCCTATTTGAACCAATTCCCCTTTGTCTTACTTTTTCTTGGATGCTTTATTTGTAATTCTAGAACTTTTTACTATCCCATTTTCTTCCTTTTTACTGGCGCTGATATAACCTAAATGTGTTGCACGCGCCTTAAAACCCTTAAAAACAAACGAACATACATTCCCTGGCATTTTTCTTTTTACGGGCACTGAAATGGTTATAAACGACTTACTAAAAGAATGTTATCCCTGTATTATTATAATTGTTAGAATCATTTTTTTTCAGAGATATGTTATGACTATTGGCCAATGGCCAAATAAACATTTGAATTTTGAACCTTGAAAAATCTTGAATCATATCGCATGAGCAGTAAACCCATAAAAACAACTACAAAAAACAAAAAGCCCCCCCCCCCCCAAAAAAAAACAAAAAAACAAAAAACAAAACAAAACAAAAACAAACCACAAAAAACCCCAAACCAACAAACAAAAATACACAGGAGTGTAAAAATCATCATATTGTTTTTTATTATTTTATTATTATTATCATTTTATCACTTAATTTACTGGTAAGCATGTGACGATGGTGATAATGATGAATAATAACAATATTGGTAACAGTAACAATATCAGGAGTCTTGAAACCCAAAGTTAAACATCTTTGCGCATAGTCTACATACTAAGTCTTTTTCCGCCAAATGAAATGGAATAAAATCTAAACTTTCAAAAGCCCACACAGCATGCCCTAGTCAAGGTTTTGCCCTGTACAAATTAAATGCTCTGCATTATCTTTTAAAAAAACGCTATCAAAAACAAAACAAAGAAAAAAAAAACCCAAACAAATAAAACAAAACTTGAGCTTTTATATAATAATAATATTAATAATAGTAATAATAATAATAGTAATAATAATAATAGTAATAAATAATAATAGTAATAATAATAATAGTAATAATATTAATAATAGTAATAATAATAATAGTAATAATATTAATAATAGTAATAATAGTAATAATAATAATACAGTAATATTCCCTTTCTTACCATCAATTGTATTTTTCATGAGCCAGTCTAGAGCCAGGATAAACAGAAGCGGGGAGAGTATGCAGCCTTGTTTTACACCAGTTGTTACATTAAAGCTGTCTGTTAAATTGTTACCACAGATCACTTGGCATTGGTAGTTGCTGTACATTGCTTTGATTAGGTTGACTATCTTCATCGGTATACCATAATGGCGGAGTATTTTCCACAGGGACTCTCTGTGTAAGCTGTCAAAGGCTTTTTCAAAATCGACAAAAATGGTGTAGAGGGGGCTGTTCCATTCAATGCTTTGCTCCAGGATTTGTCTCAGGGTAAATATGTGGTCACTACATGACTTCCCTTTTCTGAACCCTGCCTGCTCTTTTCTAAGAATGTTTTCAATGTGAGGTGAGATTCTTTTCAGAAGGATTCTATTAAAAATTTTGCTCGTTACGGACAGGAGTGTGATTCCACGCCAGTTAGCACAATTTCCTAGGTCTCCTTTCTTGGCTATTTTATGGATGATGCCTTTCTGCCAATCCTCTGGTATTTCTTCCTTTTCCCAAATGTTGGTGAACAATTTACTGAGAATTTTGGACATTTCTTGCGAGTTCGCTTTAAGCATTTCCGCAGTGATTCAGAACAAGTGTTTAAAAAGAATTTTTAATTTATTTTGGCCTACAAAAATAAGAACAGTGGATCTATTAAAGAAAGCTGACTGCACTAGCATTGATAGCCAAATAAAAAGAAGAAGATGGCGTTGGCTGGGTCATGTGGCCAGAATGGAAAAAGGGTCACTACCCAAGACAGCCTTGTACTGGACAGCAGATGGGAAGAGAAAGCGGGGAAGACCTAAAGAAACCTGGCGAAGGACCATGGAGAAAGAATTAAAGGAAGCAGGCCTGTCCTGGAATACAGCCACCGCAAAAGCAGCCGATCGCAAAAAATGGAGATGTCTGGTGGATGCCCTATGTGCCTCAAGGCCCGAAGAGGATTAAGTAAGTAAGTAAGTAATATTCCCTTTATTCATCCCAGAGGGGAAAATTCTCTAGGGTCCTATTCCAAGGGAAGACTGGAATAACCCAGGCGTTAGCCGCAATGCAGCGCCGCAAATTGAGTTAGGGCGAGGTGACTTGCTCAAGGCCACCCAGCTCCTTAACTAACATAACTCCTCACCGTGACGTTTGTGAGGCCCAATTACATTGTATATTTGAGGCTACAATGTTGCTACCGATTAGGTACTCATTTTACACCTGTGTGCGGGTAGAGGAGTCCTTGTGCCAAACAGCTCAGAACGCGAGTGTCTATCAAAAGACCAATCAAATCACGCAAACATTTTACTATTTAATAATTCAGTACACACACACACACTACTATTTAATAATTCAGTACACACACACACACACACACACACATTTTACTATTTAATAATTCAGTACACACACACTACTATTTAAACTCAGTACATACACACACACACACACACATTCAGTTACTCGACATGATTTTGAACATTCGCTACTAATGATTAAGTACAGAATTCCGTTAAAAGGGGAAACTTTGCCTTAAATGAAAACTTTCTCTTTAATTTTAGGTCAATAAAAGCACATGTATAGTTTGGTTTTCTGCAAAGTGTTTGTTAAATCCAGCGACAGGAAAAAGGAAAATGATAGAGTAAAAGTTATAGATCTGAATTTAAAAGAACCCCGCCCCCCAAAAATGTAAGACAAAAGGGACAGATTGAAATAGGGAACAGAAGACTTCACGATCAATCTACCGATGAGTCTATTGTTTTGTTTGTTTTGTTTTTAAGGGTTTACGGCGCTTGCAACACATTAAGGTAATATCAGCGCCAGTAAAAAGGAAAAAAGGGATAGTAAAAAGTTCTAGAATAACAATTAAAGCACCCAAGATTGTTTTGTTTGTTTTGTTTTTAAGGGTTTTACGGCGCTTGCAACACATTAAGGTAATATCAGCGCCAGTAAAAAGGTAGAAAATGGGATAGTAAAAAGTTCTAGAATAACAATTAAAGCACCCAAGATTGTTTTGTTTGTTTTGTTTTTAAGGGTTTACGGCGCTTGCAACACATTAAGGTAATATCAGCGCCAGTAAAAAGGTAGAAAATGGGATAGTAAAAAGTTCTAGAATAACAATTAAAGCACCCAAGATTGTTTTGTTTTTAAGGGTTTACGGCGCTTGCAACACATTAAGGTAATATCAGCGCCAGTAAAAAGGAAGAAAATGGGATAGTAAAAAGTTCTAGAATAACAATTAAAGCACCCAAGATTGTTTTGTTTTTTGTTTTTAAGGGTTTACGGCGCTTGCAACACATTAAGGTTATATCAGCGCCAGTAAAAAGGAAGAAAATGGGATAGTAAAAAGTTCTAGAATAACAGTATGTACCTCCCTGCCCGCTATGGGAGGTCAGGATCCCCACCCAGAAAGCACCCAAGATAAAGTAAGACAAAGGGGAATGGTACAATAAATAGGGAACAGATGTAGATTCCAAACGCATACAATCAATGCACTTAGTTTGAGATCACCTAAAAGTCTCATCCAGACACGAGCATGAGCACAGGTCCCTACTAGGAGGAATACACCCAAATGCATACATTACAAATTCAAAACAACAAATATAATAATACATAACAGAGAAATGATTTACAAGGAAAAGAATATCACCTCCCCAAAAAATAACTATACATTTGACTGTTTCCCTCTCAGAGTATCCGGCCAGGGCCAGGACAAAACCAAGTAATCTCATTCTAAGACGAGGACAGAAAGCATGTTGGAAAACAGATATAGGGGGATAGAAGTGCCTATTTTGACATTATCTAAAAGTTTCATCCAGGCACAAGCAAAGGGTCCCGCTATCTATGAAGAAAATGATTACAAATTACACAGTGGATTGAAAACTAATTATTATAAAAGTCCATAACAGAGAGATGATTTACAGGAAAAAAACACGACTACTCTAAAAGGTACTTTACATTTGACTGCCTCCCTCCCAGCTAAGGATATTCCCACCAGGACTAGGACAAAACCGAATACTCAGAAGCCATAATAAAGGCAGAGAGCGATACGGGAAGGGAAACAAAGGGGATAGATGATGACAATGACACAAGCGACCTCTTTGCCCACCTTGGAGGTCAGAAGACCTCACCCAGGTGCCAATTTTAGGCCAAAAAAAATCTTTTAAAAAGTAAAAAATGAACATCAAATTTGAATACTCGAAATGCTTCAAAGTGACTGAGGCAAAGTTTCCCTTTTAGGCAGAGTTATACCCCTTGTATGTTATCGTGGTTATGTTGTTTAATGATGATGATAATAATAATAATATGATGTAATACAATTATAATAAATGACATGCATATTTATATTTACATACATTTTGAGGTATATAATAATAATAGGATGTATACAACAACATACATGATAAATAATGTTATGGTCAAGAGAAGTTTTTTTTATATTTACAAATATCAGAGTGGAACGTCATTTTTTGTATGGATTTTGTAAATCTGTGTTATGATGGGAATAATACCGTGTTCGTTTTATTTGTTTGCACGTCTGTTCCTTTTTTCTCGATTCTCTTTCACTTATAGCAAGAGCATAATGTCAGATTTAGTTCTTTAGGTGTATTCGCCAGTTTGAAATAACCCAACGTCAAGTTTAAGTACAATATCGATTATTCGGAGGATCAAACCTCTGCGGTCCCGATTTTCACGATCGGCGGATCGGATCCAACCTAAGAAGGCTACATACGAGCTTGTGTCATCAGATCCGTCCAAAAATAAATAAAACATGTTGCGCAAAGCTCGTAACTATGTAGACTTCAGAGGTTTGATCAATCGATTGTGAAAATCGAGACTTCAGAGGTTTGATCCGCCGACCATCCATATATGATTTTGAGTGTCAAAATGTGACCCAGCATCTCATATCGGTATTATGTCGGATGGAACGATAGAAGTTTGCCTTAAAAAGACGACCCATAAAGAAGAAACGATTAGTGGCCTCCCATAGTGGACAGCGAGGTACTTGCTGTGTCTTCTATCCCACTATATCTGTTTTCCAATTCCAACATGCTTTCTGTTTTTGTCTTCGGATGAGATTACATGGTTGTGTCCAGCCCCAGCTAGATGCCTTAGATGCCAAAACTATAACTATACATTCGACTGTTTCCCTCCCAGCGATGGACTCCGGCCATTGTTGGGACAAAATTGAGTAATCTCATTCCAAGACAAAGACAGAAAGCAATTTGGAAAACAGATATTATAGGGCGATAGAAGACACAGTAAGTATCTCCATGCTCACTATGGGAGGTCAGGAACCCCAACCAGAGAGATAGGGGGATAGAAGACACAGCAAGTGCCTCTCTGCCCACTATGGGAGGCCAGGAACTCTACCCAGTAGGGTAAGAGTAACAATCGGAGCTAAGAATGAGGTTGTATGTTTATAGTATATAACCATATTTCAATGCGAGAATATACAATACGATAATGAAAACGGTGATGGTTATGATGATGAATGGTGATGATTATGATAAAAATGATAATACAAATAAATAACTTTAATGTCCAATTGGTACATAGTCTTGACTTAAGAATAAAACACGAATCATATGTTGTGAGCTTTAAAAAGGATCATATAAAGATATACCTATTTACCCGCACTCAAAAATGCACACACGCAATCCCATTTAATTTACTCTTGCTTCCAAGTGGAAGTGACAAATCAGGAAGTCGGCACTGTAATGGTGTGTATGGAACGGTGGCAGACAAAGCAGCAATTAAAATACAAAACTACCCCCCCCCTCACAATATGGCAATCTTATATAAATATCTGTTGTTCTATTTTAATTTGTGCTTCCTTACAAAAGAGCATACTATTTCTTGCCCATCAATGTTTATTCATCGTTCGTCTGTAGTGTTTAATTCATCCTGTTTTGTTGATATATGGGAAGCCCAAAACGTCCATTTTATCTGTTTTTGTATATTAAATTGAAGCTTATGTTTTATGTTTTTAAGGGTTTTACGGTGCTTGCAACACATTTAGGTTATATGTTGTTTTTTTGTTGTTTTTAAGGGTTTTACGGCGCTTGCAACACATTTAGGTCATATCAGCGCCAGTAAAAAGGAAGAAAATGGATAGTAAAAAGTTGTAGAATTACAATTAAAGCACCCAAGAAAAGGGTAAGACAAAGGGGAACTGGGAACAAATAGGGATCAGATGTAGATTCCAAGAGCACACCACCAATGTACTTAGTTTGAGATCACCTATAAGTCTCATCCGGACACAAGCACAAAATCCAACAGAGAGGAATACACTCAAATGCTTACATTATAAATTCAAAATAAAAATAATAATACATAACAGAGAGATGATTTACAAGGAAAAAAATATCATCTCCCAAAACAATAACTATGCATTTGACTGTTTCCCTCCCAGCCAAGACTCCAACCAGGGCCAGGACAAAATCAAGTAACCTCATTTCAAGACAAAGACAGAAAGCATGTTGGAAAACAGATACAAGGGGATAGAAGACACAGGATGGACCTCCCTGCCCGCTATGGGAGGTCAGGATCCCCACCCAGTAGGTTATATCAGCACCAGTAAAAAGGAAGAAAATGGGATAGCAAAAAGTTCTAGAATTACAATTAAAGCACCCAAGAGAAAGTAAGACATAGGGGAACTGGGAACAAATAGGGATCAGATGTAGATTCCAAGAGCATACCACCAATGTATTTAGTTTGAGATCACTTATAAGTCTCATCCGGACACAAGTACAAAATCCAACAAAGAGGAACACACTCAAATGCTTACATTATACATTAAAAATAACAAATATAATAATACATAACAGAGAGATGATTTACAAGGAAAAAAATATCATCTCCCAAAACAATAACTATGCATTTGACTGTTTCCCTCCCAGCCAGAACTCCGACGAGGGCCAGGAAAAAAAAACAAGTAATCTCATTCCAAGACAAAGACAGAAAGCATGTTGGATAACAGATATAAGGGGATAGAAGACACAGTATGTACCCCCCTGCCCGCTATGGGAGGTCAGGATCCCCATCCAGAAATTGAAGCTTACATTCAATTTCACGTTGTTATTTATTTATCACAATCTGGCACTATTTGATACACACCTTTTCAGATGTTCACCTTTTGCCCCCACAATTATAGATAATACTTGTTATTCTCAATTATAATAGGGTAGAAAAGTGGTGACGTCAAACCCTCCACTCTTTTGGTTTTGAAATCATTGGGGAGTGTGCATGTTTGTTGTTTGTTTTTAAGGATATTACAGCGCTTGCAACATTTTTAGGTCATATCAGCGCCAGTAAAAAGGAAGGCAATGCGATGGGAAAAGGTTCTAGAATTACAATTAACGCAGCCGAGATAAAGTAAGACAAAGGGGAACTGGTTCAAATAGGGAACAGATGTAGATTCCAAGAGCACACTATCAGTGTATGTACTTAGTTTGAGATCACCAAAATATCTCACCCCGACACAAAAACATAGCTCTCACTAAGAGGAACACACTCAAATGTTTACAAATCGTAATATATATGTTAAACAAACAAAAAAGGATTACAGTGTATAACAAAGAGATGATTAACAAGACAAAAAAATATCTACAAAAACTATAATTAAACATTTGACTGTTTCCCTCCTAGTCAGGGTATCCGGCCACGGCCGGGACAAAACCAAGTAATCTTATTCTAAGATAAAGACAGAAAGCATGTTGGAAAGCAGATATAGGGAATGAGATTAGCGGAAGAGTAGCGTCCCTTGATTGGAGGTCACCCATAGTCTGTGACGTCACCGGCGGAAAAGTTACTAGAGAGAGAACGTCATGTTGGTTGTGCGCATGCGTCTCTCGTCCTCGCGCTGCGAGGTGACCTCCAATCAAGGGACGCTACTCTTCCGCTAATCTCATTCCCTATAGAAGACGCAGTATGTGCCTCCCTGCCCTCTATGAGGGAAGTGTGTATGTAATCAGTCCTTCCGAGTAACAATAATGAATAGGTTACAAGGTGTGGCTATGTGTTCTGTGCGGCTATGTGGCCTTGTAGTACGACACTCGCTTTCGGATCGGAAGGTCCTAGGTTCGAACCTCGCTCGGCGCATAGTGGAGTCCTTGGTAAGGCTCTTTACTCAGATTCTCTCATCGTACTCAGGTGTAAAATGAGTACCTGCCCGTTAACAGCGTTGTCGAAAAAAAGTAATATTGCTAACAGGCGTCATGTCCCGTCCTAAATGTTACATGTTGCTGTTGGCTTGGGACCCATTGTAAAGCGTTTTGAGCACGTTTAAAGGATATTGCGTTATATAAAAGCTCAATTTTACAAACTACTGTAGTAGCAGGCTGTATAGGCAGATTATTAGGATTACGGGACGTAAAAGAGCGAGGATGGATGATCTTTATTGACAACCAGCATATAATTTATATAAGAAAAAAAGATGCCATCACTCTGACACCAGAATATATATTACACAATGGTTTGTTTTACATATATATTTTATCATGTTTTGGAAACATCTGTACCTACTGGGTATCAAGCCCTCTGGAAGGGTAGTTTTACACTTCCAACGAGATTGGAACCAGTTTATTTTGACATCACGCTTTTCTTTCCTATTAATAATATAAATTGTTGACGAATTTCAATATTTGGATGAATAATATACTATTATTGTTATTATTATTATTATTACTATTATTATTACTATTATTATTATTATTATTATTATTATTATTATTATTATTATTATTATTATTATTATTATTATTATTATTATTATTATTATTATTATTATTATTATTATTATCTAGTCGAAAAAAAGTCACTAGTGGTCAAAGGGAAGTAACAAATAATATGCCAATAAACTAACAACGTTGATACCCAGTTATGTCCCTTGATAAAACTTAACGAATGGCCCTGATGATGATGATAAATAAATAAATAAATAATGAGGGACAGCGTGGCATAGACGTATGATCTTTGCTTATTACCCAGAGGGTACAGAGTTCCAATACCCGCTACGCTATATAGCATTGAGCAGGTCGCCTTGCCCGAGACCACATTTCAGCGCTACACTGCAAACGTCAGGCTGAGTTGTCGTACCAGTAAGGTCGCGGGTTCGAGCCCCCCCCCCCCCCCCCCCCCCGTCACCACCTACTCACTTCGTTTCTATCTGTTATCAACATAAGTGCCTGCTCCACTCACTGTTCACAACAAACGTTGGAGCGCTAAATCCCTGCTGTTACGACAAGACAAACTCTCTTGATGTGTAACTATAAAACTAAATGGGTAATAAGTGTAGACTTTAAAACAGACGGACTACTACCGGTTGGGGGTCTCGACAACAGGGGGGGGGGGGGGGGGGGGCGGCATTTGTAGGTCCCAATAGCATTGTGGGTCTCAACAGCATCGTTGAGTCCCGATAGTATTGGATTTCCGATAGCATTTGGGGGCTCCCGATATCACTGGGATTCCCATAGCACTACAAGGCAGTTATTGGGTAACTGGGTCTACAAAATATGCTAGAAAGAACTTTGCGATTAGATTAGGGTTGTAACCAAAGGGTAACAAGCAATTGCTACTGTCCATCTAACTCTAAAAGACCAGGAATAAACTCCAGCTCCATGCTTCTATAAGGCTCACGATTTACAAAAATAAATTTTAAAATTATTCAATACTTAAAAAAAAAAAAGAATTCAGATTACTAGATACTGCTGTCAAATCACAAATCATAGTGAATGTTGCACACCAATCATTGTCCTGCTGGTAGCGATGCGATGCAGTGCGATGCGTACTGGTTTTGCAGTTGTTTGTCGTCGTGGAGATGTCGGTGGCGGCGGCGTAGGTTTATGTCCTAAAAAGATGCCCTTCTGTGCGGTGTGTAGCTTCAGGTCGTGTCCATGAAGTTGTCGCTGCTGTAACATCCCAAGGATGTGGAGTTGTTGAGGCTACGAAGTCGTATCAATTCTAGCTGCCTGTAGGGAGATTTCTTATCGTAATAATAATTGCTTGTGCGATCTTCTGGGGGAGAGGGGGAAGAAAGATGAAGATGTGTACAGTAAATAGATAAAATACAATAGTATACAATAGGATTCAATAGCCTGATGTCACGTCCGCCCAGCAACGAGCAGCTTGGTTCTAAACTAAGAAAATTAGTACTTTTTATTCTTCATGCTGGCTAGAAATTTTTCACATGTCATGTGATCAGAATGTATAAAAGTCAAAATATGATCAGATTTATAAAGTTTTTCTCCCCTGGATACACTTTTATGCTCGTCGGAGAAGTATTTTATAAGGGCGTCCGACATTATTACGATAGTTTAGAACCGGTTACTAAGTTACTATGCGTCATTACGAGGGAAGTGACGTCAAGACTGTTGAAGCCAATTAGATGTACAGTGCAACCCATGTATAACAGTTACGGATATAACAGGGACCCGGTTATAACAGAAGTTTCTAAAGGATGGCGTTGCAAAGACAAATAAATAAAACAATGAATAGAACAGGAAATATATATCCCCAAAAAAAATTCCCTTTACTCATCCCATAGGGAAGAATGGAATAACCCAGGCGTCAGCCGCAGCGCAGCGCCGCAAATTGAGCTATGGCGAGTTGACTTGCTCAAGACCACATAGGGCAGCGGCGGTTGATCGAACTCGGTACCTGTCAGGTACAAAGCAAAGACCGTACTGCTGCCCCATATATATATATGTGTGACTCACCGTCTCTAAACGGTATTATGTCGGGATGACTTGGGTGACTTGAATTTTTTTGTTTTTGAAGCTATTATATTCATTTTTGTTTATTACCTTTATAGATAGTTCGAAGATGACGTCACTCAGGTCTTTGTTATTGTTTTTTGCCATCCGCGTTTATGAGTAATGCTCACTGAACTGTATTAACCCGACTATAGACGTTCATGGTTACACACAGTTTTGTGTGTTGGTTCGTTATACTTCCGGATGGCAATGTTATGAGCTTCTTAGCCGAGCGCATACTATCTATAGGAACACAAGTTCTTCTTCTCAACGCAATAACAATATGGTTTTGTGGTGTTGTGTTACTATTTATTAGTGTTTACAACATCTACCCTCTCCTCATTACTTTCTTCTTCTTCTTCTTTTTTCTTCCAACTCTACTTACCTACATAACTATGTTTGGTATCGCCGTGCATGGAATTGATAAAAGACTTCCGGAAGACACTCACCCGCTTCCGGACGTTGCCTAGGAACGGGGCGGTGGACAACGTATACAAAACAGGGTTGGTCGCTGAATTGAGGGGCAGGACAAAAACAGCAATCCAAGCATAAACCTGAGGATGAAAGAAAATAATGAACGAGTGGTTGGTTTGGAAAACAAGTCTTTTCGGACCGTAAGGGTCTAAATGGGCGGTTATGTGGTCTAGTGTTATGACACTCGCTTTCGGATCGGAAGGTCCTGGGTTCGAGCCTCGCTCGGTACAGAGTTGGGTCCTTGGAGAAGGCTCTTTACTCACATTCTCTCACCGTACTCAGGTGAAAAATGAGTACCTGGCCGTTAAGTGTTGTTTCTGTCCGAAAAAAAAATGTAATATCGCCTAACAGGCGTCATGTCCCGTCCTAAATGTTAAATCTTGCTGTTGACCAGGGACCCATTGTAAAAGGCTTTGAGCACGTTTAGTGGATATTGCGCTATATAAAAGCTCAATTTATTTATAAGCTCAATTTATAAATGGAGCCGGACAGTTTATTGCAGTTTCTATAGCGTTAAACGGAAAATATTAATTGCATTCTACCCTTTGGATAGGACGCTATTCTATTGCAAAGCAGTTTCCGAGGCCAGATCTAACAGGTTCAGTCAGCTACTCAATAAATGGCAGGTGAACAGTTTGGTCCAAAAAAAAATTTATTTCGACAATAAGTAAGATACAATCCATAGAAATGCGATAAATGATAAATGTTCATATTTAATTACGATAAATAATAAATGTTCATATTTAATTACAATAAATTATAAATGTTCATATTTAATTTACTCTGATTTATTTGAAAATAGATCGTAAGAACCATGGAGAGATCTCCAGCGCTGCTCTGTGCGCTAAAGTGAACAATAGGGGCAACGTTTCTTGCTTATAGAAAAACAAAGAAACTAAAAAAACAATAAACAAAAACAAAAACAAAACGATCTGAAACCCTTTATTGAGACAAAAATGACCACAAAAACCCCCCACAAAAATAAACAACAAAAAATACAAACAAAATAACCCCCCCCCCCCCAAACACCAAAAAAACACACAAAAAAAAACCCAACAACAAACAAACCAAACAAGGAAACAATCCACTAAAAACTAATTAAAAAAATAAAAACAACTACAAAAAATTAAAGAAACAAAGACAACAACAACAACAACAACAACAACAACAACAACAACAACAACAACAACAACAACAAAAACGAACAAAAACGAACAAACCAACAAAGACAAACACAATTTTCTCACCCATTGTAAAAAGTAAACATTGGCTGATAAAGACAAGAAATAACATCCTGCTTAATCAATTATCGCCCTCTTTCTTACTTGATTATCTGTCCTCGCCCCGGCTAGTGAGACAAAACCCAGGAGTATGATGGGTACCCAACAACAGAAATCCGTCATGACAATGATAGTCATACGTCTTGCCATGGCTGTGTCGTTTGGGCTTTCAGATGTTCTGGGATTACACACAAACGCATAGTATGAGTGAAAAAAAAGTAGTAGTAGTAGTAGTAGTAGTAGTAGTAGTTGTTGTAGTAGTAGTAGTTGTTGTAGTAGTAGTAGTAGTAGTAGTAGTAGTAGTAGTAGTAGTAGTAGTGATAGTAGGCTAGTAGTAGTGGTAGTGGTAGTAGTAGTGGTAGTAGTAGTATTAGTAGTAGTAGTAGTAGTAGCAGTAGTAGTAGTAGTAGTAGTAGTAGTAGTAGTAGTAGTAGTAGTAGTCGTAGTAGTAGTAGTAGGCTAGTAGTAGTGGTGGTGGTAGTAGTAGCGTAGTAGTAGTAGTAGGCTAGTAGTAGTGGTAGTAGTAGTAGTAGTAGTAGTAGTAGTAGTAGTAGTAGTAGTAGTAGTAGTAGTAGTAGTAGTAGTAGTAGTAGTAGTAGTAGTAGTGCTAGTAATAGTGGTTGTGGTGGTGGTGGTAGTAGTAGTAGTAGTAGTAGTAGTAGTAGTAGTAGTAGTAGTAGTAGTAGTAGTAGTAGTAGTAGTAGTAGTAGTAGTTGTAGTATTGGTAGTAGTAGTGGTAGTAGTAGTAGTAGTAGTAGTAGTAGTAGTAGTAGTAGTAGTAGTAGTAGTAGTAGTAGTAGTAGTAGTAGTAGTAGTAGTAGTAGTAGGCTAGTAGTAGTGGTGGTGGTGGTGGTAGTAGTAGTCTATGTATTAGTAGTAGTCTAGTATGAATGAAACACTACAGACGAATGAGATAATTATTTCATTTATCCTGTTTTGTTGATAAAGGGAAAACTCGAAACGTCCATTTTATCTATTTTCGTATCTTAAATTGAAGCTTACATTCAATTTCACATTGTTTTTTTTATCACAGAGAGGAAATGCTTATTATCTCTCTGCCGTGCACCCGGTTTTTAAGTAATGCATATTTACTGTTTTCATATGTGTTTTTGGTTGTTGACTGAATAAGGCTTTTGAGCCCGAAATAGTCCATGTTTGGTGTTTTTAATTTTTTTTTAAGCTGTTATATTGAGTTTTGTTAACCACTTAACCCCCTCCTTACCACCCATAGGAAAATCGTCACATTCGTTACGATGCAACCAGCATTTTTCTCATTCTGATTTCTTTTGTACATCATAATATTGGAACAAAAATGTTTGCTATAGTTAAAGTATATTAACAATGCGTTGAGGAACTCGTTTAGCAGAACAAAATATGTATAGTAAGATCTAACATATTTTGTGTTTGACTTACTTGACTTAGATGCCTTTCGCGTCTCGACCGAAAGATCGGGTCGCCTTGGCTGTTTCCAGTATTTCCTGTGTGAGGTGTCTCCAATATTGCCGGTCCTCTGCTAGGGTTCTCAGATTTTCAAGGTCCCCTGCCGTTATGAGACTAATGCTTTGTCCAAGTGTTGTGAGGTTTTTGTTTAGGATCACAGGGAGTGTTGTGATCGGTCTTCCTCTGAAAAGGTTCCCGTGTTTTTGGAAGTATCCCGACATGGCTTGGTTAGCTGGTATGTTTTTGTCCCTGCGTAGTATGTGACCGAAAAGTTGCCATCGTTGTTGTAAAATGTCAAGGGAGATTGGTCTTTCTTTTGTGATCTTATAGAGTGATTCATTTGAGATCTTTTTTGGGTATTTGATGTCCAGTACCCTTCTTAGCTGTGTGCGATGGAAGGCATCCAGATGTTCTTCTTCGGATTTTGTCAACGCCCAAGTGCCGCAGTTATACAGAAGTACCGGTTTTACAAGAGCACGGTACAGTTTCAGTTTGGTTTTTCTCTTTATTTTGTCACCTCTAATCCATACATTGGTGAGTTTACTGAGTGCGGCGTTTGATAGCTGTTTTCTTCTTTGTACATCCTCGGTGTCTCCAATTAGTGAGCCGACTTTCTTTGTTCTTTTCCATTCCTCTTTGTTCCTCGATATTGTTGTAAATTCGGTTTTATTGGCATTGACTTGGAGGTTATATTTCATGAGGGTATTTTGTATGATGTCTATATTTGCTGGTGTTGATCCAATAAAATCGACATCATCTGCATAGGCGATTTCTCTAGGGATTGCATTCTCAATATGAGTCGTTGGTTTTGGAATGACTTTTCGAACTTCTTTCAGAGCGTGTTCTAAGTATATTGTGAACAGAATCGGGCTCAGACTATCTCCTTGGGGGGTCCCGATGTTACTTTCGAACTGCGTCTGTTTTGTGGCCCCGTATATCCTTGGTTGTATCTTTGTGTTGCTGAGGAGAAATCGGATTATTCGGAGCTCGTCTTCGTCAACTATGTCTGTTAATATCTCCAAAAGTTTTCCTCTGTCGATCGTATCAAAGGCTGCGGACATATCGATTCCGGTTATTGTTATGGATATGTTTTCTTTGAGTGCCTTTGCTGCCAACCATTTATGTGTCCATACAACGTCCGATGTGCTTCGGTCTTGGCGAAACCCGCTTTGGCTATGTGATAGATATTTTTCTATTTTCGGTCCAATTCTGTTGAGGACAATAGTTGACAGTGTTTTTCTTATGGTATTCAGTAATGTTATTGGGCGCAGGTTGTTTACGGGTCCTTTCGTTTTTCCTGGTTTTTGTATTGTAATTAGGACACCGCTGTTTATGTCCCAGTCTTTGTGTGTTGAGAATGTTTTGTTCATTATGTTTGCAATGCTCAAGTCCAAGGAGAGGGTACCGCATTTCAGCAATTCAGCGGGAATTTCATCTTCGCCTGGGGATCTGTTATTGTTTAGGCACTTTATGCTATTTCTAACTTCAGTTGTTGTGATGCGGTTGTTTAGGTGTCTAGGGTTTCCTGAGAAGGGCGATATTTGTGAGACTTGTTTGTGAAATTTCTGCTGGAAGTGGTCAGTTACAATGTCAAGGATATCGTTGGGATTTGTTGTCTGTTTGCCAAATTTATCCTGTAGTTTTGGGTTCTCGAATGGTTTTCGGTTCAGAGATTTCGTCGCTTTGAACATAGACGATGCGTTATTTTTGGAATTTTCTATGTCTTCCACTTTTTTGTCTAATTCCTCGTTTCTGTGTTTGTGTGTTTGAGTGAAATAAATCTATTTTTGTATAGGTTGGGTGTGAAACTTTGGGGAAAATCCGGAAAATGGCTGGTAAGGAGAGAGTTAAATGGTGTCTTTCTCACCTAACGGCGTTTCGTGTTTTCCTGGCCACCACAAACATCCACAGGTACGACGCAGCGATGACCAAAAACGATGTAAAATTTAGGACCAGGAAGATGGCGACGGAATATTCCCATCCTGGAGGTCTGTCTGGAGTGACGTGGAGGGCGAGACAGACCCCCGACCTCCCGTAGAAATCCTGGATATAAATAGATCAAATGAATACATTTTAAATAGCGCATTGATTGAAGTGAAGAATGTATCAAATCAGATGGGAGAAGCTAGATTGAAATGGTTCGGACATGTAAAGAGATGACAGAGGGAGTACGCGGGAAGGAAAGTATTGGACTTACAAATAGCAGGAAAGAGGAAAAAGGGACGCCCAAAGACTAGATGGTTGGATAAGGTAAAGGACGATATGTAAGTATTGGGCTGGGAGGAAGATGATGCTCTGAACCGAGATGCATGGATATGTGGCATTCATTATGGCAACCCTGCAAAATGCGGGATAAGCTGAAAGAATATGAAGAAGACGAAGAAGAAACTTTCACAAAAAGCTGCAAAATACTTAATTCATTCTCTCCGTTGACCACCATAAAATCAACTGTTCCAGTCAAGAAGAATCGATTGCCAGTCACCCCTTTTGTACCCACATATTTACAATATTATTCTCCTTTAATGCGCATTGACACCGACATTGAGTTGGGCAATAAGAGTAAAAAAGTGCCTTACCCAAGGACATAGAAAAATCGAATTTTAATCCATGGTTTCCTGACCCACCGGCAGGATCCCACCAAGAGGAAACCACTCAAATGCTTACAAATTGATTATTAAATATTCATTATTTAATTATATTCCATGAAAGCACTAGAATACAAACACTAGAGTAAAGGCTATGTTTTGCTTTTGTTTTTAATGGATTTTAGGTGCTTGGAAAACATTACTGTCATATCAGCGCCAGTAAAAAGGAAGAAAATTGGAGAGTAAAAAGTTCCAGAATTACGATTAAAGCAGCCAAGAAAATGTGAAGCAAAGGGGAATTGGTTCAAATAGGAAACAGATATAGATTCCAAGAGCACACTATCAAAGTACTTATTTTGAATCCCTAAAAGTCTCACTCAGACACAAGGACAGGTTCCACTAAGAGGAATATATTAAAATGTCACACCACTAGACCACATAGCCGCACAAAATGGTTACCTGAAAATAATGGAATCCAAACACGGGAGTGATGGCTATAAGGAAGACAAAAGTCCATATAAGGCCCATGACGACAACCGCCTGTTTCAGGCCTAGTCTGGTTCTCTTGAGTGGGAATAGGATGCAGATGAGGCGGTCGAGGGTGATGGTGGTCAGGGTTAGGACGGACAGCTCTGGGATGGATGGAAGGAAATAATGATTATAGTATAATAAATAGCATTTTTATAGAGAATAAACATTACGATTTCATGAGGTATGGTCACCATTATCGTCAGCATCGTCATCATCATCATCATCATCATCATAATGATCATCATGATCGTTATTGTCATTATGATCATCATCATCATTCGTTACGATACAACCAACATTATTCTTATTCAAATTTATCTTGTACATCATAAAATTTAAAGAAAATGAATAGTGTGCTGTAGTTAGAGCATGCTTTACTAAAGAAATTATGTATCGCAAGGACTTAGATACTGCTTTTATGTTTGAGTGATAAAAAATATATATTTTGTGTTAGTTGTGTTTGAAGTTTTGGGGAAAATCCTGAAAATGGCTGGTAAGGAGAGAGTTAAATGTCCACACTTATTTATTTAGTCAATTATTTATTTACGTATGTATTTATTTATTCATTTAATTTGATTTTATTATTTTTCTATTTACTTATTTTTACCAAGTCCGAGGGTTTGAGAATGTCCGACTCACCGCTGGAATAAATAAAATGAAATTCAATGTAAGCTTCAATTTTATTACAAGAACAGATCAAATGAACGTTTCGGGTTTCCCCTTTATCAACAAA
>NC_088370.1:33913649-33921149 GCF_034508935.2 Berghia stephanieae | reverse complement strand
ATTACCAGGGATTTTTTGTTTAATTTTAGGAAACTTAAAAATAAAAAAAGTAATTGAGCTTTATATAGCGCAATATCCACTAAACGTGCTCAAAGCGCTTTACAAGGGGTCCCTGGTCAACAGCAACATTTAACATGTAGGACGGGACATGACGCCTGTTAGGCAATATTACAATTTTTCGGACAAAGACAACGCTGTTGACGGTCAGGTACTCATTTTACACCTGAGTACGGTGAGAGAATGCGAGTAAAGAGACTCTTCCAAGGACTCAACTATGCGCCGAGCGCGAGGCTCGAACCCAGGACCTTCCGATCTGAAAGCGAGTGTCATACCACTAAACCACATAGCCGCACATTTTGTCCTCTGGCCACAAGAGACAGAAAATATCTCTTATCCATGCCCTTAGGTTAGCAGTATAATGACCCAAGTCTTTTTTTACGAATCCAAATAAATTATAGCTTTACCCTTCCGCTCCGGAAGTCCCGTAGCCGCCATAGAATGACGACCATGTTGCCTAGCAACGCGACCACGCCCAACACCCAGATACTAATGCGTAACATGTGGTTGGACATCAAGTCCTGACAGGAGGAGAACTCGTCTGGTTCCGGTAGACACTGGACATTGGGGCCGGCGAGACAGCAAAATTTGTAGTGGTCAGTAATCCTGAGAAACAAAAAAAAAAAAAAAAAAACAAAAAAAAAAAAACGAAGAAAGATTGTATAATTTAAAAAAGTAAAAGTAAAAGGAGACATCTTTTTTTTTTCATTGTTAACAATGTGCTAATAGTACATTGTCACATAACACAAACACATATACGCACACACACACACACACACACACACACACACTCACAAACACACGCCCTCTATATTTCGAAATCACATTGTACATAGAACATTGTATAGATAGTATGCGCTTGGCTAAGAAGCTCATAACATTGCCATCCGGAAGTATAACGGACCAACACACAAAACTGTGTGTATCCATGAACGTTTATAGTCGGGTTAAAACAGTTCAGTGAGCATTACTCATAAACGCGGATGGCAAAAAACAATAACAAAGACCTGAGTGACGTCATCCTCGAACTATGTATAGATAGAACTATGTGCAGATGACGGCACTCAGGCCTTTGTTATTGTTTTTGCCATCCGCGTTTGTGAGTTGTTCTCACTAAACTGTTTTAACCAGATTATAAAAGTTCATGGTTACACAGAGTTTGTGTGTTGGTCCGTTATACTTCCGGATGGCAATGTTGTGAACTCCTTGGCCAAGCGCATTCTATCTATACTTTTATTGGAAGAGTCGTTTGGGTCTAATTATTAGGAAAATCCTTCAAAAAAATTGATTTTGAGATTTTGGTGGAAAACGATATTTTATTATCAAAGAAATAATGGATTCCGAGCCCACTTACGGCTGTTGTTATGAACAATATTTTTCATGATTTATTTTCAGATTTCCATTACAACAATGAGCCCCATAAAGAATTGGATTATCAGACCTGCAAAAAAGTGAACGTCGATATAACACCATTTAATACCACTTAGGGACCCCAGTTCATTTGTTAGAATACTCGTTTACACGCAAAGAGAACGAGGTCGATCAGGGCGAAGCCGATATTTTTTTCTAACCTTCCCCCCCCCCCCCACGCCCATTTCCACCTAACAGTGATTGGGTAGCTGGGTTTGTTAGACATGGCGGAAATACTTTGTTATAGACTAGCGTCCTATACAAGGGGTAGCAAACAATTGCTATAGTCCGTTCCACGCTATAGAAACCGGGATAAACTCCGGCTACATGAGCCTAATGACTCTGAAGGACTAAGTACATAATACCGTTTTGAAATGGTGAGTTAGAACAACTTTGGTTATTTTTAGAATCTCACAATGTTTCCAGTCTTTCCATTGGCTGGAAAGTGTCTTGTCCAAGACCACCGATCTGATTGGCTGACAGGTCACTGGGGATAAAATAAAATAAATTTAAATAAATACATTAAAAAACATTCTCTTTTTTTATCCCCAAGGGGAAATTTGTCTTTAAGGTCTATTCCAAAGGTTAACTGGAATAACCCAGGCGTCAGCCGAAATGCAGCGTCGCAAAGTGAGCTAGGGCGAAGTGACTTGCTCAAGGCCACAAAACTTAGCGGCGAGTAATCGAACTCGGTGCATTTCGGGTACGAAGCAAAGACCGTACCAATGAGCCATGCTGCCCCTTGATTTGTCAAGAAATGGTGGATTGTTAGTTTTGAAGTCATAAAAAATAACTCTCTCATTACCACCCATAGGAAAATCGTCACCTTCGTACGACGCAGCTAACAATTTTCTCATTCTGATTTCATTTTGTTATAGTTATAGCCATAAAAACTCCACACTGTGTTGCAGAGCTCATTTTTCTGAACAAAATACAGAATATACTCTTTGCTAATCTCTTTGAAAAAAATCTATTTTTGTGTTGGGTGAGTGTGAAGTTTTGGAGTAAAATTCTGAAAATAGGAGAAAGATATTTTATCAGACATACGTATGATTATTGTTGTTGTAGTTTTCACGATTATTATTGTCATTAATTGTCATTATAGTATGAGCTTTATACATTTATGATTCATTCGATCATAAACAACTTCAGCATTCTACGATAGTAATTTTTGACTTTACAGCATTGACGCATTGATATATTTTTCCTTACATTCAAAGCTGTGTAAAACTGTGAATGATACAATACAAGCTATGTGAGATTTTGTAATCATAAATAAGGCATTTAAAGGATAATTCCTATATTTAGCCTTTAATAAGATAATAATTAGTTAAAAGAAAATAAGATACAAACAACAATTTTCTTAATCAAACTTGTTTTATTAAATCCCAAAATTTGAAGAAAAATCTTGAACAATATTTACTAGAATTTAATGCTGTTTTGTAAAGTGTGATTTGGTGACCAAAATTATGCATAACATGATTACATTTAATTTTGAGTTTAAAGATTATATTTGTGTGTTGGGTTGGTATGACATTTCAGTAAAGATTTTGAAAGTATTAATTGCTTAACTTGCCATACTCATTAATAAATTTGGGCAGAAAACTCGTCCTTCAAATATCGACCGATTTAAATGACCCACGTCCTCGTTGCAAAACTTGGAGCCCAGAAATCGTTGCAAAATTAACTCCATTGGATTCGACTTTCCTTTAATTTTACGACTTCAAAACAAAACAATCCGACCTTTATTGACCAATTGCGAAGTCCCAGGTTTGAGAATTTTTGTCAATATGAGGGTCATTTACATCAACCGATATCTGAAGGATAAGTTTTGTGACCAAATTTTTAAATACGAGTTTTTCCAGAGTACGGCAGTTACCTATCAGCTTCATTACCATAATACTGTTTTGGCACGACATGTCACATTTTTTAAAGCTTTACACTTGGATTACTTAAAAAAAAAAACGTTTTTTAATTCAACTAATGGCGGCCCCGATTGCTCAGTTGGTATAGCACTCGCTTCACAAGCAAAGGGATCGAGTTCGATCCCGAGTGCAGTCGAGATCTTATTCTGCTTCCCCCCCCCCCCACCACACACACTCCCTGTCCACCCAGCAGTGACTGGGTAGCTAGGTCTGTTAGATCTGGCGGAAGTACGCTGCGATAGACTAGCGTCCTATCCAAAGGGTAGCAAGCTATTGCTATTGTTCGTTTCACCCTATAGAAACCGGGATAAACTCCTCAAGCTCCATGGACCTGGTTGCTCTGATGGAATACTACTAATGAGGGATTAATAAATATAATGTGAAATTGAATATAAACTTCAATTTAATTAATAAAACAGATAAAAAGGACGTGCCGGGTTTACCCTTTATCAACAAAACAGGATGAATGAAACACTACAGATGAATTAGATAATGTGGCGTAGTTTTGAAGTCATAAAAGTAACCCTCTCCCTCCTAACTGCAGGAATATTTTGGTCACATTCGTTAAGATACATGCCATTTGAAACAATATTAAATCATGATATTTAGATGAATAAACAAAACATTGGTTGGCAGGAAATTAGTATGCTCCTTTGTAAGGAAGCACGAATTAAAATAGAACAATAGATATTTTTAAAAGGTGCGCAATACGCTTCAACAGTCGTAACGTCACTTCCCTCGTAATGACGCATGGTAACTTAGTAACTGGCTCTAAACTATCGGAACAATGGCGGACGCCCTTATGAAATATTTCTCCGACGTATCCAGAGGAAAACAAAAACATAAATTTGATCATGTTTTGACTTTTACACATTCTGATCACAAGACATATGAAAAGTTCTAGCCAGCATGAAGAATAAAAAGTTCCGATTTTCTTTGTTTAGAACCATGATGGCCACCGTTGCTGGGCTACGTGACATCCGACTATTGAATCCAATTAATTAAGTGAAAAGAGGGGAGACGGAGAGGAACTGTGTAATGCAGTTTAGAAAGGGAAATATCTAATGAGGGAACAAACTTACATAAACCTCATTTGGACCAAACCACTGAAGACTCCGTCGGAGATGACCATGACCTGGTTGTAGGAAAGGTCACTGAAAACAGAAACAACAACAAACAAAGTAGGTCAGATTGAGGCCGGAAGTTAAAACAAACAAACAAAAATTCCCTTTATTCATCCCCAAGGGGAAATGTGTCTTTAGGGTCTATTCCAAGGGAAGACTGGAATAACCCAGGCGTCAGCCGCAGAGCAGCGCCGCAAAGTGAGCTAGGGCGAGGTGACTTGCTCAAGGCAACACAACGCAGCGGCGGGTGATTGAACTCGGTACCTTTTGGGTAGGAAGCAAAGACTGTGCCACGCTGCACCTTTAAGTCACAAGGATAATGGAAAAGAGCGGGTTGGGTCATAATAGGGTTCAACAGTCGTGACGTCACTTCCCTCGTAATGACGCATAGCAACTTAGTAACTGCTTCTGAACTATCGGAACAATGGCGGACGCCCTTATGAAATACTTCTCCGACGAGCGTAAAGGTGTATCCAGAGGAGAAAAAATTATAAAGAAGAATAAAAAGTACCAATTTTCTTTGTTTAGAACCAAACTGCTAGTTGTTGGGCGGACGTGACATCAGACTATTGAATCCCATTAGAAAGGGGGGGGGGGGGGGGGGGAGGGTGGAACATATGGTTTTGGAGAAAGTCGAGCGACGTTGGGGAGTATTCAGCTAATAGATGGATGACAATGAATGATAAACTCTTATCTATCTCAGGCTTTGTGTCCTTGGTTAAGGCACTATAGGCACATTGGCTCAGTCGACCTGAGAGTAAATGGGTGCCTGGTTATATTAAGCATCTATTATTCGATATAATGGAAATTTGCTTTAGAATTATAGAGGATACGTACACAAACATACAAACTATCATGCATAAAAACACAGACAGACAGACAGAAGAAAGAAAGAAAGAGAGAAAGAAAGAAAGAGAGAAAGAAAGAAATAGATAGGGAGGGAGGGAGAGGGAGAGAGAGAGAGAGAGAGAGAATGAGAGAGAGAATGAGAGAGAGAGAGAGAATGAGAGAAAGAGAATGAGAGAGAGAGAGAATGAGAGAGAGAGAGAATGAGAGAGAGAGAATCAGAGAGAGAGAATGAGAGAGAGAGAGAATGAGAGAGAGAATGAGAGAGAGAATGAGAGAGAGAGAATGAGAGAGAGAATGAGAGAGAGAATGAGAGAGAGAGAGAGAATGAGAGAGAGAGAGAGAGAGAGAGAGAGAGAGAATGCATTTTTAGAAATAAAAAAGTGGGCTATCCAGTGTCAAAACTCACAATGTTTTCAAGGCAGTAAGACCCGTAAACACACCATATTCCAGTGTCCAAATATTGTTCCTCGACAGATTTCTGGGACAACAAATAAATAAATACAAAAATTCAGAATCAGCTGTCTTGTGAAAGTTTATTCAAACCAATAAATTAAGCGAAATAATTCTGCGATCGTTGAATAATTATTTTATACCACGGGTTTGAAGAAATATTCAACGATTTCGTTTGTACTAAGAACTAATAGGGTTTTCCAAGATAAAGGGTCTGATATTGAGAGTTAATTTCTTGTAAGAAATGTATTGCAACCATCTCAGGGTTTCTTTTGCTTATCCTTTTATCTCTAAAGTCCCTTTCAGAGGTCTGAGTCATCCGGACATATTACCATTTTGAGACGGTTGGACACATAGAATTTAAAGTTGCTGTTGGCTTCAGAACCCTTGTAATTTGCTTTGAGCACATTATTATTCAATAAAGGAAGCACCCAGAATATATGAAAAGTGACCTCAAAAGGCTTTTCAAAAGACTAGATCAAGTTGACATTTTCAGACTACGTTGCGGACATAATGCTCTCCGACACGACATGTTCAAAGCATTTAAGATTGGAGAAACAGACATTTGTGAATGTGGAGAGGGGAAGCTAGCAAGATGCAACACATATTTTGCAGGACTGTACAAAGTACAATGAGCAAAGGCGAACATTTGGCCCGAGAGGACCACACACACACACACTAAAGCCGTCAAAGCTCAATGGGTCTCGATACGAGCCTGGGAAGACCACAGCGTTCCTGCATCTTGTTGACCTTCAACCATAAAGACATCATGGGGGAAAAGAAGAATAAGAATTCAATGAAGATTGCACTCTTTAAAAACTCACGATTATACGAGAATTCGGGTTATTACGTTACGACATTGATACTCACAGAGACAAGAGCTGATTCAAACCTCTGAAGGCGTAGGGAGACACGGTGGAGATTTGGTTTTTGGCCAGATTTCTGTCGATAAGAAGATTAAAATAAAATGTATTTTTGGTATTGTAATATCATGATTATGTATATGAAGATAACAAATACTACGATTTCCCCTTAATTATCATGATTATGTACATGAAGATAACAAATACTACGATTTCCCCTTAAATATTATGATTATGTACATGAAGATAACAAATACTACGATTTCCCCTTAAATATTATGATTATGTACATGAAGATAACAAATACTACGATTTCCCCTTAAATATTATGATTATGTACATGAAGATAACAAATACTACGATTTCCCCTTAAATATTATGATTATGTACATGAAGATAACAAATACTACGATTTCCCCTTAAATATTATGATTATGTACACAAAGATAACAAATACTACGATTTCCCCTTAAATATTATGATTATGTACACGCAGATTGCACAATAGGACAGTTTTACCTTACATATCATGATCATGTACATGAATATAGAACAATACTACAATTCCTCTTAAATATAATATGTACGCAAGATTGCACAACACGACGGGTTTCTCCTCAAATATCATGATCATGTACATGAAGGTAGCACATTGCTATGGTTTCTCCTCAAATATTATGATCATGTACATAAAGCTAGCACCGCACTTCGGACAAAAAGGTTCAGGGTTCGAGACCGGATTTGTTCAAGCAGCGAATAGTTTAGTCCTTGGAAAAGGCTCTTTAATCACATTCTATCATCGCACTCAGGTGTAAAATGAGT
>NC_088370.1:33906149-33908649 GCF_034508935.2 Berghia stephanieae | reverse complement strand
GTGAAAAAGTTCTCGCCAGCACGAAGAATAAAGAGTACCGATTTTATTAGTTTAGAACCAAGCTGCTGGTTGCTGGGCGGACGTGACATCAGACTATTGAATCCTGTTGTTAGGCTATGCGTTTACAAGGACTGACGACGTATGAACCAGGGCTTCTTGGACTTACAGAGTTTTGAGACTGGCCAGTCCTTTGAAGGTGTCGGCGTCCAGAGTGCTGATATTGTTATCGCTGAGACTCCTGGTGGATGGATGGTTGTGGAAAAAAAGTGGGGGTGGGGGGGGGGGGATTAATGTGAGTAATGTTGTTACTTGTTGTTGATGCTGATGGTATAGTAATGTTATTGATTGATGTTGTTCATGCTGATCAGATGGAGGTGATAATTATGATGATGGAAAAAAAAGATAATGATAATAATGATGGTGGTGAAACTACTGATACTACTGCTGCTACTACTACTAGTACTACTACTACTACTACTACTACTACTACTACTACTACTACTACTACTACTACTACTACTACTAATAATAATAATAATAATAATTATTATTATTATCTTATTATATTATTATTATTTATTATTATTATTATTATTATTATTATTATTATTATTATTATTATTATTATTATCATTATCATTATTATTATCATTATCATTATCATTATCATTATTATTATTATTATTATTATTATTATTATTATTCATTTAATGTATCATTGTATTGTCAGCATCACAATGATAATCATTATAACCAATAGAGTCAAAACAACACTTACAACAGTGTCAGTCTCCACATGGATTCAAAACTGGCATTGGGCAGGGACGAGATGGAGTTGTTGCTGAGATCCCTGTGGACCAGATAACATGCAAGGGATATTTGCGTTTTGGCTTTTTAAGAGTTTAAGGGCTAACCCACACCGGAGACTGACTCCAGATAAAGGCCTCGGGCACAGACAAAATACTTAGAATAAAGAGAAGAGCCGCTAGACCTACCCATACCAAATACCCGACGTCCTCTGCCGTTTTTTTTTTCGAGTTTGGTATAGGTAGGACGAGCGGCTCTTCTCTTTATTCTTACCAACTGTCTGTGCCCGAATTCTTCATCCGAAAGACGGCAAGGACGGCAGAGCCCAGTCGTCGGAGTCGGACTCCGGTGTGGGTTAGCCTTAACGGCGCTTGCAACACATAAAGGTCATATCAGCGTCATTAAAAATAAAGAAAATGGGATAGTTAAAAGGTCTAGAATTACAATTAAAGCACCCAAGAAAAGGTGAGACAAAGGGAATTGGTTCAAATAGGAAACAGATGTAGAATCCAAGATCACACTGTCAAAGTACTTAGTTTGGGATCACCTAAAAGTCTCATCCAGACACAAGCACAGGTCCCCACTAGGAGGAATACACTCAAATGTTTACAAATCATATATAATAATAAAACAAAACAATACAGTGCATAGCAGAGAGATGATTTACAAGGGCAAAAAATATCATCCCCCAAAACTAACTATACATTTGACTGTTTCCCTCCCAGCCAGGGTATAGCCATGGCCTGGACAAAACCAAGTACATTTCATTCCAAGACAAAGATAGAAAGGATGTTGGAAAACATATACAGGGGGATAGAAGACACAGTAAGTACCTCCCTGTCCATTATGGGAGGCCAGGAACCCCACCCAGCAACATAAGGCTTATGGATTTTCTATGATTGATCGAGTGATGGTTATGTAATAAGCCTTATGGCTTTTGTATGGCTGATCTAGTGATGGTTATGTGATAAGGCATATGGCTTTTGTATGGCTGATCTAGTGATGGTTATGTGATACGGCTTATGGCTTTTGTATTGCTGATCTCGTGATGGTTATGTGATACGGCTTATGGCTTTTGTATTGCTGACCTAGTGATGGTTATGTGATAAGGCTTATGGCTTTTGTTTTGGTTATCTGTTGTTAAACGTGGAATTTGTGCTAAAATAACCATTTCCTTACCACCCATAGGAAAATCGTCACATTCGTTACGATATAACCGACAATTTTCTCATTCTGATTTCTCTTGTACATCATAAAATGTAAAGAAATGCTTTGATTACAGCTATAAATACTAAACACTGTGTTGTAGACATCATTTTGCTGAACAACATTCTGTATAGAATGCACTTGTTACTTTTTTGTTTGATTAGGAAAAGTCTATTTTTGTGTTGGGTGGGTGTGAATTTTCGTGGGAAATTCTAAAAATGCCTGGTAAGGAGGGAGTCAAAGTTACTTACAAATACGTCACTTTGCCAAAAGCGGAAGAGGAGAAACTACTAGCTGTTATCGTGAGTTGATTTTCCGAGAAAAGTCTGAAATAAAATGGGGGATACGTTTAATCAACATTATCGTCTATATCATAATAATAATAATAATAATAATAATAATAATAATAATAATAATAATAATATAATAATAATAATAATAATAAATAATCACCTTTTTCATAAACGTCGTCGTTTCCGTCATAATG
>NC_088370.1:33893649-33898649 GCF_034508935.2 Berghia stephanieae | reverse complement strand
TTATTTATTATTATTATTATTATTATTATTATTATTATTATTATTATTATTATTATTATTATTATTATTATATTATTATTATTATTATTATTATTATTATTATTATTATTATTATTGTTATTATTATTGTTATTGTTATTATTATATTATTATTATTATTATTATTATTATTATTATTATTATTATTATTATTATTATTATTATTATTAGTATTATTATTAGTCATGTGCTTACGCACCAACAAAGATTGCTGCAGAAGACGACGACAATGAATAGTTTTACAACAGTGGAACCCAGAAGGGACACTACAGGTTGGGCGTCCGAAACAGACACGAGGGCACTCACTATCTGACCAAATGGAGACGACAGGCCCCTCACCTGGGAGACTACCAAGAAGAAAGCCAAGGAAGAAGCAGATGGCAGACGCTCGTAGAGGCCTTGTGTTCCACAAGGAGCGAAGAGGATTAAGTAAATCTGGGATGGAAGGATTGACAAGTTAAAAAAACCCCCCAAAAACTAGAGCATTATATAGATAGAATGCGCTTGGCCAAGGAGTTCACAACATTGCCATCCGGAAGTATAACGGACCAACACACAAACTCTGTGTAACCATGAGCTTTTATAGTCTGGTTAATACAGTTTAGTGAGAACAACTCACAAACGCGGATGGCTAAAACAATAACAAAGGCCTGAGTGACGTCATCTGCATACTATCTATAGCGCAATATCCACTAAATGTGCTCAAAGCGCTTTACAAGTGGTCACTGACCAACAACAACAGGTAACATGTAGAACGAGACATGAAGACGCCTGTTAGGCGATATTACAATTTTTCGGACACAGAAACGCTATTAACGACCAGGTACTCATTTTACACCTGACTACGGTAAGAGAATGTGAGTAAAGAGCTCTTTTCCAAGAACTCAACTATGCACCGAGTGAGGCTCGAACCCAGGACCTTCCGATCCGAAAGCGAGTGTCATACCACTAGACTACATAGCAGTAAGTAAGAAACATGACAGAATACTCTATCAGACCTAAAGGTTAAAGGTTACTCAATATGTTTTGGTACCTTTTATCTGACAGGCATACGTTGCTAGCATGAAGTCAACTGATACTATGCGTTTAGGTAAATACACCATCCGCCTGTCACATCAGTCGTTCATAACACCCAAAACGGTCTGTATGTAACCGTTAACTTTTATTATAGTCTGTAAGGGGGACGTAAGTGAGTGAGAGCTAATCTCTAAACTGGCAGTCAGTTTAAAAAAAAAAATAATGATGATGATGATGATGATAATGATAATACTAATAATAGTAATAATAATAATAATAATAATGATGATGATGATGATGATGATGATGATGATGATGATGATGATGATGATGATGATGATGATGATGATGATGGTGATGATAATGATGATGATGATGGTGATGATGATGTAATAATAATAATAATAATAATAATAATAATAATGATAATGATGATGATGATGATGATGATGATGATGATGATGATGATGATGTATAATAAAAATAATAATATAATATAATAATAATAATAATAATAATAATAATAAATAATAATAATAATAATATATAATAATAATAATAATAATAATAATAATAATAATAATAATAATAATAATAATAATTAATAATAATAATAATAATGTGTTCTTCTACAGCGCTAAATACCGAAGCCTCAAAGCGCTTGAATAATAGAGACACGCAATAACAGAGAGGCGAGTATAGAAGGAACGAAACTGACGTCACCCAGCCCAGCTCTTTGTTATTATAGTTTATAGACACAGCCATTTTGGTGATTACAATTTCTCATTACATTTTATCAAGCACAGACTATAAACGTTCAAGGTTTACACACAGTTTCGTATGGTGTTACGCCATATATAGAACGGAAATGACGATACTAAGGCCTTTGTTATTGTTTTCTGCCATCCGCGTTTATGAGTAATTATCTCTGAACTGTATTAACATGACTATAAACATTTAAGGTTACATATAGTTTTGTGTGTTGGTCCGTTATACTTCCGGGTGGCAATGTTTTGAGTTTCTTAGCCAAGCGCATACTATCTATATCCAGTTTGGTGGCTGTTGTGAGTATTTTACCTAAACGCATAGCATAAATTGTCGACATCGTTCATTTTAAATTTGCTGGTGACAACTGATCTAGCATTGAAAGCCAAATAAAAAGAAGAAGATGGCGTTGGCTAGGTCATGTGACCAGAATGGGAAAAGGGTCACTTCCCAAGACAGCCTTGTACTGGACAGCAGATGGGAAGAGAAAGCGGGGAAGACCCAAAGAAACCTGGCGAAGGAACATGGAGAAAGAATTAAAGGAAGCAGGCCTGTCCTGGAATACAGCCACCGCAAAAGCAGCCGATCGCAAAAAATGGAGATGTCTGGTGGATGCCCTATGTGCCTCAAGGCCTGAAGAGGATTAAGTAAGTAAGGTGACAACTATGAGACTTACCACAGTTGGCCTCGTCTGAGCGGTCATTGCAGTCAAATGTCGAATCACATCTCTTGACCAGGTCAATGCATTGACCACTGCTACACCTGAACTCTGACTGGTCACATAGGGATGTTCCTGTGATGAAATAAATAACAATGTGAAATTGAATGCAAGCTTCAATTTAATTACGAAAACAGATATAATGGACGTTTCGGGCTTCCCCTTTATCAAGAAACAGGATGGGGGTTTCCCCTTTATTCGAGCAGCAACATCTACACTGTCCTGAAATAACAACTAATGGTGTGTGATTCTCCCATCTTCGAGTCACCTGGTCCTCCAGGTTGGGGGTTGGCAAAGGGTTAACACCCCTTTCCGTTAAACTCAAATCGTTACAGAAACGCAGACAGACAAACCAAATCCTTTTTTTAGCTTGGGCGACCGAAGAGTTTCTGGAATTACAGAATTTAATTAAAGAAGCTGATATACAAAGAAGTGGTAAGACCTGGAATGAGATAAAAAAGTTGGCTCAGGATAGAGAAGGATGGAAACTGTTTGTCTGTGGCCTATCCCTGACCCAGGGTGAAAAAGGCAATGATGATGATGATGA
The DNA here is from genome assembly GCF_034508935.2 of Berghia stephanieae. Lineage (NCBI taxonomy): Eukaryota > Metazoa > Mollusca > Gastropoda > Nudibranchia > Aeolidiidae > Berghia > Berghia stephanieae. The sequence continues at coordinate 33,895,563 of NC_088370.1, read as the reverse complement.
AATAACAACGTAAATCGTATGTGACATTAATATTGTGTAAGGATTAATAAAAAAAATAATTCCTTTATTCATCCCATAGGGGAAATTAATTTGTCTCTAGGGTCGATTCCAGGGGAAGACTAGAATAACCCAGGCGTCAGCCGCAGTGCAGCGCCGCAAATTGCGCTAGGATAAGGTGATATGCAGGAACCCCACACAGTTTTGTTTGTTTGTTTGCATTCATTACTGAGAAAAGAGTAAATAATATGATTCATGACTGTATTACTTATACTTATTACATGTTATTATCGAAGGAAGTTCATCGTTTAACTGCCGTACTCTCTAGTGGCGGGGGATCGAACTCAGCACCTTTCGGGTACGAAGCAAAGACCGTACCGCTTAGCCACGCTGCCCGATAAGTGAGAGAAAGAGAGAGAGAGATTATAGAGAGAGAGAGAGAGAGAGATTAGAGAGAGAGAGAGAGATTAGAGAGAGAGAGATTAGAGAGAGAGAGATTAGAGAGAGAGAGATTAGAGAGAGAGAGATAGATTAGAGAGAGAGAGAAAGAGAGAGAGAAATAGAGAGAGAGAGAGAGAGAGAAATAGAGAGAGAAAGAGAGAGAGAGAGAGAGAGGAGGGAGGGAGAGAGAGAGAGAGAAAGTCTCATTCGTCTGTAGTGTTTCATTCATCCTGTTTTGATTATAAAGGGGAAACCCGAAACGTCCATTTTATCTGTTTTCGTATATTAAATTGAAGCTTTATAACATCATGATGTATATATTATGATATGATATACGAAATGATTTTATCTTTTTAGCCTTTCAACAATATCATGATGTTTATATATGATATGATAATATACAAAATGGCTTCGGAGGAAATCCAAGAATTTTCCATAATTTATGATTTTACCCATCACTCGTGAAGACTCTATGATGTTCTTTTGGAAATAAACATCAAAAACGCGTATTTAATGAATGTTGATCTCTACACGTCACATCCGGTTTGTGATTGGTTCATTACAAATAACCAAAGAACGTATGCGACGGAATCGTTTCTTTACCCCTCTCCTTACAGACCAAAGGAAAATCGCCACATTCGTTACGATGCAACCAACATTTCTCTTTTTCTGATTTCCTTTGTACATCACAATATTTAAAGGAAATGTGTTTATTATAGCTATAAAAACTTGATTCTGTTTTGTAGATCTCATTTTGCTGAACACTTTTATGTATAGAAAGTACTACTTGCTTTTCTGTCATAGTAAGAAAAATATATTTTTGTGCTGAGTGGGTGTGAAGCTTTGTAGAAAATTTGAAAAATTGCAGGCAAGGAGAGAGTCAAGCCCCAGGAATTAGAGACATCCAAAGCCTGTGGACATACGATTTATAACCGGTCATAGTTATGTTATTATTTCATTTTTCATTTTAGTTTTAAGGGGGCGGTTTGGATCTTTCTAAAAATAGATTTAATTAGAACTTATATTGGGCAGGTTTTAATAATTCTGTATCGTCAATTATAGGACAAAAAACCCCCAATATTTTTGGTGAAAAATATACATTATCTGTGTTGATACTGGTTTAAAAATATAAATGTAATATTCAATTTAATATATCAAAACAGATAGAATGGACGTTTCGGATTTCACCTTTATCAACAAAACAGGATGAATGAAACACTACAGACGAATGAGATAATGTGGCAGTCGCGTTGTTCATTCATCTTATCAACGCCACCACCACATTACCTCATTCGTCTGTAGTGTTTCATTCATTTTGTTGATAAAGGATAAACATGAAACGTCCATTTTATCCGTTTCCGTTTTTGTATATTAAATTGAAGCTTACATTCAATGTCACATTGTTATTATTTCTTCGAGCTTCGAGCAGCAACATTTACATTACTCAAATTTTAAACGGAGAGTTAACTCACTCAA
>NC_088370.1:33848649-33888649 GCF_034508935.2 Berghia stephanieae | reverse complement strand
CCCCCACCAGCATCATCTGCACACTTCCATCACATCATACTGACCACATTCCAGGGAGTTCTCGTCACTTCCGTCCTTACAGTCTTTGACCCCCACCTCCACCATCAACATCACCACTTCAACCACCAATGACCACCGCCAGCACCCTCCCCCCCCCCACCCACACCAGCATCATCTGCACACTTCCATCACATCATACTGACCACATTCCAGGGAGTTCTCGTCACTTCCGTCCTTACAGTCTTTGACCCCCACCTCCACCATCAACATCACCACTTCAACCACCAATGACCACCGCCAGCACCCCCCCCCCCACCAACATCATCTGCATACTTCCATCACATTATACTGACCACATTCAAGAGAGTTCTCGTCCCTTCCATCCTTGAAGTATTGACCCCCACCACCACCTCAACCACCAATAACCACCGCCAGCACCACCACCCCAGCACCATCATTTGCACTTCCATCACATCATACAGGGAGTTCTCGTCACCTCCGTCCTTACAGTCCTTGACCCCCACCACCACCATCAACATCACCACCTCAACCACCAATAACCACCGCCACCACCACCCCAAGCATCATCATTTGATCTTCCATCCCATCATACTGACCACATTCCAGGGAGTTCTCGTCACTTCCGTCCTCACAGTCCTTGACCCCGTCACAGATCTGGGCCATGGCGACACATTGGGAGTTGTCACACCGGAACTCCGTATCAAAGCAATCCCGTCTATCTGCAGCAAATATTAAATCAATGAAATAGAATTTTAAATATTCCTTTATTCTTTTCTGATATCCCCAAGGAAAGAGGGAGCGAGGCCGAACAGACAATTGATACTGTATGAACTGGAACTATCTGTTCCATATGGTCTGCTGGGGTAAATAAATGAACAAAAAAAAAAAAAACAAATTGACGAGCATTGAGCATGGTAAAACCGTAGAGTTGTGTTGAATAAATGGTTTTATTTTTTATTCGTGTGGCTATGTGGTCAAGTGGTATGATACTCGCTTTCGGATCGGAAGTTCCTGGGTTCGAGCCTCGCTCGGCACATAGTTGAGTCCTTGGAAAAGACTCTTTACTCACATTATCTCACCGTACTCAGGTGTAAAATGAGTACCTGGCCGTTAACAGCGTTGTGTCTGTCCGAAAAAAATGATAATATCGCCTAACAGGCGTCATGTCCTACATGTTGAGTGTTGCTGTTGGCCGGGGACCCCTTGTAAAGCGCTTTGAGCACGTTTAGTGGATATTGCGCTAGGTAAAAGCTCAATTTTTAATTTTAAAAAAACCAAAATAGGAAAATCGTCACATTCGTTACAATACAACCAGTACTTTTATCATTCAGATTTCGTTTGTAAATCACACAATTTAAAGAAAAATGTTTTATCATAGCTATAAAAACGTGACACTATGTTATGGAGTACATTTTGCTGGTCAATATAATGTATAGAATGTATTTGTTGCTTTTCTGTTTGAGTAAGAAAATTCTATTTTTGTGTTGGGTGGGTGTGAAATTTTGGGGAAATTCTGAAAATGACTGGTAAGGAAAGGGTTAAACATCCCTTTTTTGTTTCTAGATACCCCAAGGGAAGAGGAAGTGAGGCCGCCCCAAGGAGACTTGGAGACGTACCGTAGAGAGGGACCGAAAACAGAGAGGTCTGTCCCTCGAGATGACTCCAAGAATAGCTGCTGACAGGACCGGCTGGAGATCATTTGCATCGTTTCAGGTGCCAGCAGGACCGGAGAGAATTGAGTGAGTGAATGAGTGATACCAGGTTGGCGGGGGGGGGGGGGGGTTCCCAATAGCTCAGTTGGTAGAGCTTTCACTTCACACGCAAAGGGACCAAGATCGATCCAGGGTGCAGTCGATATTTTTTCCGACCCCACCCCTTGTCCATCCAGCAGTAAATTATGAGTAGCTAGATCTGTTAGATCTAGAGGAAAGTACTTTGCGATAGACAATCCAAAGGGTAGCAGGCAATTGCTATTGTCCTTTTCACGCTATAAATCGGGATATGGGCTTTATAGCTCTAAAGGACTACTACTGCTACCACATTTGATAAAGCTTCATGTTATATAGACTTACATCTAAAAATATTTAAACGTTTAGATAACTGATGGCAATGAGGTTGATTTATATTACATTTCCATGTGCTCGAGGTCATTGGCCACATTGCAAAATGTGCTCAAAGTGACCCACATAGTGAAAAGTGTTCACAGTTTTCGAACTATCCAATATCACAATTGGTTATTTTGCTCAGCTTGACACATGTGTAGGTTTACAACATTCATAAACAAAGCAGCGTGTTTACATTTATAAAGAAATATCCAATCATTAGACAGCAACATATCATGTGATCGATGACTCGTTTGGATGAAATCCTGAATATAGATCGCTCCCATTAATCTCTTGATGAAAACAGAATTATGGGTATTGAAGCAATATTATTTTTTGTTTGTTTGTTGCTATAGGTCTCTTCCAACACAATTGAGGTTATATGAGAGACCGCTGAAACAAAAAAAACAAGCAATCTAACAAAAATAGTACAAATGTTAATCAAAATCATAACCTAAAGATATCATAAGCTAAATTATAAATAACCAAGAACAAACAGGCAGAAGATAAAATTTTTATTCTCTATTGTCTTCTGGCACTTTTCTATTCACTTCATATCTTGTTGTTACCAACATAAGTGCCTGCTCCACTCACTTTTCTGAATTAAAAATTCACCCCATACACCGGAGCATACTCAATGTCTCAATCGTTTCTATGTTACATGTTTGTGTTGAGAATATTGGCTATTAAGCTTAACTGCTGGTCAAAATTATTCGCGATGGTGGTGTACGAACGAATCGGCGGTCTCAAGAAGTGGGTGAGAGAGGATCTAGTTATGACTTTGGGTTTGAAACGAATATTTTTGTGTTCGTGGATAGCTCACACGGTAGAGCCACGCTCTCACCTGCCAGGCGGAGTTGTCGTACCAATAAGGTCGCAGGTTCAAACCCACCACCGCCGCGAAAAAAATTTTATTCTCTATTGTCTTCTGGCACTTTTCTATTCACTTCATATCTTGTTGTTACCAACATAAGTGCCTGCTCCACTCACTTTTCTGAATTAAAAATTCACCCCATACACCGGAGCATACTCAATGTCTCAATCGTTTCTATGTTATATTGTTTGTGTTGAGAATATTGGCTATTAAGCTTAACTGCTGGTCAAAATTATTCGCGATGGTGGTGTACGAACGAATCGGCGGTCTCAAGAAGTGGGTGAGAGAGGGATCTAGTTATGACTTTGGGTTTGAAACGAATATTTTTGTGTTCGTGGATAGCTCACACGGTAGAGCCACGCTCTCACCTGCCAGGCGGAGTTGTCGTACCAATAAGGTCGCAGGTTCAAACCCCACCACCGCCGCGAAAAAATTTTTATTCTCTATTGTCTTCTGGCACTTTTCTATTCACTTCATATCTTGTTGTTACCAACATAAGTGCCTGCTCCACTCACTTTTCTGAATTAAAAATTCACCCCATACACCGGAGCATACTCAATGTCTCAATCGTTTCTATGTTATATGTTTGTGTTGAGAATATTGGCTATTAAGCTTAACTGCTGGTCAAAATTATTCGCGATGGTGGTGTACGAACGAATCGGCGGTCTCAAGAAGTGGGTGAGAGAGGGATCTAGTTATGACTTTGGGTTTGAAACGAATATTTTGTGTTCGTGGATAGCTCACACGGTAGAGCCACGCTCTCACCTGCCAGGCGGAGTTGTCGTACCAATAAGGTCGCAGGTTCAAACCCCACCACCGCCGCGAAAAAATTTTTATTCTCTATTGTCTTCTGGCACTTTTCTATTCACTTCATATCTTGTTGTTACCAACATAAGTGCCTGCTCCACTCACTTTTCTGAATTAAAGAGAAGAAGAAACGCATCACTATCGGATCGTACACCCATGCGAACATCATAGGTATATGATTCAAGGGTGATGCTCCCATCCAACCACCCGCGAAGCAATATTAACATCGATTCCTGTATGTATATTGTTGAATTGTCAAAAATTGTTTTGAATTTCAATCTATTCCAATTCTTTTTTAAATTCTTCAATTACAATGACTGATATTATAATTTTTGATAGCATGAAAAGAACGCCTAACAGACAATTGATACTTTATGAGTTGGAACTTTCATGGTACCATATGGTCTGCTGGGGTAAATAAATGAAAAAAACCCCGACAAATTGACGCGCATCGAGCATGGTAAAACCGTAGAGTTGTGTTGCATAATTTATATTTTTTATCTATCTATTCGTGCGGCTATGTGGTCTAGTGGTATGGCACTCGCTTTCGGATCGGAAGATCCTGGGTTCGAGCCTCGCTCGCTCGGCGCATAGTTGAGTCCTTGGAGAAGGGTCTTTACTCACATTCTCTCACCGTACTCAGGTGTAAGATAAGAACCTGGCCGTTAACAGCGTTGTCTCTGTCCGAAAAAAATTGTAACAACGCAAAACAGGCGTCATATCCCGACCTTAATGTTAAATGTTGCTGTTGGCCAGGGACCCCCTTTGTAAAGCGCTTAGAGCACATTTAGTGGATATTTCTCTATATAAAAGCTCAATTTAATCTTGAAATTCTAACAAGTAGTTTAACAAAAGTGTCAAAATTGTATTTACGATCGTTTACAAGTCGTGGTCATATACATATTTGACGTCCTATGTTTGTGCTCTGTAATACTTACCAAATGTTAAGTGAAGAAAAAGACTCCATAAGCGTAATCCGAATATCTAAAAAAAAATATGCGCAAGTAAAAATAAATGCGCGAAAGAAAAACTGCGCAAGTGAGTAAAGGCGTGGCCTATCTGTGACGTCATTCTGCGCAAGTGAATTGACACACATCGAGCAAGGTAAAACCGTAGAGTAGTGTTGCATAAATGTTTATATTTTTATCTATTTATTCGACATCTTGTTTTACCCCGTGACCCTCCAATACCCCGTGACCCTCCAATACCCCGTGACCCTCTAATGCTCGTGACCCTCCAATACCCCGTGACCCTCCAATAATCGTGACCCTCCAATACCCCGTGACCCTCCAATACTCGTGACCCCCTACAACCCGTGAGCCTCCAAAACTCGTGACCCTCCAATCCTTGTGACCCTTCAATACTCATGATCCTCCAATACTCGTGACCCTCCAATACCTCGTGACCCTCCAATACTCACTGCAAATCTTCTCGTCCGATCCGTCCCCACAGTCGTCCACAAAGTCGCATGTCTTGTCACGTGGTACACACACGTGATTGTCACACTTGGTGTGGGACACAGGGCAGATGTACGTCTCTGGAATTGCAGAAAACAAAAGAAGAAAAAAATATCCTCCAATTAAAAAAAAAAAAATTAAAAATATCAACAAAACAAACAAGCAAACAAACACATAATAGAATGGAAGGACTTCCGTAGTTTCACAGCAGTTTTATTATATTATTTTCAGGGCCAAAAAGAAATTCTATGAAGAAAGCCTCAAAAACGTGGGACGTTCGAGACAATTCTTTGCCTTGACCAAGGAACTGCTGGGACAACAGACGCAACCAGCTCTCCCATCTTTAATCGATCGTGCAGATCTACCAACTCGCTTTGGTCAATATTTTAAAGAAAAAACGGATACCATCAGGAAGGAACTCTCGTCTGAATCGATCCCTACAACATTTGACAAGTTTCATGGTGATTCGTTAACACATTTTTCAAAGATTACTGAAGCTGACTTACGTGATTGCATTATGTCGTCTCCAACTAAAAGTTGTGATTTAGACCCTTAAATACTGCCATTTTAAAAAAATGCATTGATGTAATTTTAACACCATTTACATGTATTGTTAATAATTCGTTGCAGTCAGGTGCTGTACCAGACATTTACAAAGTTGCTCATGTCAAACCCCTTTTGAAAAAACCTGATCTCGATAAAGAGAACTTAAAAAACTATCGCCCTGTCTCTAATCTTCCTTTTCTCTCTAAGATCTTAGAAAAGCTTGTTTTGAAACAATTACTGTCTCATCTTAAAAATAATTGTCTTGAAGAAAAATTTCAGTCTGCTTATAGGCAACATCATTCGACGGAAACCGCACTTGTTAGGGTTGTTAATGATCTCCTCTCTGTTATAGACAATGGTTCATGTTCTTTGCTGAATTTGCTTGACCTATCGTCTGCTTTTGATACTATTGATCACAATCTTCTTCTCAAACGTCTTGAAATTACTTTTGGCGTGTCTGGTGCAGCGCTTGATTGGTTTAGGTCATATTTGTTTAATCGTAAACAGATTATTACGGTGGATGAATATAGATCGGAGGAAATCTTTCTTGATTGTGGGGTTCCCCAAGGTTCAGTACATGGACCCGTTCTTTTTGTTTTGTACGTTAGCCCTCTGTCTAAAATCATCAGAAGTTTTGGTCTGTCTTACCATCAATACGCTGATGATACGCAATTGTACTGCGTTTCCAATATGAGAAATTTACAAGAAGTATCAGCCAATAGTAAAATTGTATCCAAAGTGTTAAGAAATGGATGAATGAGAACAGACTGAAACTGAATGATGATAAGACGGAGGTGCTGTATGTGGGGAACAGGAAGTGGAAAAGTGAAACAGATTTGAAGTTGGGGGATGCCTCTATTCAAATTGTTGACAAAGTGAAAAACCTTGGCACATTCTTAGACTCTGGACTATCGATGGAGCATCAGGTTAATAATTTGGTTAGATCTCTCTTTTTCCAACTAAAAAAGATTGCTTCCATTAGACGGTTCATATCTGAGGATGTGACCAAGCACCTGGTTGTGTCCCTCGTACTATCGAAATTGGATTATTGTAATGCTCTGTTGTTTGGCGTTTCGCAATACAATCTGAAACGTCTTCAGATTGTCCAAAACAGCGCTGCCAGACTAGTATTTATGAAGCGTAGGTGCGACTCTGCCGGACCTCTACTTCATGACCTGCATTGGCTGCCTGTTGAGAAAAGAATTAAATTCAAAGCTTGTGTTTTAGTGTATCGTTGTCTTGAAGGTACTGCCCCTTCCTACCTTTCAGAACTAATTGAAAGATATTCAAAACCCCGCCCCTTACGTTCGGCCAGTGATTCCACAAAACTAGTTGTCCCTCGAATTCGGAAAAATGCTGGAATGAGATCCTTTTCTCATTTCGGACCCTCTATTTGGAACGCCTTACCGCAGAGCATTCGTGAAAAAGAATCTTTGTCTATTTTTAAACGTTCGCTTAAAACATATTTGTTTCGATTTTAGTAGATGGTATGAGAAGGAAGATAGGTTTGGTTTGTGTTGTGTGTTGTGTTGTGTGTGTGTATGTGGTGTGTGTGTGTGTGCTTGTGTGTGTGAATGAGTATGTTTCAGCCAAAGTAATTTGTAATTTAAGCGCTTAGAGTCTGGTGTCTCGGAGTTATAGCGCTATATAAGTTTTCAGCATTATTATTATTATTATTATTATTATTACTTAACCTTTTGGACCAAACATTGTTTTATTAGGGCTATAGTATCTTTAGTTAGGGTTGAAGAGGGGGTTTCGCCCAGATAATAAAGAGGAGGAGGAGGAGGGGGGGGGGGGGTTATGGGTGTTCGTGGGATTTCCCAGCAATACTTTTAAAGAAATCCCCTCTTCAGGCGTGCTGTGACACTACCGAAGTCCTTCCAAAAGATAGTAAGTTTGATAAATAAAGTTGTTGGCGGATAAATTGTGTTATGGTCTTATATGAGTTACCCCAAGAAAAATGTTATTTCCCTTTGCTAATTACTTATTAATCGGTAACTAAATTTAAAGACAGACAGACAGACAGACAGAATGACTAATATATATATATATATATATATATATATATATATATATATATATATATATATATATATATATATACTCGTAGAATGCAAATTTTCACTCACATTTTTTGTGGCCGAGACGATTCGTTTCTGTGTCTTACACGTCTTCAGTCGGCGTAATCCATTGTAATGATGGATTACGCCGACTGAAGACGTGTAAGACACAGAAACGAATCGTCTCGGCCACAAAAAATGTGAGTGAAAATTTGTATTCTATATTAGCTCTAACCATCATTATCGAGCACTTTCGTACCTACGAGTACCCACCAACACTCTCATATATATATATATATATATATATATATATATATATATAGAGAGAGAGAGAGAGAGAGAGAGAGAGAGACACACACACTCACACACACACACACACACACACACACACACAGAGAGAGAGAGAGAGAGAGAGAGAGAGAGAGAGAGGGATGGATAAAGAGGTAGAATGATGCTTGAATAGATGGATGGATGGATAGATATATAATTGTCTAGACAGATGATGGATGGATAAAATAATGATATTTGGCTCTCCATATATCATGTAGACATATCACATTATTAAATCATGCCTATTTCTACTGACCACAGTCCAGTTCGTCCAGTCCATCTACACAGTGGTCAAATCCATCACAACGATACACAATGTCGATGCAAGACGTGGTGTTGCATTGAAACTCCGTCTGAAGACAGCCTGGAATTAAAAACAACACACATCCTGTTTGACAACACATCAAAAATCTGTAACTATCATACACACTGATGTGTCATATAGATAGTATGCAGATGACGTCACTCATGCCTTTGTTATGGTTTTTGCCATCCGCGTTTGTGAGTTGTTCTCACTAAACTGTATTAACCAGACTATAAACATTCATGGATACTCACAGTTTTGTGTGTTGGCCGTTATAGTTCCGGATGGCAATGATGTGAGCTTCTTAGCCAAGCACATACTATCTATAAATTATTTATTGTGGTGTTTGAGTTGTATTGATGCCATGGGTTGAACTAAAATACACACCAATTCTGCCAGCCAGACCAATTAACCAATTCTTTGAACAATCAAAACATTGGATTTTTGACACGCCTTCAAGAATGCTTGGACAAGCACAACTGATTGTTTACGAGCAACAATATCAGGGATAAGTTGGCATCTCTCTGCACTCTGTTTTATTCTTTAGATTGCCAGTTTTGTTATAAGTTTTCACCAGATTCTCTCAATTGGACTATAGATAGTTCGAAGATGACGTCACTCAGGTCTTTGTTATTGTTTTTTGCCATCCGTGTTTATGAATAATTCTCACTAAACTGTAATAACCAGACAAGAAACGATCATGGCTACACACAGTTTTGGGTGTTGGCCAGTTAAACTTCCGGATGGCAATGTTGTGAACTTATTAGCCAAGTGCATACTATCTATAGATAGTTCGAAGTTGACGTCACTCAGGTCTTTGTTTTTGTTTTTTTGCCATCCGCATTTATGAGTAATTCTCACTAAACTGTATTAACCTGACTATGGTTAGTTCGAAGATGACGTCACTCAAGCCTTTGTTGTTATATTTTGCCATCCGCGTTTGTGAGTTATTCTCACTGAACTGTATTAACCAGACTATAAAAGTTCATGGTTACACATAGTTTTGTGTGTTCGTCCGTTATACTTCCGGATGGCAATGTTGTGAGCTTCTTAGCCAAGCGCATACTATCTATAAACCTTCATGTTACACTTTGTTTGTGTGTTGGTCCGTTGTACTTCCGGATGGCAATGTTGTGAACTTCTTAGCCAAGCGCATACTATCTATAAACTTTTAAGGCTACACAGAGCTTTGTGAGTTGGTGGAATAGATGCTGTGCTCTTGGCTAAGAAGCTCACAACATTGCCATCCGGAAGTATAACGGACCAACACACAACGTTTATAGTCTGGTTAATACAGCATAGTGAGAATTACTCATGAACGCGGATGGCAAAAAACAATAACAAAGACCAGAGTGACGTCATTTTCGTTCTATCTATAACGGACCAACACATAGAATTATGTGTAACATTGAACGTTTATAGATAGAATGAAGTTGACGTCACTAGGGTCTTTGTTATTTTTTTTTCCATCGATATTAATGAATAATTCTCACTAAACTGTGTTAACCATACTATATAAACGTTTAAGGTTACACACAGTTTTGTGTGTTGGTCCGTTATACTTCAGGATGGCAATATTGTGAGCTTCTAAGCCAAGCGCATTTCATCTATAGATAGTGAAGTCCCAGGTTAGAGATGGTTTTTAAAAAATGCTTTTGCCAAGATTAGGGTCATATTAATCGATGGATAGTTGAAGGACAATTTTTTTGGTCAAATTTTAAAATATGGGTATTTTCCAGAGTACGGCAGAACAGGTAATTCAAAACTGGTCTAATATTTCTTTGAATTAAAAAAAAATATAGAGCTTTTATATAGCGCAATATCCAATAAACGTGCTCAAAGCGCTTTACAAGGGGTCCTGACCAACAGCAACATTTAACATTTAGGACAAGACGTGATATTATATTTTTTTCGGACAGAGACAACGCTGTTAACGACCAGGTACTCATTTTACACCTGAGTAAAGTGAGAGAATGTGAGTAAAGAGCCTTTTTAAAGGACTCAACTATGCGCCGAGCGAGGCTCGAACCCAGGACCTTCCGATCCAAAAGCGAGTGTCATACCACAAGACCAGATAGCCGCACAATAAAAGGATGTTTAATAGGTATATCAAAGGTCATGAGCAAACCAGCAGCGCCACCAAACGAGGACTTACCGCAGTTCTCAACACTCTCGTCCCAACCGTTACTGCAATCAATGACGCCGTCACAGATACCCGTGTCCGGAACACACTCCTGCGCTTTGTCGTTTTTAGTCACTTCCGGATAACACAGGAAGCTGCCACTGTGCGAGCACGGATATGACGTCACAACTTCTATTCTCTCCGACCAACCTGATTGATGAGAACGGCAAAAAATAAAGATTTTATTAATAGAAATATTTTGGGATTATGACTGTCTTATCTGTGTGGGCATTGCGTTTTGATTGTGATTGTGAGTGTGTGTGTGTGTGTGTGTGTGTGTGTGTGTTTGTGTATGTCTGTGTGTGTATCAGTTTTGTAAGAGAAAGGAGAGAGAAAGAGTTAAAAGAAAGAGAGAGAGAGAGAGAGAGAGAGAGAGAGAGAGAGAGTGGAGAGAAAGGCAGAGATAGATAGATAGATAGATAGATAGATAGAGAGAGAGAGAGAAAGGGATAGATAGATAGATAGATAGATAGATAGATAGATAGATAGATAGAGAGAGATATAGATAGATAGATAGATAGATAGAGAGAGAGAGAGAGAGAGAGAGAGAGAAAGGGAGAGATAGATAGATAGATAGATAGAGAGAGATATAGATAGATAGATAGATAGAGAGAGAGAGAGAGAGAGAGAGAGAGAGAGAGAGAGAGAGAGAGAGAGAGAGAGAGTGAAGGGGGTGAAGACGGGATGAAAGTGACAAAGACTGAGGGAGGGAAAAAGGGAAGGAGAAGGATGTAGGTAGGGATGTAGAAAAAGAGAAATTGAAACAAAAGAGGGAGAGATAAGGTAAGCGAGATAGATCGATAGAAAGAGAGAGAAGAATAAAAATTTAAAAAAAAAAAGGGGGGGGGGGGGGGGGGGTAGAGAATTGAGGATGAAGGGCGCAGAAAAATATACAATTTGTAATTATCTACAATCTTCATCCACATCTTATACATGCAGTAGATATGTTTTTACCAAAACTGTGTATTAAAGATGTTGTGTCCTTCGTAAAGTTATGGCCTGATAATGACCAAAAACTGACGTCAAAATGCCAGTCTTTTGCCACAAAAGAAAACAAACCGTGAGTTGTATTCAATAGTTCAACCAATAAAATAACTTGTTTCCATGAGCTCTACTAACGACAACTCACTAGGCGGTGCAAAAACCAAATAATGACGTCAAACTACCAGACCTTTTGGATTTCAGTGTCAGGCTATAACTTAACGATGGCTACGCTGATACTGACCAAAACAATGACGTCAAAATGCCAGTCTTTTGCCACAAAAGAAAACAAATCGTGAGTTGTATTCAACAGTTCAACCAATGAAATAACTTGTTTCCATGAGCTCTACTAACGACAACTCACTAGGCGGTTCAAAAACCAAATAATGACGTCAAACTACCAGACCTTTTGGATTTCAGTGTCAGGCTAATAAGATAACGATGGCTACGCTGATACTGACCAAAACAATGACGTCAAACTACCAGACCTTTTGGATTTCAGTGTCAGGCTTATAAGATAACGATGGCTACGGCCTGACACTGAAATCTAAATGTTTATGGCTGGCTAAAACAATAACAAAGGCCTGAGTGACGTCATCTGCATACTATCTATAAGATAACGATGGCTACGGCCTGACACTGAAATCTAAATGTTTATGGCTGGCTAAAACAATAACAAAGGCCTGAGTGACGTCATCTGCATACTATCTATAAGATAACGATGGCTACGGCCTGACACTGAAATCCAAATGTTTATGGCTGGCTAAAACAATAACAAAGGCCTGAGTGACGTCATCCGCATACTATCTATAAGATAACGATGGCTACGGCCTGACACTGAAATCTAAATGTTTATGGCTGGCTAAAACAATAACAAAGAGCTGAGTGGCGTCAATTTAGTCAAGTTCTCTCTATAAATAATATGCGTTTGGCTAAGAAGCTCACAACATTTCCACCCGGAAGTATAACGGACCAACACACAAAACTATGTGTAACCTTAAACGTTCATAGTCCGGTTAATACAGTTTAGTGAGAATTACTCATAAACGTGGATGGCAAAAAACAATAAGAAAGACCCGAGTAACGTCTACTTCATGCTATCTATAGTCTGATTAATGCAATTAAGTCATACCTAATTATTAAAATGGCTGGCTAAAACAATAACAAAGGCCTGAGTGACGTCAAATTAGTTCTATTTATAGCTTGCCAGATAAATCAACAAGAGGTCACGGCGGAAGCACCAAATCACGTGATTGATAAGACGGATCAAACAAAAGGCTAAATATAGACCATCCATCCCAATTTGGTAGTTTAATAGTCAACTTGACTCGAACGTTTATTCATGATTTCGATAAACAAACAAGTCGGTTTGTGGATAAAGAAGAGATCCGACGATTGGACAACAACAAACATGTGGTTGATGACGTGGTTTGAAGAAGGTTTAAATACGCGCCAACGCCTCAACTCGATAAAGAAGGAAGTAAGGCGATGCCACTCATCTCTTTGTTTTTATTTTTAGACATTTTATCAGTGATTAGTTCTCACTCAATTATATCAATCAGACTATTGATGCTATGCCTTTCGTTAAAAGATTCGCCAGCCGGATTAACCTACCGACACACAAAACATCGTGAAACCTTGAACGTTTATAGATAGTTCGAAGATGACGTCACTCAGGCCTTTGTTATTGTTTTTGCCATCCGCGTTTGTGAGTTGTTCTCACTAAACTGTATTAACCGGACTATAAAAGTTCATGGTTACACAGAGTTTGTGTGTTGGTCCGTTATACTTCCGGATGGCAATGTTGTGAACTCCTTGGCCAAGCGCATTCTATCTATAGATAGTATGCGCTTGGCTAAGAAGCTCATAACATTGCCATTCGGACCTATAACGGACCAACACACAAAACTGTATGTATCCATGAACGTTTATAGTCTGGTTAATACAGATAAGTGAGCATTACTCATAAACGCGGATGGCAAAAAAAAAAAAAAAAAAAAAAAAAAAAAAAAAAAAAAAAAAAAAAAAAAAAAAAACAATAACAAAGACCCGATTGACGTTATCTTCATTCAATTTAAAGTTAACGATGGCTACAGTCTGACAGGAGGAAGTGAAATGTCTTATCCGACCTCACATCTCAGCCGATCCTAGCAAGTCCCTTGTTGATTCTTACACGAATCTTATTTGTTTTAATGAATAAATAATTTCCATCTTTGGCAGTCTGGCATTTCAAATGGCAATACATCCTTTTCACCAATTTGTCTGGGTTGAATAATAACGAATAAACCAAATATTAACGATACATAGACATGTAAATGAGATCTATAAAAATTGACTGAAACTGAACCTCACTGAAACTCGTCGTATCGTATCAGAAAAATCCAAAGAATCGAAATTTTTTCTTTTTAATCATGTATTTATCAATTTTAATATATATATATATATATATATATATATATATATATATATATATATATATATATCTTTATATATATATATTTTATACATATATTTATTTACTTATTTATGTATTTATTTATTTATTAAATTGTTTCTGTATATATATATATATATATATATATATATATATATATATATATATATATATATATATATATATATATATATTGTAGTAGAGTGAATGTGAGAGAGGAAATGGTAGAAATTTTCTAGTTAGAAATTCAATCTAACCGTGAAAGGGTTAATATAACAGCTGCAAGTTTTGTAGGAATCCCGCGTCCTTTTAACACCATGCAAAAATAAATGTAGCTATACATAAATTTAAATGTGTTCGTTTTTTGGCTCGAAATCAACGCCATCTAAAAGCATCGAGAAAACGTGTTATGTTTGTATTGTAATTTACTCGAAATAGAAAATTGGCCACACTTTTCTAGGGGAAATTATTTTATATAAAATAAAATAAAATTTGAAATAAAAAGGAAAAGAGAGGATTGGTGGGTGGATAGATAAATTAAATAGACAGACTTCTTCTTCTTCTTCTTTATCTTCTTCTTCTTCTTCTTCTTCTTCTTCTTCTTCTTCTTCTTCTTCTTCTTCTCCTTCTTCTTCTTCTTCTTCTTCTTCTTCTTCTTCTTCTTCTTCTTCTTCTTCTTCTTCTTCTTCTTCTTCTTCTTCTTCTTCTTCTTCTTCTTCTTCTTCTACTACTTCTTCGTTTGTTTTTTAATTTTAGTTAAAATAATAATTCTGGCTTTATGATGGAACATATCATTCGACTTGCTCTTGGTCTGATTTCAGCCTCATTAAAACTGGAATCAATACAATGTATGGATACAACTCATGAAATATAAACCGTATTAGAAACAACACATTTAAGTTATCTATAGATAGTATGCGCTTGGCAAAGAAGCTCATAATATTGCCATCCGGAAGTATAACGGACCAACACACAGAACTCTGTGTAACCATGAACTTTTATTGTCTGGATAATACTTTTAATGAGAATTGCTCACAAACATGGGAGGCAAAAAACAACAACAAAGCCTGAGTGGCGTCATCTTCGTTCTATCTATAGTAGTAAAACATGGGTATCTTTGCCGAGACTCACGTGACATAAACCATCCAAGCAATGATTAGCAGTATCAACAATTTATTGGATTCTATAAAAAAGGTATCTGGGTTTTATGTTGAAATAAACCCCACATCAAACCTTAACCATTGAGATCGTTCACCTCTCTCTCTCTCACTCTCTCTCTCTATCTATCTATCTATCTATCTATCTATCTCTCTCTCTCTCTCTCTCCATCTATTGTTTCGTGGCTATGCATTCAATATGATTCAACAGTCCTGATGTCACTTCCCTCGTAATGACGCATAGTAACTTAGCCACTGCTTTTAAACTATCGGAACAATGGCGGGCGCCCTTATAAAATCTTCGACGAATATAAAAGTGTATCCAGAGTAGAAAAAACCCCATTATAAATCCGATCATGTTTTGACTTTTATACATTCTGATAAAATTATGACATGTGAAAAAGTTCTAGCCAGCATGAGTAATAAAAAAATACCAATTTTATTTCTTTAGAACCAAGCTGCTGATTGCTGGGCGGACGTGACATCAGACTATTGAATCCTATTTCCAGCACCTAGATGTCAACGAAATAATACCGCTATGAGACGAGGATGCGGTTCCAAATAAAATATAATAAACACATGATCTAAACCAAAGACAAACAAGCCTATCCCACACGCCCACCTTCAAACGCCATAAAATACACATGTGTAAAACATAAACATAACCTGTAACGGTTTGTTTTCATTCACAAGGCATAATCAATCCACACCAATGATCATCATGTAATCGTTGGAATGTGAAATGGAATAATTAATTGAAGCATACTGGAGACAGAAACGATAACGATACACACAATGAAGATGAAGATGATGATGATGATGATGATGATGATGATGATGATGATGATGATGATGATGATGATAATGATGATGTAGAAGAAGAAGAAGAAGAAGAAGAAGAAGAAGAAGAAGAAGAAGAAGAAGAAGAAGAAGAAGAAGAAGAAGAAGAAGAAGAAGAAGAAGAAGAAGAAGAAGAAGAAGAAGAAGAAGAAGAAGAAGAAGAAGAAGAAGAAGAAGAAGAAGAAGAAGAAGAAGAAGAAGAAGAAGAAGAAGAAGAAGAAGAAGAAGAAGAAGAAGAAGAAGAAGAAAAAGAAGAAGAAGAAGAAGAAGAAGAAGAAGAAGAAGAAGAAGAAGAAGATCATGTTTTGACTTTTATACATTCTGATCACATTAGGACATGTGAAAAAGTTCTATCCCAGCATTTGCGGCTATGTGGTCTTGTGGTATGACCCTCGCTTTCGGATCGGAAGGTTCTGGGTTCGAGCCACGCGCTCGGCGCATAGTTGAGTCCTTGGAAAAGGCTCTTTACTCACATTCTCTCACCGTACTCAGGTGTAAAATGAGTACCTGGCCGTAAACAGCGTTGTCTTTGTCCGAAAAATTGTAATATCGCCTAACAGGCGTTATGTCCCGTCCTACATGTTAAATGTTGCTGTTGTCCAGGGACCCCTTGTAAAGCGCTTTGAGCACGTTTGGTAGATATTGCGCTATATAAAAGCTCATTTAAAAAATGTATTTTTTAAAGTACCGATTTTCTTTGTTTAGAACCAAGCTGCTGGTTGCTGGGCGGACGTGACATCAGACTAGTGAAACCTATTTACCCAACTTAACGCCGTTTAGAGACCGTTGGTCATATTATTATTTTACATTTTAAACATGAACTTGAGCTTCACTATATCCACTACGTGCTCAAAGAGCTTTACAATGGGTGGCTAACAGCAACAATTAATATGTAGGACGTGACATGACGCCTGTTAGGCGATATTACAATTTTTTTTTCGGACAGAGGCAACGCTGTAAACGGCCATGTACTCATTTTACACCTGAGTACGGTGAGAGAATGTGAGTAAAGAGCCTTTTCCAAGGACTCAAAACTATGCGCTGAGCGAGGCTCTAACCCAGGACCTTCCGAACTAAAAGCGAGTGTCATACCACTAGACCACATAGCCGCATGATAGGAAAAACTTCATTTTAAAAATAGAAACCATGAGACAAAAAGGTAAGTTTTTAATTTAAATTTGAACCTTGCTAACGAATCAGCACTTCTAACATTCTGGGGGAGAGTGTTCCACACACACACACTCACGTACACACACACACACACACACACTCACGTACACAAACACACACACACACACTCACGTACACACACACACACTCACGTACACACACACACACACTCACGTACACACACAAACACACTCACGTACATACATACACACACACTCCCGTACACACATACACACACACACACCTCTCACGTACACACACACTCACGTACACACACACACACACACACATACTCCAAGAATCCCACAATCACCACATCTGTATTTCATATTACGAGTCCTACCCATAGTGGATACAATTCCTCATGTTATATTATCTGACAGTCCACGTACGACATGTTATGACCATAATATGGCCATACCTGTTTGGAATTGTTTCGGACCGTTGACCAGGGTTGCCAGGTTGGCGTTTTTTAATTTAGAAAGCAGCGTACAACTAGTATAGATAGTATGCGCTTGGCTAAGAAGCTCACAACATTGCCATCCAGAAGGATAACGGACCAACACACAAAACTTTGTGTAGCCTTGAACGTTTATAGTCTGGTTAATACAGTTTAGTGAAAATTACTCATAAACGCGGATGGCAAAAAAAACCCCAATAACAAAGGCCCGAGTGACGTCAACTTCATTCTATCTATAGATAGATCGAAGTTGACTTCACTCTGGTCTTTGTTATTGTTTTTTTTGCCATCCACGTTTATGAGTAATTCTCAATGAACTGTATTATCCAGACTAGAAAAGTTCATAGTTACACATAGTTTTGTGTGTTGGTCCGTTATACTTCCGGATGGCAATGTTATGAACTTCTTAGGCAAACGCATTCTATCTATACATCGGAATGGTCTTTGCTTCGTATCCAGAAGGTGATGAGTTCGATTCTTCTAACTTTCGCTATGGGGTCTTGAACAGAACACATCGCCCTTGCTCACTTTACGGCACTGTATTGCGGCTGACGCCTGGATTATTCATATCCTCCTTTGGAACAGACTAACTGAGCAATTTTCTAATTGAAGAGGAAAAGATGGGATTATAATTTTTTAAAATAATCATTTATAGTAACTTTCTCCTTACCACCTACATCAAAATCGTCATATTTGTTACGAAACAATATACCTTTGTTCTTATTCAGATTTAGTTTGTACATCGCAATGATCTTTGTTTAACTAATAACAATTTTGTACATCGCGATGATCTTTGTTTAACTAATAACAATTTTGTACATCGCGATGATCTTTGTTTAACTAATAACAATTTTGTACATCGCGATGATCTTTGTTTAATTAATAACAATTTTGTACATCGCGATGATCTTTGTTTAACTAATAACAATTTTTTACATCGCGATGATCTTTGTTTAACTAATAACAATTTTGTCCATCGCGATGATCTTTGTTTAATTGATAAGAACATAAAGTTGTTTTGTCGAGAGATTGTTTGAGTTTTACAAAACAATTTTTTTGCTGGGTAAGCCTGCCATTTTGGGAAAATACTGAAATTGATCGGTAAGGAAAGAGTAAAATTGTCAAATTCCGAAATCTTGGCAGGTTAAAAAAATATCTTATCACTCTCATTAAATTGAACCCATTTGATAGAGAATTTGATAACCACTGTTTACACAAAATATAATAATTTCTGCTCTTTAACTGCATTACACAGTTCCTCCCCGCCTCCCCTCTTTTCACTTGATTAATCGCGCACCTTTTAGAAATATCTAGTATTCTATTTTAATTCGTGCTTCCTTACAAAGGAGCATATCTACTATTTCCTGCCCATCAATGTTTTGTTTATTCATCTTAACAACGCCACTAGATCTACCGCATTATCTCATTCATCTGTAGTGTTTCATTCACCCTGTTTTGTTGATAAAGGGGAAACCCGAAACGTCCATTTTATCTGTTTAAAAAAAATTAAATTGAAGCTTACATTCAATTTCACATTACTATTTAACTCTTTAACTCTCAACACTATGTGATATTTTCATTGACCAAATACATTGACCTGTTAATTTTTGTGCATTTGATCAAGAAAGAGATAGATAGATAGACAGATAGATAGGTATATATAATAGATACATAATATGTAAATAACTAAATAGATGAAAAGATAAATAAAAAAAAATCTGAAAATGGCATTTGGCATATATTTAAGATCATGTGGCTTTTTATTCTATTCTGTATTTGGCATTATTTACAAAATTAATCTGGCAATACCCTTACCAGTGATTACCAGATAGTTTTAACTAGAAACAGCTACATGAATTATTTGGCTTGGCTTGGCTTGGCTGATCACATCATCAAAAAGTTATTTGTTCAACCCCGCTCAAAACACCACGGGGGTCAATTTCGGACACTGTGCCACTTAGAACATTGGTAGAAAAGTTCATTATATCTCCCTTTATTTCTCGGGACATTCAAATTTTCTTTATGGAGAAAGAACCCCGACCTATAGTAACTGATTGTATTTGCTATATATATATATATATATATATATATATATATATATATATATATATATATATATATATATATTATATATATCTACATTGAGAGAGAGAGAGAGATAGGGAGAGAGAGAGAGAGAGAGATAGACAGAGAGAGAGAGAGAGAGAGAGAGAGAGAGAGAGAGAGAGAGAGAGAGCGGAGTACTGAGCTAGAAAAAATGAGACAACGATAGCTCTTTGGGGTAAAATGACTGACACTGAATATATAATTGAATGAATGAATGAATGAATGAATGAATGAATGAATGAATGAATGAATTAATGGATGGATTAATGAATGAATGAATGAATGAATGGATTAATCAATGCATTAATGAATGAATGGATGAATTAATGAATGAGAAAATAAATTAAATAATTAATTAACATTGACAACTAAACCTAATTTGATTAAGTCGGATAAAGAAGAAGAAAAAAAAGGAAGTAGTAGTAGTAGTAGTAGTAGTAGTAGTAGTAGTAGTAGTAGTAGTAGTAGTAGTAGTAGTAGTAGTAGTAGTAGTAGTAGTAGTAGTAGTGTAGGGAAAAACAATAATAATAATGATAATAATATAATAATAATAATAATAATAATAATAATAATAATAATAATAATAATAATAATAATAATATAATAGATAATAATAATAATAAAAGAAGAAGAAGAAGGGAAGGGAGAGGAGGAGGAGGAGGAGGAGGAGAGAGGAGGAGGGAGGAGGAGGAGGAGGAGGAGGAGGAGGAGGAGAAGAAGAAGAAGAAGAAGAAGAAGAAGAAGAAGAAGAAGAAGAAGAAGAAGAAGAAGAAGAAGAAGAAGAAGAAAAAGAAGAAGAACAAGAAGAACAAGAAGTACAAGAAGACGGGAAAGGAGAAGAGGAAAGGGAGAAGAAGGAGAAGAAAAGGAAGAAAAAGGTAATGAAGAAGAGTAAAAAGAAAAAGAATTATGAATATTGAAACGTAATACAAAGAAAAATATCGATAATAAACTGTTGTTGAGTTGCTGTAATGAGAAATAAATATATCGCCTTCAATGAATAATGCATTGTTGTCAACAGTAACGCCCTAGCAGGTTTATTCTCCAAGTAAAACTTGCACACTTTAGTTCTTTGGTAAACAAAGCAGATCACGCTCTCAAGACTAGTTTCATTACAGTCGTTAAATAAATCATTGGACACCTTTCCTAGTGAGTATTTTATTGCACAGACAAATACACCATAAACGATGGGATTTTAATATATTTTACGTAATCAAGACTATCATAATGTTTTATGTCATTTTTATTGATGAGAAAGTTGTCTGTGGGTGAAGGGAGTGAGGGGGGGGGGGGGGGGGGGGGCGAGTTTGAGGAATGGTGAAAGCAGGTTTGCTCTGTGACAAAGAAAATCATTGGCTTGAGCCCCAAATTAGGTACTTTCGTTTTCTTTCATTTTGGCAAGATTATTAACCCACAATTTGCTCACTTTGGACACCATTGCTGAGCCCTGTTGACTCTTCACGTTTGTTGGATGTCGTATCCATTCTATCTCTTCGTTTAGAGCCGATGGGTCATATATCGGTTGTCGGAGGATCAATCCTCTGAAGACCCGATTTTCAGTAGTCAACAGAGGTCTGATAAATAAAACATGGTGCGCAAAGCTCGTAGGTAGACTTCTGAGTTTTAATCCGCCGATCTTGAACATTGAGACTTCAGAGGGTTGATCCGCCGACCAACGATATCTATTTTTTATTCTCCAAAATGAGCAAACTGCAATTATGGGTAAAATTGGGAAATGTAAGTAATGACGATATAATATTTGTTAATTCCGCAAAAAAATTCAAATCAAATTTAGCATTTAAAGTGATCACAGAGAGCTGTTCCTTGGATCTTAAACACGAGTGGCTGTTTGATTTTGTAGACAATGAAAATCATCAACACATAAAACACTGTAAAAGTAGAATATGGGCTTAAGTTCAATTCGCTTTAACAAAATATGAGGACGTTTCTGAATTTTTCCGAGAAAATTACCTAAAAACACCATGCTCTCATTTAATGAATGTCTTCTTCATTGGCAATTCTGAGGACCCCAGAACGCGCACATAATTTGGGTTCCCTCTTTTGTTTTTTCACTTTTCCAGTTTCTGTTACGTAAATTACGTTTTTATTTTACACATAAAACACACGCTAAGGTTCTGTTCTTAAAATAACACAAAAACGTAAACAAACCAATTTGCACATTCAATGAACGGCTTTTTGCGTTGCTCATCTTTACGTTACTACAAATGTGATTGCCTGCAGTTTAAAGTCAATGTCAAAGGCATTTTTATATAGCCTGTATTGACAATATCATGGGAAACGAAAGATCCTTCTCGAAAGCCGATAGAAAGAAGTTTGATGAGGTAGGTTATCCTTCAAAGCAAGATGACAATGAAGTTCTAATCAGCCCATATCTTGTTCGTTTGGCTGTCAGTGACCTGAACTCCTCAAACGGCAGCACATTTACGGACATTAAGAAGTATTTGCTTAGAAACAACCAAGACTTTGTTAATCTGCCCAAAAGGGTGCTAAATAGTAACATCAAAATGGCCATGAGTAAATCATTAAAACACGGTCACATTACTCGTTGTAATGGTATCTCACGCTACAAGATTTCCGACAATGCTAATGAACGCTCCATTCGTTTGACTAGAGCTAAAACTTACAATTACAGGAGAACTGCGTCGAAAAGGCCCAGAAAATCGCGATCGTCAAGAAAATCGAGAAGTTCGAGAAATCCAAGAAAGTCGAGAAAGAAAAGACCAAGAAGGCAAAAGAAGTGTGGGAGAACCAGGAAGAGAAATGAGGGCAGAGAGCGGAAGAAGACCGCAGTGACGAGGTCAAGCAGTTGTACGTGGCTTTGGGAGAAAATCATGGGCGGAAATAAAAGCCAGAAAAAAGCCAAACGCCAACGACGGGGCAAGAAGTAGAGCCATCGTTATTCCTTCCTGTTAAACGATGAGATTCAAACTTTATAAAGTTTACCAATGTTTTTTACTTCCTTTTTGCTATAGATTTCGCCCCTAAACATTAATAAAGAATAACTGGCTTGAATTATCTGCAGATAAACTGTATCAATGATTCGTTTTATTTCGGCGCCTTCAGTTCCTAGTGAAGTAGATAGCGTAATGGTCAACAAACTCTACAACTAAATGGAGAAAAATAACAACAGAATTACATCACTTCTAATCATCTATGGATAAAAAAATACATTTACTTTCATTAGCCTTTTTAAAAATTTTGCAAGTGGGAAATATAATCATCAGAAAGAGCTCATTCCGTCCTAGTATTCAGCTCTTTATGCAAATATAAACAAATATTTTTTTTTTGCAAAACTGTGATAAAAGCAAGCAAAATAACGACATTTTACTCAAAGTCCATATTTAAAGTGTAAATAAAAAGCTCTATACAAAAATTGGGAGACAATATGTTACATTCTCTGTCTTTAATAACGTACCAACAAGAAACACCATCATGTTCTCATCGTGTTGTATCTATCAGCAAACCAGGAAATGGATCAATGACACAATGGAATATTTTTGATAATTCAAGTACCCAAGGTTACGGGATCCCGATTCTACTGTGAACCACTCTGATATCGTTGCCAAAAAAAGGACCTATGTCAGAGATTAATTCGATTCACCAAAGGAAACGAACAAAAGATATACTTCTTTATATATCATCAAACGTAAATTTTAATATCAAACATTTTCACTCATCAACAATAAAACGGCAAATTGTATCTACCTGAAACATTCTTCATCAAACAACTTCTGGAATTTATAATTCTTACATTAAGTTACGTAATTTAGTACAACTTTATGGAACGAAAACAAAATTAGCAAACTCAATATGATTGTGTTTTATAATATAAGTTATTCATTCAGATCAGACAGTCTGAAGACACAACGTGGAGTTTCAGTAAGAGATCGACCTTGGTCACGTGATCTTGCCTATTTTGCTTATCGGCAATTCTAATTTGTGGCCCATCGCCACAAAACGGTAATTTGTAAACCAGATGATTGTCAGTTATAAGAAGTTTTATTCATTTTCCTCAAAAACATAAAAACTTTAAGCATGGCGGTAAATTTATCAACTTAAATTCAATTTTTATCATCTAATCTAACTAAAGAACACCATCATAATACCGTTCAAAAGAGATGGGTTGTAATATTTAAATCCAATGCATTCTAAATGGCATGAACACACGAAAGCCGATAAGATAAAGGACCACCAATGGAACATTCCTTAAAAAGTCCAACACTGTATAATATATTCCTAGTCGACATGCACATACATATTAGCAGGTCTGATAAGCTATCGCAAACAAGGGCTTGGTTAAACATTGTTGTAATGGACGATGATTTGTGTTGGTTTGAGTGTATTTCCATCACATTGGACCCATATCAATTTAAGTTATCTGACCTGTAAATTACTATACGTTGGTTCTACTCTATACTGTTGCACCATTGACAAAACGCCCTTACCGTATTTTGCTAGAAAACGTTTACATTATTTTATAACTTAAATCCATTCCCGACAATGAAAAATCCTTAAACCCGAGACTTTTTAAAAAAAGAAAATTATTACCAACTTCCGTATCAAAACTTTCCTTTTAAACGTTCGGAATGATTTTATTCCATCAAAAAATAAACTTAAAGTTTATTTATTATAATTTTTCTCTTTAGAGACCACGATAAAAAACACATGTGTTCAGTCAAAAGAACACGATAAAAAAACACATGTGTTCAGTCAAGAGAACACGATAAAAAAAACATGTGTTCAGTCAAGAGAACACGATAAAAAACACATGTGTTCAGTCAAGAGAACACGATAAAAAACACATGTGTTCAGTCAAGAGAACACGATAAAAAACACATGTGTTCAGTCATTGTGTTATTGTCCCCAACATCAAACGATCTCATATTTTACTCTATATTATTGAGTCACTCTTCCCCTTACGTCATCCTGAGGCTTATGACGGACGTCTCCTACGCCGGAAATAAAACCAATGTCGCAAAATAATGACGTCATTTGTACAAGAGGAAGCTCTCTAGAGACACATTTGCCAGCTTATACAATCTAAAAGTGTCTTATATTGAATTGCCATCAATTTCTGTCTGCCATGTGTTTACCCCAAACCGACCTGGTCAGTACCGTATAGATAGTTCAAAGATGACGTCACTCAGGTCTTTGTTATTTTCTTTTGCCATCCGCGTTTATGAGCAACACTCACTAAACGGTATTATCCAGACTATGAACGTTCATGATTACACATAGTTTGTGTGTTGGTCCGTTATACTTCCGGATGGCAATGTTATGAACTTCTTAGCCAAGCGCATACTATCTATACCGACTGCCTGTATTGAGTGCCTGTTATGACCAAACGGACGGTAAAGGGCAGAGGGAGACTACTCGTATATTAAATAATCTGTTTGTCATTGGACAAGGAAAAAAATAAAATAATGTAAATGACAGATATATTGTCATACTTTGGCATACCAACAAATGGATCAATTTTCAAAATTTACCTACATATTTGTTGCAATTTATTTTAGCAAAAAGAAAAAAGATAATTTATAAATATTTTACTTGATATATACAAAAATGGAATAAATTATGTACAATACAACTTTTCGAGTAATTTCTTGATATATATATATATATATATATATATATATATATATATATATATATATATATATATGAGTGTTGGTGGGTACTTGTAGGTACGAGAGTGCTCGATACTTTAGGTTAGAGCATATAAAATAAATAAATTCACTCACGTATTATTAGCCGAAACGATCGTTTCCATATCTCCATTTCATCAGTCGGCCTATGAAATGGAGGACATGGAAACGATCGTTTCGGCTAATAATACGCGAGTGAATTTACACACACACACACACACACACACACACACACACACCCACATATATATATATATATATATATATATATATATATATATATATATATATATAAACCAACAACAATCATATCTTCATCATGGACAGTCATGTTCTATTTAACTCGTTGTTTGTTTGTATTTTTCATTGGCCCGACAGCAGGTTGTGTTGTTGATATAGCTTTCCATGCTGAAAGTGGTAAATGGAAAACAAACATCAGTAGCGTTCTAGAGTCAATGATATTTGATGGCTGTGGTATGAGAGCTGTCATATAGAATTTGGCAATGACGTTAGGATATGAGTTTGAAAACAGACCGGACTACATCATCATTTTGAAAAAAAACAAACAAACCCCAACAATTCCCTCCAATTGATGCTTTGCGCTTAGTCGAAAATCTCACAACATTCGCCAGCCGGATAAAAGGAACTAACACAAAAAGCTATGTATAGCCTTGAACATTTGTCGTCCGATTTATACAGTTTAGTGAAAATTACTCATAAAAATGTCTGGCAAAATATAATGACAAAGAGCTGAGTGGCGTCAACTTCGTTCCTTCTATTAAATTATTGGAAAGTAGTCCTTTAATGCCAAGATGTCACGGAGCTGGAGTCTGGTTCTGGCAGCTATTAACGGACAGCGGTGGCAATCGTTGGTTGGTAGAACTAGTAGTAGTAGTAGCATATGGCTACACCTCCAAATGTATTTCGTCAACCCAGCTTCTAAAGTCTTCCTCCGCCCTAAGAATGGTTTCGTAGCCACCTTCTAGTTTAGTGACTGGACAGTGGAGGACGATGTGATCGCTGGTCTCTGGGGCTGCCTGACATTTCTGGCAGGTATCACTGGTTGGTAAACGACGTAACACAATATTGTCTGTTACACAAAAATGATAAATCAAGTCCATACTATTGTGAAGAAAACATTGTAAAGGGCATTGATCACGGTATACCCTTGGTGTGGAAATGCGCTAAATAAATACTCATATTTTCTTTCTATTTACAGTCAGAATTTTTATCCTCTCACAATCTCACTACTGTCATATAGATAAAATGAAGTTAACGTCACTCGGGTCTTTGTTAATTTTTTTTTCTATCCACGTTTATGAGTAATTCTCACTAAACTGTATTAACCAGACTATAAAATCTCATGGTTACACAGAGTTTTGTGTGTTGGAACCTTATACTTCCGGATGGCAATGTTGTGAGCTTTTTAGCCAGGCGAATACTATCTATAGATAGTATGCGCTTGGCTTAGAAGCTCATAACATTGCCATCCGGAAGTATAACGGACCAATACACAAAACTGTGTGTATCCATGAACGTTTATAGATAGTATGCGCTTGGCTAAGAAGCTCATAACATTGCCATCCGGAAGTATAACGGACCAACACGCAAAACTGTGTGTATCCATGAACGTTTATAGTCGGGTTAATACAGTTCAGTGAGCATTACTCATAAACGCGGATGGCAAAAAACAATAACAAAGACCTGAGTGACGTCATCTTCGAACTATCTATAGCCAAACCCTTTGTCAACATTGCCATGATACTCAAGAAATAATCGTTATAAAAAATTTGGCCAGAAAACTCGTCTTTCAAATATCAATCGATTTAAATGACCCTCACCTTGGCAAAAAAAAAAAAAAAACCCAAAAAACTCTCAAACCTGGGATTTCGCGAAGTCTCTGATAAAGACCCAGGTTTGATAGTTTTTGCCAAGACGAGGGTCGTTAAATCGATCGATATTTGAACGACGAGTTTTCTGGCCAAATTTGTAATTAAAAAATACGTGTTTTTCCAAAGTATGTCATTTAACTGATTAACCATGACATGTTGGAGATGACTATCCGGGAATGTCATGTTTAAGAATATTGACAAGTTGGGGATATTTTTTTTACTAACGAAAGAGTGAAAATGGAGAAGCTTCGTATGGGAACAAGACAGACAATTGACGTTTTGGGTACAAACCCTTCGTCAGCACAACAATAGACAAATTAACTTGTAAAAGAAATAAAATATAATGCAAAATAAAGTAATAATTTTTTGTCATCATGTTGTAGTGTGACTACAGTTTAATGATACAGTGTCTCGGTTTGTCTCAAAAGTCAAGTGTAATCAGCGGTAAATAACATAAATAAAAGCAAATAAATAAAATTCCCTCTTTTCATCCTAGAAGGGAAATTTGTCTCTAGGGTCTATTCCAAAGGAAGACTGGAATAACCCAAGCGTCAGCAGTAGTGTAGCGCCGCAAATTGAGATAAAGATAAAGGGAGTATTGATAGAATGCGCTTGGCCAACGAGTTCACAACATTGCCATCCGGAAGTATAACGGACCAACACACAAACTCTGTGTAACCATGAACTTTTATAGTCTGGTTAATACAGTTTAGTGAGAACAACTAACAAACGCGGATGGCAAAAACAATAACAGAGGCCTGAGTGACGTCATCTTCGAACTATCTATATCTGACTCATGAATGATCAATAGAAAACAAACGACGTTTCGGCCCTTGGCCTTTTTCAAGTAAACACTCATGTTGGAGATGACTTTCAGGAAATGCCATGTTTAAGAATATTGACAAGTTCGGGATCATTTTTCTGTCATCGTAATGTTGTAGTGTCGATTGTACAATGATGCGGTGTCTCGGTTTTTCTCAAAAGTCAAGCGTAATCAGCGGTTGGATGGGTGACATTGATTACAAAAAAAATATATATATATAAATCACGATATTGGGTGTATTCAAACACATTATTTTCTCGACTCAGATATGAATGAGTAATTGATTATAGCCCCCCCCCCCCCAACCCACCAACCACCAAAATATATACAATTGAGTTTTTTGTGTGGGAGGGGGGGGGGGGGCTATATCAGGTAATTGTGCTCAAAGCCCTTTACTCTGGGTCCCCAGCATACAAGAACATTTAACACTCTCCTTACCTCCAATAGGAAAACGGTCACATTCGTTACGAAATAACCAGCTTTTTTATCATTCTGATTTCTGTTGCAAATCACACCATTTAAATACAAATGTTTTATTATATCTATAAAAACGTGACATTGTGTTGTAGAGTTTAATTTGGTGATCAATATTATGTATAGAATGTATATTGTTACTTTTCTGTTTGAGTAAGAAACTTATATTTTTGTGTTGAGTGGGTGTGAAATTTTGGGGAAATTTTTTTTAATGGCTGGTAATGAAAGGGTTAAAATGTAGGGACGATACATAGTGCATATGAGATGCGTTTACTTTATTGTTGTTGTTGAAAGAGACAACATTGTTATTGACCAAGCACTCATTTACAACTGAGTGCGGTGAGAAAATGATTGTAAAAAGTCGTCCCCAGGACTCAACTTTGTATCGCCCAGAGTGGGACTCGAACCGGGGACCTATAAGTCCAAAAGCGAGTGTCACATCACTAGGCCACAGTACAACTGGAAGCATAAAATGTGTACGAACTCAATCAATCGGTCCATGTCGGAAAGTGATCGCGCTAAGATTACTCAACCCACCTTATCGAATTTGTCGTCATTTATCTCCCTTATCTCATTCATTTTTTCTCCCCATTTGCCTTCATTTTGCTTAAACCCTCTCCTTACCACCTACAGCAAAATCTTCACATTTGTTACGACACAATTAACATTTGTCTTATTAAGATTTATTTTGCACATCACAATATTCTTTGATTAATCAATAAGAACATAACATTGTTTGATAGAGAGATTGTTTGAGTTTTTTAAAAAAATCAATTTTTCTGCTCGGTAAAAAAAATGAGCTTTTATATAGCGCAATAACCACTAAACGTGCTCAACGCGCTTTACAAGGGGTCCATGGCCAACACTTAACACGTAGGACGAGACATGACGCCTGTTAGGCGATATTACAATTTTTCGGACAGAGACAAGGCTGTTAACAGTCAGGTACTCATTTTACACCTGAGTACGGCGAGAGAATGTGAGTAAAGAGTCTTTTCCAAGGACTCAACTATGCGCCGAGCAAGGCTCGAACCCAGGACCTTCCGATCCGAAAGCGAGTGTCATACCACTAGACCACATAGCCGCAAGTAAGCCTGCCATTTTGGAAAAATACTGAAAATGATCGGTAAGAAGATAGTTAAACGAGCAGGGAGGCAAACACTGTGTCTTCTATCCCCCTATATCTATATCTGTTTTCCAACTTTCTTTCTGTCTTTGTCTTGGAATGAGATTACTTGATTTTGTCCTGGCCCCGGCCGGATACCCTGGCTGGAAGGGAAACAGTCAAGGTTGTAATTTTGGGAGATGATATTTTTCTCCTTGCAAATCATCTCTCTGTTATGTGTAGGGAATGAGATTAGCGGAAGAGTAGCGTAGCAACTTACAGAGAGAACGTCTATTTGGTGTCTCAAGCCGCTTTCACCGGAAGCGAGGACGAGAGACGCATGCGCACATCCAACATGACGTTCTCTCTCTAATAACTTTTCCACCGGTGACGTCATAGACTATGGGTGACGTCCAATCAAGGGACGCTACTCTTCCGCTAATCTCATTCCCTATTGTATTTTTTTTTTCTTTTGGAAAACATGATTTGTAAACATTTGAGTTTGTTCCTCTTAGTGGGGTCCTGTGCATGAGTAAGGATGAGACTTTTAGTGATCTCAAACCATGCACAATGATAGCATGCTCTTGGAATATACATCTGTTCCCTATTTGTGCCTTTTCCTTTTGTCTTAATTTTCTTGTGCGCTTTTAATTGTAAATCTATAACTTTTTACTTTCCTATTGTCCTCTTTTTTAATGGCGCTGATATGACCTAAATGTGTCGCAAGCGCCGTAAAACCATTAAAAACAAACATACAACAATCTCGTTCCAAAACAGGACACAACTCAGCACTTAAACCTTTCATGACTGGATTGGATTTTAGCCTTACGTGATATCGGATATGACCATGTTCGCTAATGGTCTCACGGGAATAGATAGTATGCAGATGACATCACTCAGGCCTTTGTTATTGCCATCCACGTTTATGAGTAATTCTCACTTAACTGTATTAACCAGACGATAAACGTTTAAGGTTACACATAGTTTTGTGTGTTGATCCATTATACTTCCGGATGGCAATGTTGTGAGCTTCTTGGCCAAGCGCATACTATCTATATCGCACTGCTTCGTGTTTCATCCGTCTGGTTCTCATTTTGTACGTCTTTGTATATGGGTCACGAACTGAACTGGCAGAGTTCAAAGTTGGTCTCAATAGGTAAGTATAAGCTTAAAAAATTATTGAGCTTTATATAGCGCAATATCCACTAAATGTGCTCAAAACGCTTTACAAGGGGTCCCGGGTCAACAGCAACATTTAACATGTAGGACGGAACATAGCACCTGTTAGGCGATATTACAATTTTTCGGACAAAGACAGCGCTGTTAACGGCCAGGTACTCATTTTACACCTGAGTACGGTGAGAGAAAGTGAGTAAAGAGCCTTTTCGAACCCAGGACCTTCCGATCCGAAAGCGAGTGTCATACCAGTAGACCACATAGCCACACTTGACTTTATGAGGGCAGTGGCTCAGGTTTCGGAGAAAGATTCTTAAATGTTCTATTTGCTTTTGAAACTACTTCTATGACACAGTTGTCTCATTTCAAAAGGTTGTTTAACTCACTCAACCCTAACAGTGCATGGGCCAGTGGGCGAAACCCTCCCCCCCCTGGGGGAGTTTTCGCCACATGGTTTTTCTGAAACAGCAATATATCTTGAGTATTAATCCGGGTGTTACCGTTTTTTCAAGTGTCATTTACGAGAGTTACGGCCCTTGAAAGGTCATTAGGTGCAATTTTTGTGAAATCGTTTTTGTGCATAAAATGGTTGTTTATCACCTTAAAATTGTTTCACATACAATCAATAATGGAATTTTATTGTAATTTCTCATTTTTTGCCTCATATCATAAAATATTTTACAAAGCCATATAGCGTTTTTAAATCTTTGATAGCCATTTTCTCTATAATTTGAAAAAAAAATCTATTACAGTGTACTTGTTTCCCTTCAGGATGAATAAACAAGAGGGATTTTGCACTAGCACAATTCAGGCATGCTTCAGGGACATATAACACAAATTAATCCGGGTGTTACAGTTTTTTCAAGTATCATTTACAGTAGTTATGGCCCTTGAAAGGTCATCGGGTGCAATTTTTGGTGAACTCATTTTTGTGCATAAAATGATTGTTTATCACCCTAAAATTGCTTCAAATGCAATAAATAGTGGAATTTTATTGTCATTTCTCATTTTTTGCCTCATATCATAAAATATTTTACAAAGCCATATAGCGTTTTTAAATCTTTGATAGCCATTTTCTCTATAATTTGAAAAAAAAATCTATTACAGTGTACTTGTTTCCCTTCAGGATGAATAAACAAGAGGGATTTTGCACTAGCACAATTCAGGCATGCTTCAGGGACATATAACACAAATTAATCCGGGTGTTACAGTTTTTCAAGTATCATTTACAGGAGTTATGGCCCTTGAAAGGTCATCGAGTGCAATTTTTGGTGAACTCATTTTTGTGCATAAAATGATTGTTTATCACCCTAAAATTGCTTCAAATGCAATAAATAGTGGAATTTTCTAACACCGACTATAGATAGTATGCGCTTGGCTAAGAAGCTAATAACATTGCCATCCGGAAGTATAACGGACCAACACACAAAACTGTGTGTATCCATGAACGTTTATAGTCTGGTTAATACAGTTCAGTGAGCATTACTCATAAACGCGGATGGCAAAAAAAAAAACAATAACAAAGACCTGAGTGACTTCAGCTTCGAACTATCTATATCCGTAGTATACCTGGGGTGACTTTTACTCCATGCCTATTTATTATATATGTCTGAGACAAATTATAGGCGTAGATTCAAAGCTAATGTTCTTAATGTTCACATGTTAATGGTAGTTGAATAAAACTATCTATGCGCATGCTCATTTTTAATAAATTGTTTCCAGTTTTGAAAGGTAGCAAAAATATCTAGGATTGAGTGAGTTAAGCGAATCCGAGGGAATGAATGTTATCGTGTTACGCAGTGGGCCACTTTTTAACCCTCTCCTTACTTAATGTAGGAAAATCGTCGCATTCCTTACGATAAACCAACACTTTTCTTATTCAAATTTCTATTGTAGATCATAATGTGAAATTGAATGTAAGCTTCAATTTAATTACAAAAACAGATGAAATGAACGTTTCGGGGTTCCCCTTTATCAACAAAACAGGAAGAATGAAACAGCAACATTTACATTATTGTAGATCATAAGATTAAAAAAAAAATGAACAGTGTATTGTAGAGCATGTTTTGCTAAAAAGAAATTATGTATGGCAAGAATTTTACTTTTATTATTTCTGAGTGATAAAAAAATATATTTTTGTGTTAGTTGGGTTGTGAAGTTTTGGGGAAAATGTTGAAAATGGCTGGGAAGGAGAGAGTTAACCAATGCTTGCCAACAAAACCACAATAATTGGATTAATAGTTTGATGTCATGTCGTCCAGCAACGGCGGCCATCGTGGTTCTAAACAAAGAAAATAGGTACTTTTATTCATGCTGGCTAGAACTTTTCATATGTCTTGGGATCAGAATGTGTAAAAGTCAAAACATGATCATATTTATAATTTTTTCCCCTCTGGGTACGCTTTTATACTCGTCGGAGAAATATTTCACAAGGGCGTCCGCCATTGTTCCGATAGTTTAGAACCAGTAAACAAGTTACTATGCGTCATTACGAGGGAAGTGATGACACGACTGTTGAAACCTATTGTAGTTCAAACAATGAATTCAATTTGAACATAAAATAACAAACAAGAATTGTCATAAGTACCTAAGGCTTCTGATCGACCTGGAATAAAATCGGAGGGATAGACGATAGACTATAATATAGATAGTTCGAAGATGACGTCACTCAGGCCTTTATTATTGTTTTTGCCATCCGCGTTTGTGAGTTGTTCTCACTAAACTGTATTAACCAGACTATAAAAGTTCATGGTTACACAGAGTTTGTGTGTTGGTCCGTTATACATCCGGATGGCAATGTTGTGAACTCATTGGCCAAGCGCATTCTATCTATATGCAATGGTTACGACTGTGAAGCGTATTATTATGCAATCCTGGCTTGAAGGCTGCTACAACTCTAAAGAATGACGTATTATTATGCAATCCTGGCTTGAAGGCTGCTACAACTCTAAAGAATGACGTATTATTATGCAATCCTGACTTGAAGGCTGCTACAACTCTAAAGAATGACGTATTATTATGCAATCCTGGCTTGAAGGCTGCTACAACTCTAAAGAATGACGTATTATTATGCAATCCTGGCTTGAAGGCTGCTACAACTCTAAAGAATGACGTATTATTATGCAATCCTGGCTTGAAGGCTGCTACAACTCTAAAGAATGACGTATTATTATGCAATCCTGGCTTGAAGGCTGCTACAACTCTAAAGAATGACGTATTATTATGCAATCCTGGCTTGAAGGCTGCTACAACTCTAAAGAATGACGTATTATTATGCAATCCTGGCTTGAAGGCTGCTACAACTCTAAGAATGACGTATTATTATGCAATCCTGGCTTGAAGGCTGCTACAACTCTAAAGAATGACGTATTATTATGCAATCCTGGCTTGAAGGCTGCTACAACTCTAAAGAATGACGTATTATTATGCAATCCTGGCTTGAAGCTGCTACAACTCTAAAGAATGACGTATTATTATGCAATCCTGGCTTGAAGGCTGCTACAACTCTAAAGAATGACGTATTATTATGCAATCCTGGCTTGAAGGCTGCTACAACTCTAAAGAATGACGTATTATTATGCAATCCTGGCTTGAAGGCTGCTACAACTCTAAAGAATGACGTATTATTATGCAATCCTGGCTTGAAGGCTGCTACAACTCTAAAGAATGACGTATTATTATGCAATCCTGGCTTGAAGGCTGCTACAACTCTAAAGAATGACGTATTATTATGCAATCCTGGCTTGAAGGCTGCTACAACTCTAAAGAATGACGTATTATTATGCAATCCTGACTTGAAGGCTGCTACAACTCTAAAGAATGACGTATTTATTATGCAATCCTGGCTTGAAGGCTGCTACAACTCTAAAGAATGACGTATTATTATGCAATCCTGGCTTGAAGGCTGCTACAACTCTAAAGAATGACGTATTTTTATGCAATCCTGGCTTGAAGGCTGCTACAACTCTAAAGAATGACTATTATTATGCAATCCTGGCTTGAGTTGTCATTGTTTTAAGCGATGAATAAGTTGATGTTCACTACTTCGCTATCCTGTCAAGTTCACTATAGTGTATGAATGATTAGTTCGTTATCATAACTTCTATTCAACTATGAAAACGCACAAAGGTTTGAATCGATTTTCATGCATATGAACTCGAGTCATATTAAATCGAACGTTGATCGAAATGTTGAGCGAGTTTTTGGTTAGGCAGAATATGTGAGCTTTTTGCTTAACGCATAATGATCGTATGAACTGTCGTGATAGAGTGAGATCATATTTTATCTTTTCTTCTCTCTGCCAGAGGCACTTGGGTGGGAAAGGTTCAGAATTCTTTGGGGGGGGGGGGGGGGGGGGGGGATGTGGGACACAGGGGGCTGAAGCGGAGTGAGTTTGTGTGTGTATGTGTGTGTGTGTGTGTGTGTGTGTGTGTGTGAGTGTGTTGTGGGGGGGGGGGGCTGAGGTGGAGAGAGGGCAATTGTATGCTCGTGCATTATCTGTTTGAGGTAATAGATGAAAGGCTAGATTGAGTGAACTATTTTATATCATGTAGATCTGACCGTTAATGGATTGATAAATAGCCAAGTAACTTATCAGTGACCGTGTTTGAATACCCCCTCACACACACACACACACACGCACACACACACACTCTCTCTCTCTCTCTCTCTCTCTCTCTCTCTCTCTCTCTCTCTCTATATATATATATATATATATATATATATATATATATATATATATATATATATTCTCACCGTAAACAGGTGTAAAATGAGTACCTGGCCGTTGGCAGCGATCGTAAGTATTTATCTCTCTTTATAAACTGTATATCTTTTTTTAACTTAAAATGTACGCGCTGTGCATGTCTGACTCCCCCCCCTCTCTCTCTCTCTCTCTCTCTCTCTCTCTCTCTCTCTCTCTCTCTCTCTATCCCTCTCTAACTTCAATGCGCGTCTTTCATTATCAGTACGAACGAACCTATCTCTTATGGTTGCAATTTCAGTTTATGGTTGTTGGCTGGCGAGTCTATCGTTAACATAATATTATTATCAATGGGATGAGAGGTGATTGTCTTATCGTTGCCGTCATCACCTGTACCAGACACTAGTCCATCATCTTTATCACCAATCTAATTTCGGAGGAATTTGACATGCTTGCAGTAGAGGCTAATAGTTTAAAGTCTATTTCAGTACAGAATGGAACTAGGTTGGTAAATATCAAAATAGACACATGATCTATCTATCTATCTATCTATCTATCTATCTATCTATCTATCTATCTATCTATCTATCTATCTATCTATCTATCTATCTATCTATCTATCTATCTATCCATCCATTCATCCATCCATCCACCCATCCATCCATCTATCTATCTATCTATCTATCTATCTATCTATCTATCTATCTTTCAATCTATCCATATACCTATCTTTCAATCTATCCATATACCTATCTTTCAATCTATCCATATACCTATCTATCAATCTATCTATATACCTATCTATCTATCTATCTATCTATCTATCTATCTATCTATCTATCTATCTATCTCTCTATCTATCTATCTATCTCTCTATCTATATATCTATCTATATATCTATCTATCTAGTTATCTATCTATATATCTATCTATCTATCTATCTATCTATCTATCTATCTATCTATATACCTATTTATCTATCAATCTATCTATATACCTATCTATCTATCTATCAATCTATCTATATGCCTATCTATCTATCTATCTCTCAATCTATCTATTTATAAATATATCTATCTATCTATATATCACATATAGACACACTTAAAAAATAGATAGATAGACAGACTGACAAATGAAAATTGTTACGATTGAATGAATCTTATATATATATATATATATATATATATATATATATATATTATATATATATATATATAATATATATATATATATATATATATATATATATATATATATATATATTATATACATGTGTGTGTGTGAGTGTGTGTGTGTAGATAGACAGAGAAAAAGTGAGGTAAAGAGAAAAAGATAGAGAGAAAGAGACTGAAAGCGAGAGAGAGAGTGAGAGAGAGATAGAGAGAGAGAGAGAGAGAGAGAGAGAGAGAGAGAGAGAGAGAGAGAGAGAGAGAGAGAGAGAGAGAGAGAGAGAGAGAGTTTGTGTTTTAACGATGTATTTTCCCGTCGATAATGAGAGCAATTCAGACAACGATTGTTACAATAAACAGCCCAATTCTATGGATTTTTGGATTGGTTGAGAATCGATTGTTTGGCCGTATGGATATGACCCTGGCGTATCCGACCGTGGCCTTCGTAAACTCATGGCCTGATCCTGACCTCGAGGCCATCGTTAACTTATAGATAGTATGCAGATGACGTCACTCAAGCCTTTGTTATTGTATTTTGCCATCCGTGTTTGTGAGTGATTCTCACTAATCTGTATCAACCACACTATAAAAGTTCATGATTACACAATGTTTTGTGGGTTGGTCCGTTATACTTCCGGATGGCAATGTTATGAGCTTCTTAGCCAAGCGCATACAATCTATAGATAGTATGCGCTTGGCTAAGAAGTTCACAGCATGGCCATCCGTATTTATGACGGTTCAACACACAAAACTCTGTGTAACCATGAACGTTTATAGTCTGGTTGATACAGATTAGTGAGAATCACTCACAAACACGGATGGCAAAATACAATAACAAAGGCTTGAGTGACGTCATCTGCATACTATCTATAAGTTAACGATGGCCTCGAGGTCAGGATCAGGCCATGAGTTTAGTGAGAATTACTCGTAAACGCGGATAACACAAACACATTAACAAAGCCATGAGTGACGTCAACGTGGAACTATCTATCGCTGCTCGTATTCCACCGTGGCTTTCGTAAACTTATGGCTTGGTACTGACCGCAGCCATCGTTATCTCATCGTTAACTCGTTAACTGATCGGACCGTGGCTTTCGTAAACTTATGGCTTGGTACTGACCGCAGCCATCGTTATCTCATCGTTAACTCGTTAACTGATCGGACCGTGGCCTTCGTAAACTTATGGCCTGGTACTGACCGCAGCCATCGTTATCTCATCGTTAACTCGTTAACTGATCGGACCGTGGCTTTCGTAAACTTATGGCCTGGTACTGACCGCAGCCATCGTTATCTCATCGTTAACTCGTTAACTGATCGGACCGTGGCTTTCGTAAACTTATGGCCTGGTACTGACCGCAGCCATCGTTATCTCATCGTTAACTCGTTAACTGATCGGACCGTGGCTTTCGTAAACTTATGGCTTGGTACTGACCGCAGCCATCGTTATCTCATCGTTAACTCGTTAACTGATCGGACCGTGGCTTTCGTAAACTTATGGCCTGGTACTGACCGCAGCCATCGTTATCTCATCGTTAACTCGTTAACTGATCGGACCGTGGCTTTCGTAAACTTATGGCCTGGTACTGACCGCAGCCATCGTTATCTCATCGTTAACTCGTTAACTGATCGGACCGTGGCTTTCGTAAACTTATGGCTTGGTACTGACCGCAGCCATCGTTATCTCATCGTTAACTCGTTAACTGATCGGACCGTGGCTTTCGTAAACTTATGGCCTGGTACTGACCGCAGCCATCGTTATCTCATCGTTAACTCGTTAACTGATCGGACCGTGGCTTTCGTAAACTTATGGCCTGGTACTGACCGCAGCCATCGTTATCTCATCGTTAACTCGTTAACTGATCGGACCGTGGCTTTCGTAAACTTATGGCCTGGTACTGACCGCAGCCATCGTTATCTCATCGTTAACTCGTTAACTGATCGGACCGTGGCTTTCGTAAACTTATGGCCTGGTACTGACCGCAGCCATCGTTATCTCATCGTTAACTCGTTAACTGATCGGACCGTGGCTTTCGTAAACTTATGGCTTGGTACTGACCGCAGCCATCGTTATCTCATCGTTAACTCGTTAACTGATCGGACCGTGGCTTTCGTAAACTTATGGCCTGGTACTGACCGCAGCCATCGTTATCTCATCGTTAACTCGTTAACTGATCGGACCGTGGCTTTCGTAAACTTATGGCCTGGTACTGACCGCAGCCATCGTTATCTCATCGTTAACTCGTTAACTGATCGGACCGTGGCTTTCGTAAACTTATGGCCTGGTACTGACCGCAGCCATCGTTATCTCATCGTTAACTCGTTAACTGATCGGACCGTGGCTTTCGTAAACTTATGGCTTGGTACTGACCGCAGCCATCGTTATCTCATCGTTAACTCGTTAACTGATCGGACCGTGGCTTTCGTAAACTTATGGCCTGGTACTGACCGCAGCCATCGTTATCTCATCGTTAACTCGTTAACTGATCGGACCGTGGCTTTCGTAAACTTATGGCCTGGTACTGACCGCAGCCATCGTTATCTCATCGTTAGCTCGTTAACTGATCGGACCGTGGCTTTCGTAAACTTATGGCTTGGTACTGACCGCAGCCATCGTTATCTCATCGTTAACTCGTTAACTGATCGGACCGTGACCTTCGTAAAGTTATGGCCTGGTACTGACCGCAGCCATCGTTAACTCATCGTTAACTCGTTAACTGATCGGACCGTGACCTTCGTAAAGTTATGGCCTGGTACTGACCGCAGCCATCGTTAACTCATCGTTAACTCGTTAACTGATCGGACCGTGGCCTTCGTAAAGTTATGGCCTGAGACTGACCAAAACATGACGTCAAAATGCCAGTCTTTTTCCACAAATCGTGAGTTGTATTCAATAGTTCAACCAATGGGACCACTTGTTTCCATGAGCTCTCCTAACGACAACTCACTAGGCGGTGCAGAAACCAAATAATGACGTCAAAATGCCAGTCTTTTTGGGTTTCAGTGTCAGGTATTATAACTTAACAATGGCTACGGTATCAGGCTATAGATAGAATGCGCTTGGCCAAGGAGTTCGCAACATTGCCACCCGGAAGTATAACGGACCAACACACAATCTCTGTGTAACCATGAAGTTTTATAGTCTGGTTAATACAG
>NC_088370.1:33836149-33843649 GCF_034508935.2 Berghia stephanieae | reverse complement strand
GCCGATCGTGAACATCGGACACTCCAGAGTTTTGATCCGCCGATCGTGAACATCGGACACTCCAGAGATTTGATCCGCCGATCGTGAACATCGGACACTTCAGAGTTTTGATCCGCCGATCGTGAACATCGGACACTTCAGAGTTTTGATCCGCCGATCGTGAACATCGGACACTTCAGAGTTTTGATCCGCCGATCGTGAACATCGGATACTTCAGAGTTTTGATCCGCCGATCGTGAACATCGGACACTTCAGAGTTTTGATCCGCCGATCGTGAACATCGGACACTTCAGGGGCTGTGATATGTCGACCATTGATCTGTATGTGTCTGTAAATTCAATTTCCAAAACCAGTTTTATCCCGACATAA
Organism: Berghia stephanieae; assembly: GCF_034508935.2. Lineage (NCBI taxonomy): Eukaryota > Metazoa > Mollusca > Gastropoda > Nudibranchia > Aeolidiidae > Berghia > Berghia stephanieae. Next base: position 33,843,280 of record NC_088370.1, on the reverse strand, counting down.
TACCGCTTTCAGACGGTGGGCCACGCCTAAAGACACAAACGCCAAGATGATAAACAAACAAACAAACAAAAGAAGAATATTGTAACAGCTTGAGAAAATAAAGAACACAATACCAAATACAGAACTTTGGGGACTCAAAATCCTTTCTCCAACCACCACCAACAACAACAACAACAACAACAACAACACCACCACCACCACCACCAACAACAACAACAACAACAACAACGAAGTGCCTCATCCAAAGACACAACACCGAGATGATAGACCAAAAAAAAAGAATGTAAGAGCTTCAAAGAATAAAGAACAAATTACCAAGTACAGAACCTTGGGGCCTCAAAACCCATTCTCTAGTCAACAACAACAAAAATCAAACAATTAAAACATAAAAACCCAGGTAGACAGCAGAGATTCCTTTCATGAAGTCCCAGGTTCGAGAGATTTTGCCAGGATGAGGGTAATTATTCAGATTGATCGATATTTGAAGGACGAGTTTGTTTAATGAACAGAGTTTAAAGTTCGCATTTCTCCAGCGTACGACAGTTAAGTTGACTGGGAAAAGGTAAAAGAAACCGTACTATGACTGAGATCTCTACGCCTCTATGGTAGCGATATGGTCAGGTGACATCCTATCTCTACACTTTGATATATCCATAAAAGGGAACTCACTCACTCTCTTTCTTTCTCTCTCTCTCTCACTCTCTCTCACTCTCTTAGACACACACACACACACACACACAAACACACACACACGCACAAACAGACACACGTACTCTCTCTTTCTCTCTCTCTCTCTATTGTAGCGGTATGGTCAGGTGATATCGTATCTCTACACTTTGATATATCCATAAAAGGGAACTCACTCACTCACTCTCTCTCTCTCTCTCTCTCTCTCTCTTTCTCTCCCCCCCTCTCTCTCTCCTCTCTCTCTCTCTGTCTTCTCTCTCTAAACACCCCCCTCTCTCTCTCCTCTCTCTCTCTGTCTTCTCTCTCTAAAACACACACGCAATCTCTCTCTCTCTCTCTCTCTCTCTCTCTCTCATCACCCAATTCCACCTTCATAGACACACACACACACACACACACAAACACACACACACACATACACACACATATACACATACACACTTCACAAAATCTTCTAGAACACGTTTCTCAAAAACAAAAAAAATCACCAACTATTCCCCGTCACCATTTTATGTTTACGATGACAAGACAGTGCGGATATCCGGTCAAACCGGAAGTGCTGCCACATTACGGCGTGAATCTACACCACGTGGTCTTCCTTTCACTGTCCGACATAGTTATGAATCACGATCTATCACTCAAATGGACACTACTAGCAAGTCAACTCTTTCCTGACCGATCTTTTTCAGTATTTTCCCAAAATGGCAGGCTTACCCAACAGAAAAAAAAATGATTTTAAACTCTGTCCTTACCAGCCATTTTCAGGATTTTCCCCAAACTTCAGACCCAACTAACACTAACATAGCTTTTTTTATGATACATAAATTTCTTTAACAAAACATGCTCTACAACACACTGTTCATTTTCTTTAAATTTGATGATGTACAAGAGAAATTTGAATAAGAAAAATGTTGGTTGTATCGTAACGAATGTAACGATTTTCATGTAGTTGGTAAGGAGAGGGTTAAAAACTCAATCAAGCTCTCTACAAAAACAACTTTATGTTCTTATTTAACTAAACAAAGATCATTGTTCAAAGTTTGTGATGTACAAAATGAATCTGAATAAGAAACTGTATATTGTGTCGTAACAAATGTGACGATTTTGTTGTAGGTGGAAAGGAGAGGGTTAAATGGATTGGGTTCCCAACCTACAACGATCGATAAAATAATAAATAAATAAAAATGTGGTCTTGTGGTATGACACTCGCTTTCGTATCGGAAGGTCCTGGGTTCGAGCCTTGCTCGGCGCTTAGTTTAATCCTTGTAAAAGGCTCTTTACTCATATTCTCTCATCGTATTCAGGTGTAAAATGAGAACCCGGCCGTTAACAGCGTTCTCTCTGTCAGAAAAAAATTGTAATTACGCCTAACAGGCGTCATCATGTCTCGTCCTACATGTGTTGCTGCTGGCCAGGAGCCCCTTGTAAAGCGTTTTGAGCCCATTAAATGGATATTGCACTATATAGAAAAAGCTCAACTACAAAGTACAATAATATAAACTTAAAATTATAATAGTATATTACAGAGATCGTTTACAAAGAAAAAATAATCTCTCAACGACAACAATGTTTTTTGTTTTTAGTTTTTAATGGTTTTACGGCGCTTGCAACACATTTAGGTCATATCAGAGCCAGTTAAAAAGGGACGAAAATTGGATAGTAAAAACATTTTAGATTTACAATTAAAAGGACTTGAGGAAAAAGTAAGACAGAGGGGAATGGTTCAAATAGGGAACAGATGTAGATTCCAAGAGCACAACACCAAAGTACTTAGTTTGAGATCACCTAAAAGTCTCACCCAAGCACCAGCGCAAGATCCCACAAAGAGGAAAACACTCAAATGATTACATTTTACATTCAAAATAACAAATATAGTAATTCATAACAGAGGGATGATTTACAAGGAAAAAGTATAATCTCCCAAAACTATAACCATGGATATGACTGGTTCCTCCCAGCCCAGCTCTACGGTCACGCCCAGGGCAAAACCAAGTAACCTCATTCCAAGACAAATACAGAGAAGCAAATTGGAAAACAGATATCAGGGGAAAGAAGACACAGTCAGTACCTCCCTGCCCACTATCAGAGGTCAGAAACCCCACCCAGAACAAAAACAAAAGTATACATTTTCACAGCCTCCCTTCAGAGAAACACTGATATGTGACCTACCCGATCACTACGGTATTATGCCAGGCTGATTTACATGCTAAAATCTAATTTTAAAGTCAAAAAAAAGACAAACAAAAACAATGAAACTTGGGTCCAATTTTCATGTTTTGTTAATGACTATAGATCTAGATACCGTTTCTTAATAATAAATAATAATAATAATAATAATAATAATAATAATAATAATAATAATAAAAATAATAATAATGATAATATTAAATGATAATGAATTTATATAGCGACTAAACATCCACGTTAATCGTGCTCTGAGGCGCTTTACATAATAAAAATGTTTTTTAAAAATAAATAAAAATAAAATCACGAAGAGAGACCGAAACGGACACCACACAATTTACAAAGCAATGCCATATCCTCCCTTACTTCTTCCACTTCCGCCCCCCCCCCCCCTCCTCTAAAGTAAAGAAGATAAAAGAAGACCAAGAAAAAAAAAACCCAAAAAACCCCAGAAAAGTAACAAGCAAACAAAATAAAACAAACTGAAAGAGAGTTGTAAAAACCGTTCATAACCGATGTTCTTGAGCGATGAATAATGTCGTTTGTCACTTCCGGTCATATGACTGTCTACTTCCTGAGTAGGCCAATCCATCATGGCGGCCACAGTGGTGACCAAACTAGATATTGATGACGTTATAATGAAGATGTCGTGTGGACACGCTATTCAACGGCCGGGGGATTAATGGATATTTTCTCATTTTCTCTCTCTCTCTCTATATTATATATATTATATATACGAGTATATATATATGGATGTTTTATTTGCCTATCTAGCGCTCTCTCTCTTCTGTCTCTAAATGTGTTTCTCTTTATCTTTTTTTTTCTTGACACCCCCTCTCTCCTCCTCCTCTCATCCTTCTCCTCCTCCACCTCCTCCCCCTCCTCCTCCACCTCCTCCCCCTCCTCCTCCTCCTCTTCCTCATTCTTCTTCTTCCTCGTTCTTGTCTTCGTTCTTTTTCTTCCACCTCTTCGTTTTCATCCTCGTCCTCTTCCTTCTCCTCCTCTTTCTTCCTTCACCTCTACAGCAAGATTAAATATAACCTGGCCATTAACTTTTAAACACCTACTCAAAGACGCAATCGGCTATCATGAACACTGCAACATTATTATCCACAAAGGGTCCGCCTTTTATTGAATATCCCTGTATCGGGATTTTTCAATGCCGGGCGCAATAATGGCTTGTGTGGGATATTTATATATTATTATTGCACTGGACAACGCTTGTTTGCATCTTTCCATTAGTCTGCAGGAATCATAACGGAGAGCAATAATTATGAGCTGATGTATACATTGTATAGGAAGGGTTTTTCTTCGTTTTTTTTTTGGCCGAGTAGTTACTACATTTTGATAATAATATATATTTATTGTCCTAAAAAAAGTGGCAATTTGTCATTTGGTTACACATTTATAACAATACATTATTGACATAGACACACTCACACAAATGCACACTAGTAACATCGTAGTCATCGAAATAACCCCCCAAAAAACAAACAAACGGGCATCATCATCATCATCATCATCATCATCATCATCATCATCATCATCATCATCATCATCATCATCATCATCATCATCATCATCATCATCATCATCATCATCATCATCATCATCATCATCATCATCATCACAACAACAACCTTCCTAATATTTTCGTTACAATCCTTCACTTTCACCATTCATTCCCCTATAACACTGTGACTCAAAAGGCCCCGGACTCGAGCCTCGCTTCAGGGACTTTTGATTTGCCTTCGTTGGGCAATATCTCCCCCCCCCCCCCCCACTTTGGACAACATTGGTCGTTTCTGTTGACATCAAACTTTTGTTTGCAGGACTATAGATAGTATCCGCTTGGCCAAGGAGTTCACAACATTGCCATCCGGAAGTATAACGGACCAACACACAAAACTCTGTGTAACCATGAACTTTTATAGTCTGGTTAATACAGTTTAGTGAGAACAACTCACAAACGCGGATGGCAAAAACAATAACAAAGGCCTGAGTGACGTCATCTGCATACTATCTATATATTAAATTCCTCACAGGAAATATAAATGGCGGCATACAACGATTCCTCGCGGAAGGGTGTATTTTCCTTCCTCTTTATATAACTTGTTTTAATGGAAATTGTGTTTGTGGGTTGGTGTTAGTTGTTTGTTTGTTGGTGTTAGTTTGCAGAATTCATAAGGGAAAACCCATAATTTATGGACGTGCTTAGATATACTAAATTGCAACGGAGGATGCGATGATTCATGTTTCGCCATTTTGCCGGTTTCATAAACAATAACATTATGGGTGTGTGCATTTGAATTGGGATTTTATTTTGTTTGAATTTTTAACAATAAAATGTGACCCTCCGTCTCAAAACGGTATTATGTCGGGAAGATTCAGACCCCAGAAAGTGAATTTAGAGATAGAATGATGAGAAATTGGACCTTAGAAGTTTTTGTAAAGCAATAAATAGTATTTATACTCCCGCATGACGTAGAGAAATTAAACCCAAGTTGGATATTTCTGGTAATGAATTAAATTTCCCTAACTGAGTGTATCCCGACATAATACCGCTTTGAGACGGGGGGGGGGGGGGGGGGGGGGGGGGGGGGGGGTCACAAATAGCCTGCGGGTCTGATAACTTTGCATTGTTCAGAAATTGTTGCATTGGATTTATTGTTTTCTGCATTAATTTACAGACTTCACAACTGAGAGAAACTATAGGATTACTTTATAAATTCTGGGATGAAGATTTTTAAAACCCTTGTTTTTGTGCGGCTATGTGGTAAGTGATATGGGACTCTAGTCTTCGGATCGGAAGGCCCAGGGTTCGAGACACGCTCTGAATGTCGGATGGTTGAGTCCTTGAAAAAGGATCTTATCTCACATTCTCTCACCGTACTCAGGTGTAAATTGAGTACCGTTACCAAATTCGGCTCTTTCGGTAAAAATTGTAAATTCACCTAACAAGCGTCATGTCTTGATCTAAATGTTAAATAGTGCTGTGGTTAAGGACCTCTTGTAAAGCGCTTTGAGCACGTTTACTGCATATTGCACTTTCTAATTTCTCATGTTTTGCTTTGATCATTGCCTGCCTTTGGATCTATAGATAGTTCGAAGTTGATGTCACTCAGGGCTTTGTTATTGTTTTTTGACATCCGTGTTTATGAGTAATTCTCACTCAACTGTATTAACCAGACTATAAACGTTCATAGTTACACACAGTTTTGTGTGTTGATCCGTTATACTTCCGGGTGGCAATGTTGTGAGCTTCTTAGACAAGCGCATACTATATATCTATAGAACAAAAACAATTCGGCTTATCAGACCTTCAAAAAAGTGCACATCGATCCTAACCCATTACCCATGTCAGGTCAAGTCATCGTCGATGAAGAATCAAATAGAATAAATAAATAATGGTACATTTTACTGTCGTCTTCTTCAAGACCCCTCGGGGAAAATAAGATTTACTCAAAGACACTTTTTACGACCTTACAAACACGGTACTCACCAAGGATTGAACGGCAGTCAGTTTATGTAGTAGCAAAATGGTCGATACTGCGTTGTTGTGAGGAGATGAAGGGACAAGACAAACCCATTTTAATTTATCGACTGTCTCACGAGAGACAACCGTTGATGTTAAGATGGTGATGATTGGGTCATCGCTTTTCTGCCCGCCTCATTTCATGGGATTTGACTCGCTGTGTTTTTGGTTTTTGGTTTTTGTGATTTATTTTTTTCTTTTATTTTGTTTGACCGTTTGTTTTATGTTGGAGTTTTCTTTTTCTTCTCTAATTAAAAAAATAAAATAAATATGACTCTGAGGTCTTGTGGAATTACATTCAAAAGAACCCGAAACCGCATAGCATCTAGTTAAACGGTGTGTTGTGACGAAGCTTCTGGGAGTGTTTGCGGCGGTGCACGAGTGCAGGAATTTGCTGATTGGGTCGATCGTCATAAAATAGTATTGTGAGCACCGTTAGAAGCTACTGCTGCCTACTGATTTGGGGATACTCCCCTCAAGCGCATAATGGACGGTGCCCCCGTTTCGAGCCGAAATAAGTCCCGGCATTCCTTGTACTCAGCTTCCCTGACTACGGACAGAGATGCATACATACGAGATGGAAGTCGGTTTGGACGAATTCAATCCCTCGAGGGAACGGGGACATGCACTCCTCAACTAGGTGAGAAGTTGCCAGGCTTCTCCACCAGTAAGAGGAGACACTGGGTGGCAGCGAATCGGCTTCGGTCGAGAACTTGCATAACGGC
>NC_088370.1:33816149-33831149 GCF_034508935.2 Berghia stephanieae | reverse complement strand
CGTTTATAGTCTGGTTAATACAATTTAGTGAGAATTACTCATAAACGTGGATGGCAAAATGCAATAACAAAGACCTGAGTGACGTCATCTTCATTCTATCCATAGATAGTATGCGCTTGGCTAAGAAACTAACAACATTGCCATCCGGAAGTATAACGGACCAACACACAAAACTATGTGTAACCATGAACGTTTATAGTCTGGTTAATACAGTTTAGTGACAATTACTCATAAACGTGGATGGCAAAGAAAGCAATAACAAAGACCCGAGTGGCGTCAACTTCATTCTATCTATACAATACATTTGCTTCTTGGTGGATTGTCTCCATGCGTCGGCCAAGGACTGACACGTTGATAACCTTGTCTTCTATCCTTTTATAATTGGATTCAGTAGTCTGATGTCACGTCGCCCGGCAACGGCGGCCATCTTGGTTCTATACAAAGAAAATCGTTACTTTTTATTCTTCAAGATGGCTAAAACTTTTCATATGTCTTGTGACCAGAATGTGTAAAAGTCAAAACATGATCAAATTTACGTTTTTCCCCCTCTGGATACACTTTTATGCTCGTCGGAGAAATATTTCATACGGGCGTCCGCCATTGTTCCGATAGTTTAGAGCCAGTGTTGCTAAGTTACCATGCGTCATTAGGAAGGAAGTGACGTTATGACTGTTGAATCCTATAGAAATCACGTATGCTCACTTTAGTTTTCTATCTTTTTTAAATGGTGGCAAATTTAGGCACTTTAATAAATGTTTAACCTGTCTCGTTTGTTTACATGGTCGGTAGTTTGTTTCCTTGGTCTTTTATTGTCTGTTAATGTGGTCATTGGTTTGTTTATATAGTCATAATTCTGTTCACGTTGTTATTTGTTTGAATGTTTATGTTCCCATTAGTTTGTTTACGTCGTCATTGCTTTGTTTAACTAGTCATTATTTTGTTTACGTTGTAGTTAGTTTGTTTACGTAGTGATTCGTGTCATTGTGTAGTCATTAGTTTGAGGTCGGTGAGATTTGTGTCGTCAAAATTTAAAGTCAATCTTCTAATAATTTGTACTTTTAAGGATTTTTAGGCTAAGCAGTAATTTCTGGGTTTATAGTCTATCCCAAGGATTGCCCGAAGCAAGGATTGACTCCAGGACCTCCCGGGCCACAGTGCAATGTTTTAACCACTCGGCCACTTCGCCCATTGGGAGAAACACGTGATTAAAATAAAAAAGAAAAAAAAAAGAAAAAAGAAAAATATTAAATTAAAAAAAAAATAAAAAACAAACAAACGAAAAAACAAAACAAAAAAAAATTAAAAATATAAAAAAAAAGAAAAAAAGAAAAAGAACCCCCCCCCCCAAAAAAAAAAAAAAAACAAAACAAAAAAACAAAAAAACAAACAAAAAAACAAACCAAAAAAAAAACCCCAAAACAAACAAACCCGAAGCCAACTTGCCATTTTTTGCAAATGCAATGAATTCTAACCATTGGAAGCTCTCGGTTATTATAAAATATGAGAGAAGAATTTCTTCAAACGGTCAGGGGTCAAGGCCGCTCTTCAGCCAACAGCAACAGATACGATTTTAACCTTGTGGTATAACACTAACCTTTGGATCCAAAAATCCTGGGTTCGAGTCCCGAGTGGTGCATAGTTGATTCCTTGGAAAAAAGCTCTTCACTCACATTTCATCACTGCACTCATGTGTAAAATGAGTATTTGGCCGTTAATAGCATTGCCTCGGTCGAAATACATTGTAATTTCTCATAACAGGCCGCGTTATGTCTTGCCCTATAATATGTTAAGTGTTGCTGTTGGCTAGGGTCCCCATGTAAAGCGCTTTGACCACGTTTAGTGGATACTGCGCTATGTAAAATCTCAAATACAATTAAAATGTAAAACATTATAGAGAAATTTTCTCCGTCTTTCTTGATTCAATATAAGCTATTATTATGTGAAGTGTGTTTGATGTTGGCTTAAAAATAAAAATATTTTGTAGTAAGAAGTTTATTTATTTATTTATTTCTAGTTTTTATATTCATTTCTTTGTTCAATACTTGAAATGGTTCGGACGTGTAAAAAGACGAGAGAGGGAGTACGTGGGAAGGAATGTATTGGACTTACAATAATTAGCGAGAAAGAGGAAAAAGGGACGCCCAAAGACTAGATGGTTAGATAAGGTAAAGAACGATATGAAAGAACTGGGCCTGGAGGAAGATGATGCTCTGAACCGAGATGCATGAAGATGTGGGATTCATTATGGCAACCCTGCAAAATGCAGAATAAGCTGAAAGAAGAAGAAGCAGAAGCAGAAGCAGAAGCAGAAGCAGAAGAAGAAGCAGAAGAAGAAGAAGAAGAAGAAGAAGAAGAAGAAGAAGAAGAAGAAGAAGAAGAGAGAAGAAAGAAGAAAGAAGAAGAAGAAGAAAAAGAAAAGAAGAAGAAGAAGAAGAAGAAAGAAGAAAGAAAAGAAAAAAGAAAGAAGAAGAAGAAGAAGAAGAGAAGAAGAAGAAGAAGAAGAAGAAGAAAAGAAGAAGAGAAGAAGAAGAAGAAGAAGAAAGAAGAAGAAGAAGAAGAAGAAGAAGAAGAAGAAGAGAAGAAGAAGAAGAAGAAAGAAGAAGAAGAAGAAGAAGAAGAAAGAAGAAAGAAGAAGAAGAAGAAGAAGAAGAAAGAAGAAGAAGAAGAAGAAGAAGAAGAAGAAGAAGAGAAGAAGAAGAAGAAGAAGAAGAAGAAGAGAGAAGAAGAAGAAGAAGAAGAAAAGAGAAGAAGAAGAAAAGAAGAAGAAAAGAAGAAAAAAGAAGAAGAAGAAGAAGAAGAAGAAGAAGAAGAAGAAAGAAAGAAGAAGAAGAAGAAGAAGAAGAAGAAGAAGAAAGAAGAAGAAGAAGAAGAAGAAGAAAAGAAGAAGAAGAAGAAAGAAGAAAAGAAGAAGAAGAAGAAGAAGAAGAGAAGAAGAAGAAGAAGAAGAAGAAGAAGAAGAAGAAGAAGAAGAAGAAGAAGAAGAAGAAGAAGAAGAAGAAGAAGAAGAAGAAGAAGAAGAAGAAGAAGAAGAAGAAGAAGAAGAAGAAGAAGAAGAAGAAGAGAAGAAGAAGAAGAAGGAAGAAGAAGAAGAAGAAGAAGAAGAAGAAGAAGAAGAAGAAGAAGAAGAGAAGAAGAAGAAAGAAGAAGAAGAAGAAGAAGAAGAAGAAGAAGAAGAAGAAGAAGAGAAGAAGAAGAAGAAGAAGAAGAAGAAGAAGAAGAAGAAGAAGAAGAAGAAGAAGAAGAAGAAGAAGAAGAAGAAGAAGAAGAAGAGAAGAAGAAGAAGAAGAAGAAGAAGAAAGAAGAAGAGAAGAAGAGAAGAAGAAGAAGAAGAAGAAGAAAGAAGAAGAAGAAGAAGAAGAAGAAGAAGAGAGAAGAAGAAGAAGAAGAAGAAGAAGAAGAAGAGAAGAAGAGAAGAAGAAGAAGAAGAAGAAGAAGAAGAAGAAGAAGAAGAAGAAGAAGAAGAAAGAAGAGAGAAGAAGAAGAAGAAGAAGAAAGAAGAAGAAGAAGAAAGAAGAAGAAGAAGAAAGAAGAAGAAGAGAAGAGAAGAAAGAAGAAAGAAGAAGAAGAAGAAGAGAAGAAGAAGAAGAAGAAGAAAGAAGAGAAGAAGAAGAAGAAGAAAGAAGAAGAAGAAGAAGAGAAGAAGAAGAAGAAGAAGAAGAAGAAGAAGAAGAAGAAGAGAAGAAGAGAAGAAGAAGAAGGAAAAGAAAGAAGAAGAAGAGAAGAGAAGAAGAAGAAGAAGAAGAAAGAAGAAGAAGAAAGAAGAAGAAGAAGAAGAAAGAAGAAGAAGAAGAGAAGAAGAAGAAAGAAAGAGAAGAAGAAGAGAAAGAAGAAGAAGAAAAGAAGAAGAAGAAGAAGAAGAAGAAGAAGAAGAAGAAGAAGAAGAAGAAGAAGAAGAAGAAGAAAGAAGAAGAGAAGAGAAGAAGAGAAAGAAGAAGAAGAAGAGAAGAAGAAGAAGAAGAAGAAGAGAAGAAGAAGAAGAAGAAGAGAAGAGAAGAAGAAGAAGAAGAAGAGAAGAAGAAGAAGAAAGAAGAAAGAAGAAGAAGAAGAAGAAGAAGAAGAAGAAGAAGAAGAAGAAGAAGAGAAGAGAAGAAGAAGAAGAAGAAGAAGAAGAAGAAGAAGAAGAAGAAGAAGAAGAAGAAGAAGAAGAAGAAGAAGAAGAAGTAGTAGTAGTTCAATACCGTTTCTTGTCTCACACTTAAAGCGTTAACGTAATTTTTCTTCTTTTGTCTAGACTGTGTTACGCGATGATTGACAGAGTTTGAGATGAACATCTCTCTCTCTGGGACGTTACAGACTATAGATAACACAGGGTGGTACAGACTGAAATCTAGTCAAAACACACTGACAGTTTATTGCGTGATGAACATGGTTTAGAAGGGGTGGCCGGAGGAGGCTGGGGTGGGAGGGTGGTGGTGGGGAATAGGATGTTATTTGATGATATAATGGAAATTGAAGAAGGTGCAGTAACCAGTTTTGGGGTGAATAAAAAATAAATAAATAAAAGGGTTACTGGTACCCCCAATTTTCTCACATAGACAACATGGGGGATTCCTGTATGTATGATTTGCATTGTAAATTAGTACTCGCACCTATACGGTGCTATGCGACATCAGCATCAAAGTGTCACGGTCACAGGGAATTCACATATTGGGACCAAGCACGTCTGTTCCTGGCTAGAGTCACAATTTCGTCAATGGGCATAGAATCCAGCCCATGTAGTAGAGTGCCTGCTGGTCTAGTTGTCGAGCTCTTCAAGTAGGCAATAAAAGTTCGACGCGGGAGGCGGTCTGCGTCCATGCGTAAGATATACCCCGCAAAACGGAGCCTGGGTCTCATCACTGTAGTTACCAGGTCGAATTCGGGGCGTTTTGCTGTTTCTCTGTAGTCCTCTCCCGTAATGATGGAAAGGCATCGGCTGTTGAAGGCATTCAGTTTTACTTACACCCTCTGTAAGTCGCCAAGCCTCGCAACCATTTGTGAAGACAGTGCAGACACAAGAACTTGATTTTCTTTCTGCGAGACAGACGGTGATCGGACCACATAATATGGGATAGAGAGTTGAATGTTGTTTGTGCTATTGACATTCTGTATTCAACATCATCAGCCCTCTCGTCACCATCGCACTGGATAAGACTAACAATGTATTCAACTCGATAGACGGTGATTCCTTTTGATATCAGACATTTTATGTAATGGATTATTTATATTCCTTCATGGAATGCCTAGGTATAGAACAGCATGGCTCAGCGATATGGTCTTTGCTTCCCACCAAATTGGACTACCCGTTTTGCCGGGTAGCCTTGAGCAAGTCACCTAACCTTAGCTCACTTTGCGGCGCTGCACTGCGGCTTACACATGGGTTATTCCAGTCTTATATTGGAATATAGATCCTAAAGAAACATTTCCCCTTGGGGATGAATAAAGGGAATTTATTTTATTTTTATTTATCAATTATAATGATACAATACCGGCGGAAGGGCATAATTATTAATCTTTTAAACTCTGAAATCGCTTTCAGATGTCTTTACTCATCGCGTCATGTTACCGATTTGAGACGATGAGTCACAAATGTGGTTTTTTTTTCACCTTACGTCTGTGCATCTGTTTAGGTGTCCAGACTGGAGGGTATGCTACGTGTAATACAAGCCAATTTGATGGCGATAGATGTCAGGGAAGGTTACAAACTATGTATGGTGTTGTCAAAACATGTTGGGGGGAGGGGGGGGGGAAGAGGGGGTTGGTTGTCTGTGTGATAACAACGTGGTGATATGGACGTGGATGGTTGAGGTAAGGTGATATGATAGATAGAGGTGAGTTCCAGTAAATTGTTTGGGTAAGCGGACAGAAGAAAAGCGAGGGGATGCGGGGGGGGGGGGGTTGGTAAGGATAGGAGGGTCACAGTTCAATTGGTGTAACATATGGCAGCCTAAAAGAGCGAACACAGCACAACCATAAATTAAAGCCACGTTTTCGTCTCGATATCAGCTGATATCCTGGTCATCTCGTGGTATGAAAGCCGATTATAGAAAGAAAGACACAAGAATCCCTCATTGCCGCAACTGTGCATCTCATTTCACACCTGAGTACGGTGAGAGAATGTGAGTAAAGATTCTTTTCCAAGGACTGAACTATGCGACCAGGACTTTCCGATCCGAAAGCGAGTGTCATACCACAAGACCACATAGCCGCACAACAGGTTTGACTCCAGGTTGAGAATTATGTCAAGTCAGTTGTAAGCATACATACCATAATAAATAAATAAATGAATAAATAAATAATAAAATAAATTCCCTTTATTCATCCCCAAGGGAAAATTTGTCTCTAGGGCCTATTCCAAGGGAAGACTGGAATAACCCAGGCTTCAGCCGCATTACAAAGCCGCAAATTGAGCTTGGCGAGATGACTTGCTCAAGGCCACACAGCGCAGCGGCGGGTGATCGAACTCGGTACCTTTCGGGTAAGAATAAAGACCGTACCACTGAGCCACGCTGCATCCGTATTCCGACAACAAACCGTCTTGAGGCGGTTTGTCACATATTACTGTTCACAGAGTGCAAAATCGTGTACAATTGACCGTCAGCTGAAAGCCCATATTCTGAGAAACACACTGCCTGTCTGTCAAAGTGGGTTTTTACGTCGCTTGCAACACATTTAGGTCATATCAGCGCCAGAAAATGGGACAGTAAAAAGTTCTAGAATTACAATTAAAGCACCCAAGAAAAAGTAAGACATAGGGGAACTGGGAATAAATAGGGATCAGATGTAGATTCCAAGAGCACCAATGCACCTAGTTTGAGATCACCTATAAGTCTCATCCAGAAACAAGAACAAAATCCAACAAAGAGAAACACACTCAAATGCCTACATTATACATTAAAATAACAATAAAACATTACAGAGAGATGATTTACAAGGAAAAAAATATCATCTCCCAAAACAATAACTATGCATTTGACTGTTTCCCTCCCATCTAGGACTCCGGCCAGGGCCAGGACAAAACCAAGTAATCCCATGCAAAGACAAAGACAGAAAACAGGTTGTGAAATGGCCTGCCTATCACCGAGGCTTATTTCCCACACTTTGGACATGATAATATACATATTAGATATGCAATTTCAAAACAAAAAAAAGTGTGTGTGTGTGTGTGTGTGTGTGTGTGTGTGCGTGGGGGGGGGGGGGGGGATTGCTGGATATGCATATACATATATGAGTGTTGGTGGGTACTTGTAGGTACGAGAGTGCTCGATACTGTTGGTTAGAGCTAATATAAAAAGAAAAATGGATTCACTCACTTATATATATATATATATATATATATATATATATATATATATATATATATATATATATATAAATAAATAAAACTATAGATGAATAAATTTCACATAGACTACTGTATCCTGACGGGGAAAAAACGACCAAAAAAAAAACAAAACCCCACCATAAAAAACAAAAACAAAAAACAAAAACCAAACATGTATGTAATTAAAATTTTGGCCAGAAAACTCATCCTCATCCTTCAAATAATAATCGATTTACATGAAAACCTCAATCATGGCAAAAATCACTCACACCTGGGGCTTCAGGAAATCCGTCTAGATTTACCAGTTGTTGCAAAGATGAGGGCCATTTAAATCGATCGAAATTTAATTTTGAAGGACGAGTTTCCTGACCAAAGTTTTAAATACATGTTATTCCAGAGTACGGCTACTAGATCGCTGTTGGTCAGGGACATTTTTTATAAAGCGCTTTGAGCACTTTAAGTGGATATTGCGCTGTATAAATGCTTTTTAAGTGCTCACTTATGTTGACACAATTTCTGGAAAAAAAATCACTCCATACATTCCTTAAGAAGGGAGAAGAACGTAAATAGCAGCAATAAAAAACCCCAATAACAACAGCAACAACGATATAAACAACAACACTAACAACAACAACAACAAAAACAGCAACAACAATATCGAAAACAATAACAAAAATAAGAAGAAGAAGAAGAAGAAGAAGAAGAAGAAGAAGAAGAAGAAGAAGAAGAAGAAGAAGAAGAAGAAGAAGAAGAAGAAGAAGAAGAAGAAGAAGAAGAAGAAGAAGAAGAAGAAGAAGAAGAACATCAACAACAACAAGAGCAAAAATAACAACAACAATAGCAACAAAAATATTGACAACAACAGCAATAATAACAACAAAAACAACAACAACGGCAACAACAACACTCTAGCAACCAAAGAAAACCAAACAAGACGTGTATTAAATCTTTCAACACCAATTGGGCACAGTGCGGCTGTACTTTAAAGGCAAAAACAATAATGTAATCCAATCCAACTTTCTACAAAAGTACTATAAATTGAACGAATGGTATCCTTTCTTTCGTCAGAACATTCAATTGACCCTAGGGGGGTATTGAGATTTTGCGCCGAATTCGAATGACGCTTTGTCTTGGCTTGTCGTTCTCATGATATGCCCTTAAGATGGCTGAGAAACGATTTAACTGGTGCATCACTAGTAGTGCACTGTGAACCTACTATTTTAAAAAAGTATGTAGACTATCTATATAATAACATTTAAAAAACCATATCTCATTAACCAAACGATAGATTTCCTCAGGTGATCAGAGAGACGCATGCGCAATGCTATGTTGACGTTCTCTCTGTAAGGGCATGTGTCATTCTAATCCTGCCTCAATCTCATGTGCGGCTATGAAAAAAAAACCTAAAAAACCCCAAACAAAACAACCCAGACGCGTCCTTGTCGTTAAAGTTAAAACGATGCTGATATTTTACACAGGACACGATAGCGATGAACAATGTCACCCGAGGCTTTTCAATAATTGGAAGAACGATATCCCACGCATTACGTTATTATTGTTATTGTTATTGTTGTTGTTGTTATTATTATTATTATTATTATGATTATTATTATTATTATTATTATTATTATTATTATTATTATTATTATTATTATATCATTATTATTATTATTATTATTATTATTATTATTATTATTATTATTATTATTATTATTATTATTATTATTATTATTATTATTATTTATTATTATTATTATTATTATTATTATATTATTATTATTATTATTATTATGTTATCATTATTATATATCATTATTATTTATTATTATTATTATTATTATTATGATTATTATTATTATTAACATTATTATTATTATTATTATTATTATTATTATTATTATTATTATTATTATTATTATTATTATTATTATTATTATTATTATTATTATTATCATTATTATCATTATTATCATTATTATCATTAATATTGTTATTATCATCAAAACGTAATGATATTGTATTGATATCGATGCTTACATTGGATTAATTGTAACAATAATATGGTGAATATTCAGTTGAAAAACAAAATAAAAAAAAATATTTGATGCGATGAATTAGAGTATTATTAACTGACACAGAACAAAACAAGGTCTTGTGCTATTCATGTCGCTAGAAAGATCATATTACAGTAAACCAGGGCCTTCTAAAATAGTATCTCTTTTTGTCGCCTCGCAGTAAACACAATGATACTGTTGTCTAATTATAACTTTTTTTCTATAGATAGTTCGAAGATGACGTCACTCCAGCCTTTGTTATTGTTTTTTGTATTTTTTTTTTGCCATTCGCGTTTATGAGTAATTTTCACTAAGCTGTATTAACCAGACTATAAAAGTTTAAGGTAACACATGGTTTTGTATATTGGTCCGTTATAGATAGTATGCAGATGACGTCACTCAGGCCTTTGTTATTGTTTTTGCCATCCGCGTTTGTGAGTTGTTCTCACTAAACTGTATTAACCAGACTATAAAAGTTCATGGTTACACAGAGTTTGCGTGTTGGTCCGTTATACTTCCGGATGGCAATGTTGTGAACTCCTTGGCCAAGCGCATTCTATCTATACTTCTGGATGGCAATGTTGTGAGCGTCATAGCCAAGCGCGTATTATTTATACTTTTTGATATAATGAATGTACAGATTAAGAAAGTAAATAAAGAGAGATTTTTAAATAAATAAATAAATATATGAATGAATAAATAAATATATAGGCTAAGTATGTGCAATTTGGTAAACATTGCAGATACTCGTAGATAGTATGCGCTTGGCTAAGAAGTTCATAACATTGCCATCCGGAAGTATAACGGACAAACACACACAACTATGTGTAACCTTGAAATTTTATAGTCTGGATTATACAGTGTAGTGAGAATTACTCATAAACGTGGATGCAAAATACAATAACAAAGACCAGAGTGACGTCAACTTCATTCTATCTATACTGTATTTCCAAAACCAACGGCAATGTAGATAAACAAAAAACAAACGAATAATAAATAGATAAACAAATAAGATTATATAGATAGTATGCGTTTGGCTAAGAAGCTCATAACATTGCCATCCGGAAGTATAACGGACCAACACACAAAAGAGTGTGTATCCATGTACGTTTATAGTCGGGTTAATACAGTTCAGTGAGCATTACTCATAACCGCGGATGACAAAAAACAATAACAAAGACCTGAGTGACGTCATCTGCATACTATCTATAGACATAGAAAGAAATAACCTGACGTCACTCAGATCTTTGTTTTTATTTTTATACACTCTGTTTGTGGTTAGTTCTCACTAAACACCACCACCACCACCACCACCACCATCACCAACAACAACAACAACAGCATAAAACCAACAACAGCAATAACAACAACAACAACAACAACAACAACAACAACAACAACAATTACAACAACAACAGAAAAAATGAAAAATGAAATTCCCTTTATTCATCCCCATGGGGAAATTTGTCTTTAGGGTCTATGCCAAGGGAAGACTGGAATAACCCAGGCATCAGCCGCAGTGCAGCGCCGCAAAGTGAGCTAGGGTGGTGTGACTTGCTCAAGGCCACACAGCGCGGCGGGTGATCGAACTCCATAGTTTTTGAGTACGAAGCAAAGACCGTACCGCTGAGCCACGCTGTCCAACAACAACAACAACAACAACAACAACAACAACAACAACAACAACAACAACAACAACAACAACAACAGCAACAATAACAACAACAACAAGAGCGAAAATCTAACACCAGCCAAAACGTATCTAACAAACAATACGTGATTATTATCTGTGATGAAAACCTAGACGGAAAGATCGTCTCCAACACGACACGAGTTTGTGTTCTCTTTCCACGTCCTTGAGAAAAAGATGTGTTTATGACGTTATAGGAAAATGATGTTACTATCTAAACCACCACCACCACCACCACCACCAACAACAACAACAACAGCATAAAACCAATAACTGTAATAACAACAATAACAATTTAAAAAAAAAATTAATGAATAATGAAATTCCCTTTATTCAGCCGCAGTGCAGCGGCGCAAAGTGAGCTAGGGTGATGTGATTTACTCAAGGCCACACAGCGCGGAGGGGGATAGAACTCGGTACCTTTTGAGTACGAAGCAAAGACCATACCGCTGAGCCACGCCGTCCCACAACAACAACAACAAGAGTGAAAATCTAGAACCAAATCATATCCAACAAACAATACGTGATTATTAAATGTCACGAAAGTCTAGACGGAAAGATCGTCTCTTATCGTAGCCATCGTAAAGTTATAGCCTGACACTGACCAAAAAATAACGTCATAATGCCAGTATTTTGCCACAAAAGAAAACAAATCGTGAGTTGTATTCAATAGTTCAACCAATGAAATGACTTGGTTTCCATGAGTTCCAATAACGGCAACTCACTAGGCGGTACAAAAACCTAAAAAAATACGCCAAACTGCCAGTCCCAGAGGTTTCTTGTGTCTATAGCCTGTATGTGAACGATAGCTACGGTCTAACCCGACACGAGTTTTTATTTTCTTCCACGTCCTTGAAAAATATTGTTGTGTTTATGACGTCGTAGTAAAATGATGCTTATATCTTCTTCTTCTTCTTCTTCGTTCCTCTGATGGACATCTATGGCTGCAGTCCGATATCTGCTATGAAGTCTGTGGTCCGCTTTAGGTCCTCAGCCTCACCATAGAGCTTTGTGTTGAGTGTTGTAGGGGTGACCCAGTGGTTCGAACGTTGCACGTTGTATAATGGGCAATCCATAAGCACATGTAAAGTGGTTTCATGGTCGGTTCCACATGGGCAATAAGGGGTTGTTCCAATACCTAGCTTTGTAAACATATGTCCTCTTAGTCTATTGTGTCCTGTTCGGAGGCGGAATAGAGTGACTTGGCTACTTCGCTGAATGGCATGGATTGGATCCTGCTTGTTGTGTTCTAGGTGTGTGTCATTCCTTTCTTTGTCTATTTTTAGCTTTATTATTTTCTTTTGCTGATGGTAAGTGATTGACGACTTCGGTTGTTCCTTCTGGGCTCCTTCTGGGCTTATATCTAAAACCAGCAGAATTTATCCGAAGGCTTTTAATTTTGATTACGTGTGCTCAACTTTGCAATTCTTATCGCAGCCATCGTTAACGCATAGATAGAACGAAGATGACGTCACTCTGGTCTTTGTTATTGCTTTTTTTTGCCATCAAGGTTCATGAGTAATTCTCACTAAACTGTATTAACCATACTATAAACGCTCTAGGTTACACATAGTTTTGTGCCGTGTGTTGGTCCGTTATACTTCCGGATGGCAATGTTATGAGCTTCTTAGCCAAGCGCACACTATCTATAGATAGTGTCCGCTTGGCTCAGAAGCTCACAGCATTGCCTCTAGTATATATGAGCTATCCACTACCCCAACAAAGTCGCTTCAAATGCTAGTCTATAAAGAGCCACTTCTCCCCGACTTCTTGCGGTCACGGGTTCAACCGTAGCCATCGTTATGTTACAGCCTGATACTGAAATCCAAAAGGACTGGCAGTTTGACGTCATTATTTGTTTTTTTCCACCGCCTCGTGAGTTGTCGTTAGTAGAGCTCATGGAAACAGGTTATTTCATTGGTTGAACTATTGAATACAACTCACGATTTGTTTTCTTTTGTGGCAAAAGACTGGCATTTTGACTTCATTTTTTGGTCAGTGTCAGGCCATAACTTTACGAAGGTCACGGGTTCAACACACACAAACGCCGCGAAGTTAGTTAGCCAGCATTTAAACTTAATAGATAGTATGCAGATGACGTCACTCAGGCCTTTGTTATTGTTTTTGCCATCCGCGTTTGTGAGTTGTTCTCACTAAACTGTATTAACCAGACTATAAAAGTTCATGGTTACACAGAGTTTGTGTGTTGGTCCGTTATACTTCCGGATGGCAATGTTGTGAACTCCTTGGCCAAGCGCATTCTATCTATAGCCAATATTCTCAACACAAACATGTAACATAGAAACTATTGAGACATTGAGTATGCTCCGGTATATGGGGTGAATTTTAATTCAGAAAAGTGGATGGAGCAGGCACTTATGTTGATAACAACAAGAAATGAAGTGAGTAGGAAAGTGCTAGAAGACAACAGAGAATAAAAACTTCGCGGTGAAGATGGGGGCTCGAACCCGCGACCTTACTGGTACGGCAACTCTGCCTCGCCGGGAGATCGTGACTCTACCGTATGATTCCATTCAAGATATTGGAAGAAAGGATAATGATAGAAGACAAAGGATTAGATTTTAAAAAAAAATATATATGTTAAAAAAATAATCTAAAAAATACTAAACAGATAACAGAAATTTTAAGAGCCCATTATAAATCAAAATATAGAGGCAACACAAATATAAAACAAAAATTAACAATAAACAACAAAAAAAAAAAAAAACCAAAAAAAACCCCAAAAGAAACAAAAAAATAAAACACAAAAAAACAAAAGACAAAACAAAAACAAAAAAAACCCGCCCGAGTCTTATGGCTGTCTGTTAACTATATAATATCGATACCGCAAAAAAAAAAAAAAATAAAATAAAATAAAATAAAATCCCGATCAAATCTTTTAAAATCGAACGGAAAACAAACCCCAAAACAATAAACAGAAAAACAAAACAAATACAAAAACAAAAACAAAAGAAATTCAAAACGCCTGAGAGTCATATGGCAGTTTGTTTTTATAGTATCGATACCGCAAACATCTCATTACAAGAGGTGTTTCTTTTTTTTTTACGAAACCCACCGGAAACCATCGTCTCAGGTTTCACTCCTCACTGGTGTACACTTCCCTGGGTCTCAGGTTCACTCCCCACTGTTGCCTACTTCCCATAACTTTGTCGGATATTGTCGGGTTTCGTCGGGTTTAGTCGGGTTTCGTAAAAATGAAACACAACCGCATTACAAGGCTTGGATTGGTATCGTCCTATTTTTAGATCACAGCTTACGTGACTTATCATCTCTATTCGATATTATATAGGGGTGATTATATTGCTTCTTTTGATAGGACGGGTCACGAAAGTAAAGTCATGTTTTTCTCAATGAAAATGTAAAATGGATTAAAACGTTTTTAAAAAAATAAATCATTGGACAGCAGAATACATATCAAGATTATGGATGAAAGGATTATGATATAAGACAAAGGAATACATAAAAAAAGAGTAAATAGAAGATTACAAAACAGATAACAGAAATTATCATTATTAAAAATATAACCAGATTGATATGAATAAGAAAGTAGATAAATGAATAAATAGAGAGATAGAGATAAAAAGACCATAAATATACCTCAAGTCCCTTTGGTAATCCGAAAGGAAGAGTCTATCAAATATTATATCATGTGTACTACAAAGACAATGACAACGCTGTTAACGGGAGGGGCGACACCTGAAATATCGATTTTTGGGTCAAAATATAAAATTTCAGTTTTTTATTTATTATAAAAGAACAATCATTTTTTCACATATTTTCAGCACTGAGAAGGTGATTTGGATAATATAAAGTTTGTAAATCGTCTTTCATAAACATGGAGTCGATATGAAAATATCAAACTTTTCAATTTTTTGTGAGAATTCAACTGAAAATAATAGGGCTGAAAAGCATTATAATACATATCGATGTTG
>NC_088370.1:33783649-33811149 GCF_034508935.2 Berghia stephanieae | reverse complement strand
GCACGTTTAGTGGCTATTGTGCCATATAACAGCTCAAGTTTTGTATCAAATTTTATTTCCTTTTTTCATTGCAATGATTGGTTGTCGAATTGACGAATTGCTATTTAAAACTATTATTGGGGTCAGGATATATCATTACGAGTGAAAATCTATTTTTAGTCAAACCGGATGCATGCCGGAGAAAAAATAGTTCTCGAACTCCTTCGTATTTTTATTTTTACAAAGCATGGAAGGGACGCCTCATAATATTTTTGCTATTACGATGTATTAAAATCGTTTTGTTTTTCTCTTAAAACAAAAGGTGAACTGGTATAAGAATTCATAAAGGATCTGTCTGCCAGGGGACTGAATACATACCCTGTGTAATTGATCTTCTGGTTTCAGAGTGATGGCATCTTATTTTCTAGTTTAAATATATGCTGGTCGCCAATAAAGATCATCCATCCTCGCTCTTTTATATCCAGTAATCCCTAAGAATCTGCCTTTACATCTTGTTACTAAAATAGTTATGCCATGTTATGATTCAATACGTAACCTATTCATTACTAGTACTCCTGAAGGACTAGTTCTATACACACTTCCAATGAGTTTGGAACCGGAAGATTAAAAAGGGTGACGTCACGACGTCTCCGCTTTATTTCCATCACCGAGAGACTCTTAATTTTGAGATTTTATATAGCGCAATATCCACTAAACGTGCTTAAAGCGCTTTACAATGGGTCCCTGGCCAACAGTAATACATAACATATAGGACGAGACATGAGGCCTGTTAGGCAATATTGCAATTGTTTTGGGACAGAGACAACGCTGTTAACGGCCAGGTACTCATTTTACACCTGAGTACGGTGAGAGAATATGAGTAAAGAGCCTTCTCCAAGGACTGAACTATGCGTCAGCGAAGCTCGAACCCAGGACCTTCCGATCCGAAAGCGAGTGTCATACCCCAAGACCACATAGCCGCTTTGAGATGATAGGTCACAAAAGGGTTTCGCCTATGTTCGGCAGACAAAAAATCTAGTTACGAAGCCTTTTCCGAAACTAACAGTATTTTATCCTACTTTCCATTATGAAATAACTGCCGCTCAGTTGAAATCAGTCTGACTGTAACACTGGGTCAGAAGTTAATTTGGTTTTTGACTAAAATCAGGAACCAGGAATGCTCCCAAAAATGGACCACTTTTGAATGTGAGCCAATAGATTTAGCCCATTGATGACCTTAGGGACAGTATTGGGGGAAAAAAACATGAATGGAGTTAAATGACATACTGACTTTTGAATGGCTTTGAATCTAAGGCAATCGATTTAGCCCAGCGATGATCTGAGAGACAGTATTGGGTGAAAAACATGAATGAAGTAAGATGAGATGCTGGTAGAGAGAGAGAGAGAGAGAGAGAGAGAGAGAGAGAGAGAGAGAGAGAGAGAGAGAGAGAGAGAGAGAGAGAGAAAGAGGGGGGGGGAGAGAGAGAAGAGAGAGAGATAGAGAGAGAGAGGGAGAGAGAGAGGGAGAGAGAGAGAGGGAGAGAGAGAGAGAGGGAGAGAGAGATAGAGAGAGAGAGAGGGAGAGAGAGAGAGAGGGAGATAGAGATAGATAGATAGATAGATAGAGAGAGAGAGAGGGAGAGAGAGAGAGATAGATAGATAGATAGAGAGAGAGAGAGGGAGAGAGAGAGAGAGTGAGATAGAGATAGATAGATAGATAGATAGAGAGAGAGAGAGAGAGAGACAGAGAGATGGAAAATGGGAAGAAGAAAGTGGGGGGGGGGGGGGGGGGGGGGTGTATAGGAGAGGAAGAGGGGCAATGGATTCTAAATTGAAGATTAAAATATAACAATAAATTTTGTCCCGGAAGTACTACACTCAACTACATTTGACACGCAATTCAATTCTGGTAGAGACACGCAAATCTCGCAAAGACACGCAATTCTAGCAATCAACGACACGTCATTTTTTTCTGGCAGTTTCTTTGACAGTTTGGTTTTTTAAAAGCCAAATTAAAAAAATAAATAGGATTTATAAAGCCATTTGACAGGGACAAATTAGGTATCTTTAATAAACCCCGACTTACTGTTACTTCTACCATTTGATTATACTTATTTGATAGAGAAAGTTGGGACACTACTTGTATAACATATACGAATTCTGACACTTTCACTGGCAAGAATAAGTTGACATTTTAAACATTAAATCTTGGCAGAGGAATTTGAAAATAAAGATTTATTTCAAATTTTTAATGGTAAAAAAAACCTATCAGTGTTTGAACATATTGTCATTTTTTCAGACTATTAATTTAATATTTTGAATTAAAGATTTGGTATCATTTTAAAAATCAATTTGGCAACCCTGCTCACGGTTGAAAACATTATGCACTAACTTCTCCATTTCCCGATCTCAACCCCCCCCCCCTTCCCCCCCCCCCCCCCCTTACCCTCCCCCCCCCTCCCTCCCCCCCCCCTCCATAACCCTTCTTTCCACAGTCTCCTTGTCTAGTTTATAACCCCCATTTCCTTTCAGCGAAGAAAGCAAAGGGAGCAGGAACCATCATCAAATGGCCACACCCAGGAACAAAATCAATTAAGGCAAGGCCAGTTTTTAATGGCCGTCTGCTCGATGATAAAGGAATGGACAACACCCGGGAGCTGCGTACGCTTATGGAGGACAGGACAGAATGGCGAAGACTTGTGGCTCATGTTGGGTGCCCCAAGGGGAGACCTAAGTAAGTAAGTAAGTAAGTAAGTAAGTAAGTAAGTAAGTAAGTTTAATGACCGTAGATGCCTACCATTTCTAGCCCAATGAAAAGTTCGAGCTACCCGAAGCCAGCCAGTATTTAGTATAAAAACCCGCCGTCTTAACTCTCTCCTTACTTATCCTTTTCAGTATTTTCCAAAATGGCAGGCTTTCCCAGAAGAAAAATTGATTTTTTAAAATTCAAACAAGACGCTCTACATAACAGCTTTATGTTCTAATTAATTAAATAAAGATGATTCTCCAAAGTTTGTGATGTACGAAATAAATCTGAATAAGAAAAATGTATATTGTTTCGTAACAAATGTGACGATTTTGCTGCAGGTGGTAAGGCAGAGGATTAATGGGATGGCATGTAGTCGAAAAGTAATGCAGATTGCTCTCCACCGACATACACCTATTTGCAGGTCTGATAACCCAGTTTATTAAGGGCTCATTTGTTGTAATGGAAATCTCAAAAATAAATAAATAAATAAATAAAACAAACAAAAAACGCAAAATATTGTTAATGACAACAATGTTACACACGGCCCATAAGTGGGTTCGGATGTCAGACCTGCATATTTGTATACGTGGCTCTTTACTAACCGCAATAATACATCAACTGACGTCATAATTATGTGACCCCTCGTTTCTAAAGAGGTATTCTTAAAGAAAAGAGCTTTTATATAGCGCAATATCCACAAAACGTGATCAAAGCGCTTTACAAGGGGTCCCTGGCCAAAAACAACACTTAACGTGTAGGACGTGACATGACGCCTGTTAGGCGATATTACAATTTTTTTCGGACAGAGACAACGCTTCTTAGGGGTGACAAAGCTGACTAAAGGGGACACCGATAACCCAGTTGGTAGAGCACTAGCTATACACGAAAAGGGACCTAGACCGATCCCAGGTGAAGTCGAGATTTTTTTGGGTTCTGATTCCTCTCTCCATCCAGTAACGAATGAGTAGCTGGGGCTGTTAGATCTGGAGGGAAGTACGTTGCGTCCTATCCAAAAAGTAGCAAGCAATCGCTATTGCCCGTTTCACACCATAGAAACCGATATAAATCAGGCTCCATGGGTTTGAGCCCTGCTTTAGGTACTTCCGTTTTCTTTTTTCACTTTGAGCAAGACTATTTACCCCGAATAGGCTTCAACAGTCGTGACGTCACTTCCCTCGTAATGACGCTTAGTAACTTAGTAAGTGGTTCTAAACTATCGGAACAATGGCGGACGCTTTTATGAAATATTTCTCGACGAGCATAAAAGTGTATCAGAGGAGAAAACCATTATAAATCTGATCATGTTTTGACTTTTATACATTCTGATCACATGACATGTAAAAGAGTTCTAGCCAGCATGAAGAATAAAAAGTACTGATTTTCTTAGTTTAGAACCAAGCTGCTCGTTGCGGGGCGGACGTGACATCATCAGAATATTGAATCCTGTTTGCTCACTTTGGACAACATGGATGATTCTGGTTGACATCAGACATTCGCTTGATGGATAACCTATATCCCTCGACGGAAAGCGTCGGCGACGGTATCTCATATGTAATCCTTCGCCTCAAAACGGTATTAAGTCGGGTTGGTTAAAATGTTGAAAATTGAATTCATAGCCAGAAATATCAGACTTGTGTTGAGTTTGTATGTTTTATTGAGGAGAATAGACACCATATTTCAGGGTGCTAATGCCAACAATTTATATTTTTGACCAGTTTGACATTTAATTCGGCTTTTAAGCATATGGTTCGTTCCGACATAATACCGTTTTGAGACGATGGAACACATATAATGTCTCGCCAAAGAGCATGATCTTTTTAAATCTTTCCTTACCGACCATGTTCAGTATTTTTCCAAAATGGCAAATTTACCCAGCAGAAAAATTGATTAAAAAAAAGAAACTCGAACAATCTCTCTACAAAACATTTTACGTTCTTATTAATTAAACAAAGATCATTCAACCAGTTTGTTATTTATTTGTGTTTATGTTACATGTGCGGCTATGTGGTCTAGTGGTATGACACTCGCTTTCGGATTGGAAGGTCATGGGTTCGAGCCTCGCTTGGCGCACAGTTGAGTCCTTGGAAAATACTCTTTACTCACATTCTCTAACCGTACTCAGGTGTAAAATGAGTAACTGGCCGTTAACATCGTTGTCTTTGTCCGAAAAAAAATGTAATATCGCCTAACATGCGTCATGTCCCGTCCTACATGTTAAATATTGCTGTTGGTCAGGGACCCCTTGTAAAGCGCTTTGAGCACATTTAGTGGATATTGCTCTATAGATAGTATGCGCGTGGCTAAGAAGCTCATGCATTGCCACCCGGAAGTATAACGGACCAACACACAAAACTGTGTGTATCCATGAACGTTTATAGTCGGATTAATACAGTTCAGTGAGCATTACTCAAAAACGCGGATGGCAAAAAAAAAACAATAACAAAGACCCGAGTGACGTCATCTTCGAACTATCTATATAAAAGCTCATTTTTTAAACAATTTGTTATTTAGTTGTGTTTATGTTATTTATATGTCCTGTACCTTGTGTCTCGCTGGGACTTGAAAGTGGTCTCAAACAAGACAAGCAGATTGATTGCCCTTGAATAATCTTAGCTCCCCTTGTTTAAATTAGATATCTCTGTCTGTCTAGAATTTCTTTAAGTGTTTGTTGTGTGTGTGAAATCCCTCGTATTCTACCGTACTCTGGAAAAAAAACCCATATTTAAAAATTTGGCCAGAAAACTCGTCCTTCAAATATCGGTCGATTTAAATGACCCTCATCTTGGAAAAAAACAACTCTCAAACCTGGGACTTCCGAAGTCCCAGGTTTGAGATTTTTTTTTTGCCAAGATGAGGGTCATTTAAATCGACCGATATTTGAAGGACGAGTTTTCTGGCCAAATTTTTAAATATGGGTTTTTCTAGAGTACCACAATATTATGTTGTGGCGGTGATAAAATTCTATAGGCCTATTATGTATTAGTATTATTTATTGTTCTAATCATTCTTTCTTAATAATACCATCACCACCCAAGATGTAAGAACCAATAAATTTCTATAAATAGAACGAAGATGACGTCACTCAGGTCCTCTTTATTGCTTTTTACCATTCGCGTTTATGAGTAATTCTCACTAGACTGTATAGATAGTATAAACTTGACTAAGAAGCTCTCTCACAACATTGCCATCCGGAAGTATAACGGACCGACACACAAAACTATGTGTAACCTTGAACGTTTATAGTCCGGTTAATACAGTTTAGTGAGAATTACCCATAAACGCGGATGGCAGAAAACAATAACAACGACCTGAATGACGTCAACTTCGTTCTATCTGTTCACCAGACTATAAAAGTTCAATGTTGCACATAGTTTTGTGTGTTGGTCTGTTATACTTCCGGATGACAATGTTGTGAGATTTTTAGCCAAGCGGATACTATCAATAAATCAGGCATACGAAAGTAAGGACTAATCTTGAGGGTTTTATTTCCTCCTGAGGATAAAATAATTTTCTGATAAGGTCATCAACTACGTGTGGTTAAAGAATATTTATTGAGACCCAAATAAAAACAAAACAAAACAAAAACCAAAAAAAAAAAAACCAAAAAAAAAAAAAAAAAAAAAAAAAAAAAAAAACAAAAAACAAAACAAAACAAAAAAAAAAAAAAAATAACAGCGAAAAAAAAAATCAAATTGAGCGTTTAGTGGCGCAATAGCCACTGAACTTGTTCAAAGAGATTTACAATGGGTCCCTAGCCAACAGCAACACTCAACACGTAGGATGAGACATGATGCCTGTTAGGCGATATATTTCTTTTTTTTTTTTTTGACAGAGACAAGCAACATTGTTAACGGCCAGGTACTCATTTTACAACCCGAGCACGATGAGAGAATGTGAGTAAATTTTCCAAGGACTCGAAACTATGCGCCGCTCAGATCAGCAGGTCTCAAACCCAGGACTTTCCGGTCCAAAGACGAGAGCCATACCAGGAGACCATATGTAACCCTTCGCCTCAAAACGGTATTAAGTCGGGATGGTTAAAATGTTGAAAATTGAATTTATAGCCAGAAATATCAGACTTGTGTCGAGTTTGTATGTTTTATTGAGGAGAATGGATACCATATTTTAGGGTGCTAATTCCAACAATTTATATTTTTTGACCAGTTTGACATTTAATTCGGCTTTTTAAGCATCTGGTTCGTTCCGACATAATATCGTATTGAGATGACGGGTCCCATATCGTGACCGCCTTAACCCTCTCCTTACCACCTAGAGCAAAATCGTTACATTTTGTAACGACACAATCATGTACACTTAATTTTATTCATATTTATTTTGTAAATCACAAATTTATTTGAAGAACGATCTTCGTGCGGCTATGTCGTGGTCTAGTGGTATGACACTCGCTTTCGGATAGGAAGGTCCTGGGTTCGAGCCTCGCTCGGCGCGTAGTTGAGTCCTCGGAAAAGACTCTTTACTCACATTCTCTCACCGTACTCAGGTGTAAAATGAGTACCTGGCCGTTAACAGCGTTGTCTTTGTCCTAAAAATTGTAATATCGCCTAACAGGCGTCATGTCTCATCCTACGTGTTAAATGTTGCTGTTGACCAGGGAGCCCTTGTAAAGCGCATTGAGCACGTAAAGTGGATATTGCGCTATATAAATGCTTAATTTTTAAATTTTTTTTTAAAACTAATAAGAACATAAAGTTGTTTTGTAGAGAGCTTGTTTTCTGCCGGTGAAGCCTGCTATTTTGGGGAAAATACTGAAAATGATCGGTAAGGAGAGATTTAAAACGGTTTTATGTCGGTATCGGAATGAGTTAGATGCTCAAAGGTGAATTTATATTATAGAAATAAAAATATTAGACCAGAGTGTTAAGATAATCTGTATTATTTATACTATACGGACTATTCGTGTAGTTTCATTATATTCTTATGACAAAAACTAAATTAAGATAAGATAAGATAAGATAAAATGAACTTTATATTATCCACTTATGTAAATTGAGTAGTGTCATAGGCTAATGCATTTGTGATAAGATAAGATAAAATGAACTTTATATTATCCACTTATGTAAATTGAGTAGTGTCATAGGCTAATGCATTTGTGATAAGATAAGATAAAATGAACTTTATATTATCCACTTATGTAAATTGAGTAGTGTCATAGGCTAATGCATTTGTGATAAGATAAGATAAGATTAACTTTATATTATCCACTTATGTAAATTAAGTAGTGTCATAGGCTAATGCAATTGTGATAAGATAAGATAAGATAAACTATATATTATCCACTTATGTAAATTGGGTAGTCTATAGACTAATGCATTTCTGAAAACAATTAAGCAACTAAATAATATATATATTTATATATATATATATATTTTTTTTTTTTAATGAGCTTTTATATAGAGCAATATCCACTCAACGCGCTCAAAGCGCTTTACAAGGGATCCCTGTCCAACAGCAACATATGACAAGTAGAACGAGACATAACTCCTGTAAGGCGATGTTATTACATTTTTTCCGACAGGGACAACGCTGTTAACGGCCAGGTACTCATTTTACACCTGAGTACGGTGACATAATGTGAGTAAAGAGCCTTTTCCAATGATTCAACTATGCGTCGAGCGAGGCTCGAGGTACCGATCCGAAAGCAAGTGTCATAGCACAAGACCACATAGCCGCACAAAAAAACGGAATAATAAAAGGAAAATACAATGACATAGAAGTAAACCAACAAGAGGCTTAACGAATTCTCCCATAACTTGTCATTCCAACTTCATATCCACTTTTCTATGTCTTGTTCACATCGGCATCATACAGTTCTGAGACGATGGCTTATAGCATACAGTTCTGAGACGATGGCTTATATAATATAACATACAGTTCTGAGACGGTGGCTTATAGCATACAGTTCTGAGACGATGGCTTATATATAACATACAGTTCTGAGACGATGGCTTATATAAAACATACAGTTCTGAGACGATGGCTTAAATATAACATACAGTTCTGAGACGATGGCTTATATAAAACATACAGTTCTGAGACGATGGCTTAAATATAACATACAGTTCTGAGACGATGGCTTAAATATAACATACAGTTCTGAGACGATGGCTTATATATAGCATACAGTTCTGAGACGATGGCTTATAGATAGCATACAGTTCTGAGACGATGGCTTATATATACCATACAGTTCTAAGACAATGGCTTATAGCATGCAGTTCTGAGACGATGGCTTATATATAGCATACAGTTCTGAGACGATGGCTTATATATAGCATACAGTTCTGAGACGATGGCTTATAGATAGCATACAGTTCTGAGACGATGGCTTATATATACCATACAGTTCTAAGACAATGGCTTATAGCATACAGTTCTGAGACGATGGCTTATATATAGCATACAGTTCTGAGACGATGGCTTATATATAGCATACAGTTCTGAGACGATGGCTTATATATAGCATACAGTTCTAAGACAATGGCTTCTAGCATATAGTTCTGAGACGATGGCTTATAGATAGAATGAAGTTGACGTCACTCAGGTCTTTGTTATTGTTTTTTGCAATCCATGCTTATGAGTAATTCTCAATAAACTGTATTAACCAGACTATAAACGTTCAAGGTGACACATCATTTTGTGTGTTGGTCCGTTATACGTCCGGATGGCAATGTTGTGAGCATCTTAGCCAAACGTACGATATCTATATTTGTGTGTTTCTAAGTGCTGTATTATTGCTTTTATCGTTTTTGTTTTTTGTAGTTAATTTAGAGCAAAATGTATGAGACTTTGGCTAAGTCGATAATTTGATTATTAGATGAAACAAAGGATAGTAAAAGAAAAACGAAAAAACAAAACCCAGAGTAAATAATATGTCATTATCTATAATGATTTAGAAAAAAGATTTACTTTTCTACATTTGATTGTCTCCGACATCCTGCTAACTTGAAGCCATTTAGTGACTTAATTGGTATGTTGTTGTTAAAACCAAATTTAGTGGATATTGTACAATAACAAGCCAGTGTCTAGATATATTTTTCGACTTTTTTTGTCAAAATTTTTTTGTTGGTTATTTCTGTTTTCTTTTTGTTGTTGTTGTTGTTGTTGTATTAATTACTTTTCCCTATCTCCGCAATACACTCTATTACCAACACTATAATATGTATATATTCCGTTCTCTCTCCACTCTACACATTGCGGTGATATTAATTTATATTCATGTCACAATAATGATATAGTACATTCACGTCTCTCCAATCCGAACATCACATTTCCCAGCATTTATTTTGTCCGGATTGCACAGACATCCTGAGAGTGGAGTCAGTCCCTAAGAAAGTGTATAGAAAAAGGAAAAAATATGCCCTTCCGCCACGACATCATAAGATATCGTCGCCTAGGCATTCCATGAAGGAATATAGATAACTCATCAAACAAGATGTCTGATGTCAACAGGAATCACCCATGTTGTCACAGTGAGCAAATTGGGGGTTAATAATCTCGCTCAAGAAAAAAAAACAAAAAAAAAAAAAAAACAAAAAAAAAACGAAAGTCCCTGAAGCGGGGTTCGAACCCGGGACCTTCCTGGTCACAATGCAATGCCTTAACCACTCGACCACGTTTTCGAAGAATAACAATCCGTCCCCAGACATCCTGTCCGGATAATGGAGACATAATCCGGATTGTCGAGTTACGTATTAGAGAAACAAGCAAATAAGCAAACAACCAAGTTATTATCCTATCAGAATACATTTTAGAACTAATCAAATCTACACGAGGCCCTGTGGCAGAGATTAGACATTTAGATCTGGTATAAATATACGAAACAGAAAAAAAAAACCTCCACAGACTGTCAAAACATGTTGATCTGAGAATGGCAGTATGATGCTAATTGTCACCCTCCGACTCAAAGCGGTATTATGTCAGGATACACTCAGTTCGGGAAATTGAATTTGAACACAAATATAAATCTTGGGTTTGATTTCTGTAGGTCATGGTGGAGTATAAATACTGTTTCTTGCTTTACAAAAACTTCTAAGGTCCAATTTCTCATTATTCTTTCTCTAAATTCACTTTCTGGGGTCTGAATCATCCCGACATAATACCGTTTTGAGACGGAGGGTCACAATTCTTGCAATGGATAGATTTGTATTTTATCGTTTGTTTTGTTATTACAATTGTTGATCTTGTTTATCTTTTGTCTCCTTTTCTGTTTTGTTTCTTCTTCTTGTTTGTATTTCTTAAAGTATATCAAGATATAAAGTGACTGGACAGGAAGTCCTAGTTGTGATAAAAGCATCGCCTCCAAAGACGTATTGTTTAGACCCAAGACCAACAACGGGAAGTGTAAGTATTAGGTATGTGTAGCATGTAGTATGATCTCCCTTTCTGTCAATAAGCTCCAACAGCTGTAGCAACGCGGCATTGGCGCTATAGATAGTATGCTGATGACGTCACGCAATGACCTACTTTAGTTCCGGATGGCAAAAGAACTTGGCTGGCTTGTAAACATTGATGTGAAACAAGCTCGAGTCCAATTTTTAAAACGTGAAACGTGCCAAATAACTGCATAATCATCGGATGCACTAGAAGACAGGGTCGAGATGGAGTATGGAGTCAAAATGTTCAGGTTACCATCCATTAGGAAGACGAAGGACCCAAAAATAATAATAAATTTAACCCAGCGGAGACAGTTGCAGCGATCAGAAGAAAGGGATTTGGCGATGGCCCAAATCTAACTTGCAGCCACCGAGTTTGCAATGATCATTCTGTTAAAGGTAAGAATTGATGGATAAATTAAAATCTTAAATATTATATATACGATATGAATTAATTTTAATTATTGTGAACAAAGCAAGTTTACTTCGCTCCAACATCATCATGTAGCCATTGTGGGCCATAGCATGTCACGGAGTTGGCGGCAACCGACCAAGGGCCTTGCCTTAATTTCTGACGTTGCAAGTTTATGATTTAGTAAATATGTGTTTTATTCTTTTTCATGGAAGAGAAATCAAATCAAAAATTTCAAACTCGGTGGTCTAACAAAATCTACGGAGAGATTTTTCACCGATGTGACTTTTCTATGCGAAACTCCGAATTTGGAGAAATCATCTGACTCATCTCAGACTCGGATGTAATCTGTAGTCTGTAGGCGGTCTAGAAGGAATCATTTTAATTTTATGGTCCATACACGGTCCGGATGGATGATCTTTTATTTGTTGTGTTTAGTTATCAGATAGGACCATGAATATTTCATGCATTTCTCGTGCAACATACTCTAAATCAAAACCAAATGCCTCATTACCGATAGTGATAGGGCTACTTTCGTTTTCAAGCTTTGGCTTTTATGAGATTAGGAAGTCTTTCACTGTTGTTCTGATCATTCATTTTAGAATTATAATGTTCCAGTTTATAACTTATGCTTTGTCAAGATTATTTTATTATGCATTTTAAAAACATGTTCTCCATTTGAAGAAATATTAAAAGTAAGGTTGCGTTTTTCTTAAGTTTTTTTTTCCGTTCCTCCGTTGGTGGTGTATTGTAAAATAACACGAACAAACTGCTTTTCTACACCGCTGTTGGACATGTAAATGCTAGTTTTTGACAGAAGTTTAACACGCTGCTTAGTGATCGCCAGTGTCAGTTTATAATGATAGTAATGGTTATTTTTTTACTGACAAAATTAATATTATAATTATTATTATTTTAAATTTTAATCCAAAGAAAGAAACAATCGACCTCTATCAATCCACTAAAATGACTTTTCATAATTTTCATAGTTAGAAACTAATTTTAACTCAAGGTGAGGATTAGTTATAATGTTTCGTATAGTCATTGAATTAGGGCCTTCATATGGAATTTTTCCCAAATATGACAATAATAATAATAAAAAAATTTCAATTAAAAAAAATTGTCCTTTGGGATCCCGATACTTTAATTGCAGCTATGTGGTATAGTTATCACCGTCATTTTGGAAGGATTAGGGTTCCAGACCCGTTCTGAGCAGTTGAGTCATTGGTAAAGGAACTTTATTCACATTCTCTCACCATACTCAGGCATAAATTGGGTAACTGGCTTTTAACATAGGCCTGTAAATTTGCCGGCATTTCTGGCAATTTCGCTCTGCCAGAACAAAAAATTAATTAAAATACTTTTTCATTTTGTTTAACAGCCTATTGAATTGGTAAAATTCTAAGAAAATATTCTGGGAAATGGGGATTTTTGCTCATGTTATTGAAAAAGCTTCAGCTCGAGGATTTTCAGGCAAGTTATTCAGGGGCAGATGCAGGCCTGTTAAACAGCATTGTCTCTTTCCGGAAAAAATGTAATATCGCCTAACAAGCGTCATGTCTCGACCTGCATGTAAAGTCTTGCTGTTGATAATAATAATAATGGTATAGATTTATAGTGCGCCAAACATCCCTTCATCAGGAGGGCTCTGGGCGCAAAACATAGATTAACTTAATCATGAAGCCCTAACACAGTACACGAACAACGCTAATTATACATATAATCAAAAGAAAGCCTGTCGGAATAAGAATGTCTTCAATCGACGCTTGAATTCCTCTAGTGAAGAAGTGTTGGCTATAAACCCCTTGCAAAGCGCTTTGAACAAATTTTCATTTCATGGAAATTGCACTATATAATTGTTCTACCCTTGTTCTAATTTGACAAAGCTTGATGTAAATTTAACGGAAAGCTTAAGGATTGTAAAAAAAAAAATAATTTAAAAATTGAGCTTTATATTATAGCGCAATATCCACTAAATGTGCTCAAAGCGCTTTACAAGGGGTCCCTGGTCAACAGCAACATTTAACATGTAGAACGGGACATGACGCCTTTTAGGCGACACTACAATTTTTCGGACAAAGAAAACGCTGTAAACGGCCAGGTATTCATTTTACACCCGAGTACGGTGAGAGAATGTGAATAAAGAGCCTTTTCCAAGGACTCAACTATGGCTCGAACCCATGACCTTCCGATCCAAAATCGAGAGTCATACCACTAGACCACATAGCCACACAAGGACCAGGACCAGATTGTAATAGGCAAGAAATGACGTAATATATTTCAACAATCAATTTTTTTGCCTTTACAGGAAGGCCAGCATCACTGCTTGACGAAACTGATCCTGATTGGGTTCCAACGTTAAAGCTTGGACATGGGGCAGAGAAAAAAACAGACCATTACTCATGTCTTAAAGATAGGAACAAACGCAATGACTGCAGGCAGCAACGGCTCTAGTTGAACAATCAACAATTGGAGAAACTAGCTCAATCATTGACCATGTAAATGTAAGTGTATTGATTGTATCTGTTTAAAACAATATTTATGTAGGCATGATATCTCTTCCTACATGTTAATGTTTCCGTTGGCTTGGGACATCTTGTAGAGTGCTTTGGGTGGATATTGCATGCGCTATATAAAAATAAAAGCAGATCTCACTCTCAGGAAATTTAATAGGTCCAAATCAAGCAATTTTTTGGGGGTAAAAAGTGAGATTAGCAACGTTTGTGCCGTTCATTACACTTTAAGGTCATTACACTTTAAAGTCATTGCATTGCCAGTTGAAAGGAAGTTGAATAGAGAGTGAAAAGATTGTAGATCTATGCACATAACAATAGACAAAGGGCACAAAATCATATTTCATATTGCAAAGTTAAGACACAAATCTATGACTATGAGGAATGTAATAAGACAAAGGGGAATAGAGCACATATCAAGTGACTTCATTTGCTCATAAGGTATGTAAGGAATGCCTGTCTGGTGAGCCAGTAATGAAGTCAAAAGTTTGTCCAAATTGTTGGTGCAAGAACTGATATCAAGAGAAGTTTTTTTTCAAATAACCAGACTGTACAAAAGCTTACATGGTTGAGTTTTAAGACTTTTAACTTCAGAGATAATAAATAACTGAACAAAAACCATCACTTCATTTGAATCAAAAGCTTTGTCTTTATTATGTTGATTAATTTTGTTTTATTGAATGAATGGGCAATGACAATTAATAAAAGAGGAAGATCCATTAAATTTGAGGGAAATGAAATGAATACTATTGTGAGCATGTCCTTCTATGCTATGGATAGGTTGCCTTTTAGGATAGTTCATACAAAATTAGAAAGTCCTGAAGGTTTTTGTCTTTGACTATAGCGTAACAAATTTTAAAAATATAGATTCTCTTTATTCACCTCTAGGGAAAATTTGTCTTTGGAGTCTATTCTAAAGGGAGACTGAAATAACCCAGCCATTGCCGCAACACAGCACCACAAACTGAGCTAGGGCTGAGGTGACTTGCTCAAGGCCACACAACGTAGTGACAAAGTGTTCTTATGATGAGATAGATAGAATTAAATGAGTTCACCCATATTGATTTATTCCTCAATTATTAAGATCTGGGAGGAAATGTTTTATTAACCTTAGCTAAATGAATATATTAATATTATAGTCTACATGTTATTTTTACAAGCCAATTGTCATTTCATTGTGGTAAAAGGCAATCTGCACAAATCAGCAGAATGACCAATCAAACGTTTTTTTACAGAAGCATGTACCTATTCCCTATGTATGTACAAAATACACACGCTGGCAACAAATTAAATAAAAAAATTAATAAATTATATGGCATAAAAGAAAAAACAAACATTCCCAGAAATGTAAAATATTATGGGCTAAGTTTGTCCATTTTTATTGGTTATAGCTAGCGGTATCTACAAGAAGTTGATGGTTAGGTGCAGCGCTTGTAGCACTCAATGGAATTTCCCGTGTAGAGAAAACATATATGTGTTTTTTGTATACTGGTGTAGGAAATACAGTTCTTATTTTTTTTCTTTTTTGGCGAAGGCCAATAATTGCCCGAACATTACAGTACAGCAGATTTTCTGAGCATACATAGTTTGATTCCACAGGTGATAGAATTACATTTAGTTTTTAAAATATTTGCGTGTTACTTGTAGAGTTTGTAAATAAATAGTTTTAGAATTTTTAGGTTTGCCAGTAATTTTGTGCTCGATGATAAATATTTAACATTTGCTGTACGGAGCAATGGTGATCCACAACTCTATTTTTTTTAAAAGAATAGATTTCCACATAAATATGCCAAACCTTTTGGAATTCATCATAAGGTTCAAGCACTATTGGCATTTGAAGTTGAAGTCAAAGAAAAACTTTAAAAAAAAATTATTTTGACCTGTAAAATGAATGACTTGCGTATTTGAGGAAATGGGGCTTAAGTTTTCTTTGTTTTCAAACATATTAAAATATTAAAATTAAAATTCCCAGTGACACGATAGACGCCAGAGGTGGTAGGTCAATAATGTACTATTTGCTCTATGTATTAACTTAATCTTGGTATTTCTTTTACAGGATTGTGAAGACAGACATTTCAGGTTCCCATCTTGATGCTGAGCAGAAAGCACTTGTCGACACACGGAGTCCACTATAACCCAATTTTTGGGAATGGCGAACCTGAAACGAAAAGAAAGCAGTCAGACTTTTTATTCATTCTTTTCCAATAATGCTTGATTTTATATACCTTTGTAATCCTTTTCATTCTTTTCATTAGACTAATACATGTGTTAAACATTTTTACTTTTGCCCGAAATGTTTGTGAAAAAATTGTACTAGTTGTAGTATTACTACTAGTAGTAGTAGTATTACTTCTGTTACCATTATTATATAGCAATGACTATGAAAAATGTTTTTTTTATCTTTTTGAAGAAATTTTTTGTCTAAAATCCAAGCCCTATCTCCACTGAGTAAAAATGTTTTTGAATTTTGAAAATCCATTCATAAATAAACAAGTTATACAGTTTTAAAGGTGTCATTTATTTGGATGACCCGCAAAGAGGAAAAAAACGCGAAAATATGGGACGCTTTTTCGGCATTTTTTTTTTTTCGACCTTTGGTTGTATCTTGCGTAATAAGTGGATTAAAAGATTGAAACTTGAAGAGCAAATTAGGATGGTGTTTTGTAAAATATGGGAAAAGTACTCGTCATATTCATATGAAATTTTACAACCAAAAAGAAGAAAAGTTCATGTATTACCTTGTCAGCGACAAAACCTCCACGCCCTCCACGCCCGGTAGTTTTAGAAATATTTTACTCCAAAGAGTAAAAATCTATTTTTAACGGTCTTCTGGTAATCGCACGAGTTTTTCACTTGACATAATCTAAAATGACCTTTTTTCTAACAGTGTGCCAACTTTCAGTCATATTCATAGATAAACAGCGTCGAAATTAATTTTTTAAAATAGCATATATGAAAACGGCTTCGTCCCATATTTTGACGCGAATTCGGGCACTTCGTGAGCGAAAAAGAGGCCCAAAGATTTGTGTGGGATAGTCATTGCTATAGTATATGTTCTGCAATAATATTCAAAACCTAATAATATTTTTGAATTGGCAAATAAATAGAAATCCATTGTATATTTAAACATGAAGTTGGAGCACAATAAAGAAAATAAAGTACTGTAATGACTTTTTAAAAAATTTGTTTTATCCGTTGCTTTTGTAATTTGATGGTGAATGCTTGACTGAGTTCTCATTTTTCTACCCTGGGTGTGGGGTCATTGACCTTCCATTGTGGGCAAGGTCATTATTGCTTTCTTCACCCCCCTATGTCGTCTGTATTCCTTTTTCAGGTAGCTTTCTATCTTTGTTTTGGAATAAGATTACATGCTTTTTTTCCCTGTCCTTAGATGAGAGAGTGACAAATGGATGTAAATTTATTTTGTAAATTTATAATCAACATTTTATAAACAATAGACTGGGTGGGGTCTTTGACTTCCCATGGTGGCAAGAGGTCATGCTGTGTCCTCTATCCCTTATATTGTTTTCCAAGTTTCTTTATGTCCTTGTCTTGGAATGAGATTACTTGGTTTTGTCCTTTCCCTTGCCGGAGTCATTGGCTGAGAGAGAAACAGTCAAATGAATATTGTTGGTTTTGGGAAAAAAAAAATGTTTGTCTTGTAAATCAGTTCGCGTAAAAATTTTTTATTATATTATATATATATGTGTATATATAATATGGGGGGCGAAGTGGCCGAGTGGTTAAGGCAGTGCACTGTGATCCGGATGACCCAGGTTCGAGCCCCGCTTCAGGCACTTTCGTTTTTTTTTCCTTGAGCAAGATTATTAACCCCCAATTTGCTCAATTGGACAACATGGGTGATTCCTGTTGACATCAGACATCTTGTTTGATGAGTTATCTATATTCCTTCGTGGAATGCCTAGGCGACGATATCTTATGATATCGCTGCGCAAAAGGCATAACGTAACTTAATATAATATAATAAAAAAATAATACGTGAACGTTTGAGTGTATTCCTCTTAGGGGGACCTGTGCTTGTGTCAGGATGAGACTTTTGGGTGTTATCAGACTTAGTACACTGATAGCATTCTCTTGGAATCTACATTTGTTCCTCTTTGTCTTACTTTTCTTGTGTGCTTTTAATTGTAAATCTGGAAATTTTTACAATCCCATTTTATTCCTTTTTACTGGTGCTGAAATGTGTCGCAAGTGCAGTAAAACCCTTAAATCAAACATAAACATTTGAGTGTATTCCGTCTCTGGATGGAACTGTTAGGCGATCTCAAAACTAAGCACATTAATAACTTTGATCTACTTCTGCTCTGTATTTGATCCAAGCCCATTTTTCTTACTACGTATTTCGCAACAGCTTTTAATTGTGCTGAAAATGACCTAATAGTGTCGCAAGCACCAAAAGTAGTCCATCAGAACCATTAGGTCTATAGAGCCAGATTTCATCCCAGCAGAGACGCCAACTTTAAATTTGGCTCACAGGAGTTTCAGACACCACTCGTAGGAATTTCAATGCCGAAAGAGGACTTTCCGCACAAAAAAAAAAAAAGGAATTGGAATGGTATTTGGCATTGTGTTTACATATTGTATAGTTCTAAATAGGTAACTGATTAGGATTATATTATGATACATAAACACATTGCCAAATACAATCCCAAAGTTTCCTTATTTTAAATGTAGTAAAGCGCAGAACCTTAATGGTAGAGATACTGGTGGTAGTGAGAATGATGTGGTGTTGGTGGTTGTAGTAATAGTGGTAGTGATGATGATATGGTGGTGGTGGGTGGTGGTGGTTGAAGTAATAGTGGTAGTGATGATGATATGATGGTGGTGGTTGTAGTAGTAGTGGTAGTGATGATGATATGGTGGTGGTGGTTGTAGTATTAGTGGTAGTGAGAATGATGTGGTTTTGGTGGTTGTAGTAATAGTGGTAGTGATGATGATATGGTGGTGGTGGTGGTTGAAGTAATAGTGGTAGTAATGATGATATGGTGGTGGTGGTTGTAGTAGTAGTGGTAGTGATGATGATATGGTGGTGGTGGTTGAAGTAGTAGTTGTAGTGATGATGGTGATGTGGTGGTGGTTGTAGTAGTAGTGGTAGTTGCAGTGATTATGATGTGGTGGTGGTGGTTGAAGTAGTAGTGGTAGTGATGATGTGGTGGTGGTGGTTGTTGTAGTAGTAGTGGTAATGATGATGTGGTGGTTGTAGTAGTAGTGGTAGTGATAATGATATGGTGGTGGTGGTGATTGAAGTAGTAGTGGTAGTGATGATGATGTGGTGGTGGTTGTAGTAGTAGTGGTAATGATGATGATGTGGTGATGAAGATGAGGTAGTGGTTGTAGTAGTGGTGGTAGTGATGATGATATGGTGGTGATGGTGATTTTAGTACAAATGGTAGTGATGATGATGTGGTGGTGGTTGTGGTAGTGGTGGTAGTGATGATGATGTGGTGGTGGTTGTAATAGTATTAGTGGTAGTGATGATGACGTGGTGGGGGTGGTTGTAGTAGTAGTGGTAGTGATGATGTGGTGGTGGTTGTAGTAGTAGTGGTAGTGATGATGTGGTGGTGGTTTTAGTAGTAGTGGTAGTGATGACGTGGTGGGGGTGGTTGTAGTAGTAGTGGTGGTAGTGATGATGTGGTGGTAGTGGTTGTAGTAGTAGTGGTAGTGATGATGTGGTGGTGATGGTTGTAGTAGTAGTGGTAGTGATGATGTGGTGGAGGTGGTTGTAGTAGTAGTGGTAATGATGATGTGGTGGAGGTGGTGGTTGTAGTAGTAGTGGTAGTGATAACGATGATGTGGTTGGGAGTGGTTGTAGTAGTAGTTGTGGTACTGATGATGATGTGGTGGTGGTGGTGGTGGTGGTTGTAGTAATAGTGATAGTGATGATGATGTGGTGGTGGTTGCAGTAGTAGTGGTAGTTGCAGTGATGATGATGTGGTGGTGGTGGTGGTTGCAGTCGTAGTGGTAATGATGATGTGGTGGTGGTGGTTGTAGTTGTAGTGATGATGTGGTGGTGGTGGTTGTAGTAGTAGTGGTAATGATGATGTGGTGGTGGTGGTTGTAGTAGTAGTGGTAGTGATGATGAGGTGGTGGTGGTGGTTGTAGTAGTAGTGGTAGTGATGATGTGGTGGTGGTGGTGGTTGTAGTAGTAGCGTTAGTGATCATGATGTGTTGGTGGTGGTTGTAGTAGTAGTGGAAGTGATGATGATGTGGTGGTGGGGGCTGTAATAGTGCTGGTAGTGGTAGTGATGATGATGTGGTGGTGGTGGTTGTAATAATGATGATGATGTGGTGGTGGTGGTTGTAGTAGTAGTTGTGGTACTGATGATGATGTGGTGGTGGTGGTGGTTGCAGTAGTAGTGGTAGTGATGATGGTTGTAATTCTAGTGGCAGTGATGATGATGTGGTGGTTGGAGGGGGGGGGGGGGGGAATGTGTCCTTG
This sequence comes from Berghia stephanieae, assembly GCF_034508935.2. NCBI lineage: Eukaryota > Metazoa > Mollusca > Gastropoda > Nudibranchia > Aeolidiidae > Berghia > Berghia stephanieae. The sequence goes on along the minus strand of NC_088370.1, from coordinate 33,790,643 downwards.
GAACAATTTGACCTCGCCGGAATTTGACGGAAGTTGCCCGGAGCCCGGAATTTTTTGCTCCAGACCGGAGGTTTTTCCGGTGAAACCGGAGTTTTGGCATCACTGCATCCCAGTTTCTATAGTGTGAAAATAATAACTTGTTACCCTTCGAATAGGGCGCTTTTCTATTGCCAAATTACTGCTGGGTGTACAAAAATAAAAGAAAGGGGAGGGGGTGGGGTCTTAACTTCATCTAGGATATATCTCGGTCTCTTTGATTGTGAAATGGGTGCTCTACCAACTGAGTTAACGGGACTGCCATGAGTCGCAACACCATTTAAACGTTTATGTCCGAACACACTGACTGAGCAAATGTGAGTAAAGAGGCTTTTCCAAGGACTCGACTGAGTCTCCCATAGTAGAACTTGAACCTATTAAAGAAGTTTCTTATTTCTTTTTTTTTTTTAAGTTATTCATATTCTAGTTCAAGAAAATTCATTGTAATGAATATAGCCATGTGATAAAAACCTCTATATCGTATTATCAATCCTGCATGGAGTAATATAAATAAATGTAGAAATCAAAATAATAATATGTAATAACAGTAATAATAATCATAGAAGTGAGATGAAAACGGGGGGGGGGGGGGGGGGGGGGGGTTACCTTAGCAGCTAGTACCACTTTCCCACAGCTAGGAGGCTTAAACCATTTTACATCCGTCACCCATACATTGTAGGCCTGATTATAAGTAGTCAGTCCCCTGTAAGCCTGAAAAAAAAATTGTGGCAATGGTGGTAATATTATTAATTGAAACGAGAGGATAAAAACTGTTGTTATCACACTTAGTTAACAACAGTGAATTAAATTTGCTGTGAAATGTGGAGTACTCATCTGAAAGGTTATTAGAATTATTCAGAGAGACACAATTCCATAACTCAACATCAGCCGTGGGGCTAAAAATTATATAGTTGGGGGATTGAGTAAAATATCGAATAAAAAAGTAGTCATTCAATGGAGCCGAAGTTTAACCTGGTTTGAAAAGCGCGAAACGGACCATAGCAATTCCTACCCTTTAGATAGGACTCTAGTCTATGTCAAAGTACTTTCCGCTAGATCTAACAGACTCAGCTACCCAATCACTGCTGGATTGACAAGGGGAGTGGGATTAGAAAAAAAAATAATCACTCGGGATCAAGCTCAGTCCCTTGGTGGGGCTTTTAAAACAGTCTTATGGGCATGATGTTTTGTTACTGTATTAATCAGTTTGATTTGGACTCGGGACCACATTGATTTCATAGTCATTGCCTGCCCTGGTGTTTTTAATTTAAATTATTATTTATAATCTTTGGTGAATTTGGAGGAATTCATCACCTTAAAGGCAAAATAGTTGAAATTTGATTGTAACCACAAAGACTCATTGATCCACTACTTAGACTGACTTAACTTAGACTAAACTTACTAAGACTAAGACTAAGATGAACACGACTCGTGAAGCAGGTCATATCATATTAATATTCCCGTGTCAGGTTCGACATATCTGTCTTCTGTGATTTTTTGAGAATAAATCTTACAATTAGCCGTGAATCATGTAACATAGTATAGGTATAGCATAGGGAAACGATTAAATAATACAGACTTACCGTGAAATGTGTAGACCGTGGAGACAGAAACTTGTGGTCGTGACGAGGTAGTTCGCTACATCAAACGATGAGACTGGCTGTAGTTCCTAAAGATTATGGCACCAGTCGTGTTCACAAATGGCATAGGGGTCTACATCATTAACGGGAATTAAAAAAAAATATTTATGTCTAGAACCAGAAAAATATGGAAGATTATCGACAGAAACTAATATTTTACTATTCTACGCCATTGTCTTCCATTGCTTTCTGCCAGCCGGAAGTAAACTTCCACTCCGATCAGCTGTTTAACCGCATACTATCTATATGAATATACTATATTATTATTATACGAATATGTATGAATTTGATGTCTCAAGGTTACGTTGAGTGTAATAATAAAGATGAGAAAGAATGAGATTGAATGTGAGAGATAGGAGAAAGATAAAAAGAGAGAAAGCGGGGGAGGGGGGGGGGGGCGGAGATGGAACATGGGAGGGACTGAGTAAGATAAAGAGAGAGAGAGAGAGAGAGAGAGAGAGAGAGAGAGAGAAAGCGAGAGAAAGAGAGAGAGAGTAAGAGAGATAGAGAGAGTAAGAGAGATAGAGAGAGTAAGAGAGAGAGAGGGAGAGAGAGAGAGAGAGAGAGAGAAAGCGAGAGAAAGCGAGGGAAAGAGAGAGAGTAAGAGAGATAGAGAGAGTAAGAGAGAGAGAGAGGGAGAGAGAGAGAGAGAGAGAGAGAGAGAGAGAGAAAGCGAGAGAAAGCGAGGGAAAGAGAGAGAGAGTAAGAGAGATAGAGAGAGTAAGAGAGAGAGAGAGAGGGAGAAAGAGAGAGAGAGAGAGAGAGAGAGAGAGAGAAAGCGAGAGAAAGCGAGGGAAAGAGAGAGAGAGAGTAAGAGAGATAGAGAGAGTAAGAGAGAGAGAGAGAGAGAGGGAGAAAGAGAGAGAGAGAGAGAGAGAGAGAGAGAGAGAGGGAGAGAGAGAGAGAGAGAGACTATAACAAAACTATCATTTGACAAGGGAGATAAATCATTCCTCAAGCTCTTCTCCAAATTTAATACTGGCATCTTGCAGTTTTATTCTTCTTCTCATTCCTCACAAATACAGAAGGAGATCTAGCGGAACTAACCATCACCCCCTCTACCCCCCCCCCCCCCACCCCCGCCACCCCAATGGCAATCTAAGCCCTCCAGCCCCTCCCTCCCCCCACTACACCTCCTTCCGCTGTCAGGCGTCTCACCCTTCTTCTTCAATATTTATGCGGTAGTCAGTGATTTATTGACTAGTTCTTTCCCCTTTCTTTAAACCTAACTTACTTCCCGATACTAGAACCGGAACGGGCAGTTGCTGTAGGCCTAATATAAATAAAAGGTTCTTGATCCCCTGCCTTTGAAATTTTGTACAAGTTCCAATTGCCGATTGGGAAAGAGTCGAAATAGGCTTCAAGAGTCGTGACGTCATTTCCCTTGTAATGACGCATAGTAACTGGTTCTAAACTATTGGAACTATGGCGGAAGCCTTATGAAATACTTCTCTGACGAGCATAAAAGTGTATCCAGTGGAAAAAAACATTATAAATCTGATCATGTTATGACTTTTATATATTCTGATTACATGACATGTGATAAAGTTCTCGCCAGCATGAAGAATAAAAAGTATCGATTTTCTTTGTTTAGCTACTCGTTGCTGGGCGGACGTGACATCAGACTATTGAACCCTATTTCAAACCCAAGGGAGAAAACGTCCTTCAAAAATCTTATCAATATAGATAGAAAGAAGTTGACGTCACTCAGGTCTTTGTTATTGGGTTTTTTTTTTGCCATCCGCGTTTATGAGTAATTCTCACTAAACTGTATTAACCAGACAATAAACGTTCAAGGTTACACATAGATTTGTGTGTAATACTTCCGGATGGCAATGTTGTGAGTTTCTTAGCCAAGCGCATACTATCCCTCCTATGGCCTCTCCAATATTATTACTAGAAGTTAACGATTTGGTCCCGATAGCTCAGTTGGTAGAGCACTCGCTTCACGAGAAGCAAAGGAACTGAGATCGATCCCGTGTACAGTTGATATTTTTTGCTGACCCCCTTGTCAACCCAGCATTGATTGGGTAGCTGGGTCTGATAGATCTGGCGAAAAGCACTTTGCGATAGACTAGCGTCCTATCAAGGAGGATAGAAGACAATTGCTATTGTTCGTTTCACGCTATGGAAACCGGGATAAACACCGACTTCATGGACCTATGGCTTTAACGAAACTACTTTAATGATTAAAATTAATCATTGTTGTCAGGATGTCATTTTGTCATTTCGCGTCAAAATCTATATTTAGTCAACCGAATATCATGATGTTATTAAACGGCAAAATATATTTTAGTAAATCAGGATGGCTTTGTGTCATTACGCGTCAAAATCTATTTTTAGTAACCCCGGAAGTGTGCCGGAGAGAAAACAAAAACAATTTGTGAACTGCTGCCTTATAATCTTCTTTTATTTTATAGATAGTTCGAAGATGACATCACTCAGATCTTTATTATTACTTTTTGCCATCCGCTTTTATGAGTAATGCTCACTAAACTGTATTCACCAGACTATAAACGTTCAAGGTTATACATAGTTTGTGTGTTGGTCCGTTGTACTTCCGGATGGCAATGTTGTGAGCTTCTTGGCCAAGCGGATACTATCTATAGGGTTTTCTCCAGAACTAAAAGTCTCTGACCATAGTTTTACGTTTGCTAGTACAAACAATTGATCAAACGGTGAATTCAACAAACACTGATTTTAGCGCTGAATAAAAGATTTGCCTCTATTCTCCTGAATGCGATGATTTGGAAGTTTATATCCGTTTTATTATCCTAAAATATCTTAACAACGCCACTACCACCTTTATCTCCATTGAGGAGTTGAGTCACAGCGGATCTCAATTGGGAATGAAATTACCGGAAGAGTAGCGTCCCTTGATTGGACGTCACCCATAGTCTGTGACGTCACCGGCGGAAAAGTTATTAGAGAGAGAACGTCATGTTGGTTGTGCGCATGCGTCTCTCGTCCTCACTTCCGGTGAAAGCGGCTTGAGACACTTCAAAACCAAATTGACGTTCTCTCTGTAAGGTGACATCCAATCAAGGGACGCTACTCTTCCGCTAATCTCATTCCCTATAGATAGAATGCGCTTGGCCAAGGAGTTCACAACATTGCCATCCGGAAGTATAACGGACCAACACACAGACTCTGTGTAACCATGAACTTTTATAGTCTGGTTAATACAGTTTAGTGAGAACAACTCACAAACGCGGATGGCAAAAACCATAACAAAGGCCTGAGTGACGTCATCTGCATACTATCTATAGAGTTTTATCAAGAAAGGGTTGACTAGTGACCAATCCATAAGTCATAATGTCTACCAGAATCAATGAAACACGACCTCTATATCATCTTCTCATTTCCCTTGTTGTCAGTGACGTTTGTTTTACGGTACCAGGAAAACGATGAAGAGATGATAAAACACCTCCATTTATCTTAGCCAGTCTGATAACTCTGGTCATAGACAAATCTAAAGGACATTTCCCATGCAACGTCAATAGGCGTCCGATTTCCATCCGACCTATGTTTTCTAGTACGTAGCGAAAAAGGAATATTAAAAAAAAATCCCTATGAATTTATCTTTAGAGTTTTTGATAACTGGTCAAGGATAAATCTAAAAGGCATTTCCCATGCAACGTCAATAGGCGTCCGATTTCCATCCGACCCATGTTTTCTAGTACGTAGCAAAAAAGGAATATTAAAAAAAAAAATCCCTATGAATTTATCTTTGGAGTTTTTGATAACTGGTCAAGGATAAATATAAAGGGTAGTTCCCATACAACGTCAATAGTCGTCCGATTTCTTCCATCAAACGTATGTTTTCCAGTAAGTAACGATATAGAAATATATTTTTTAAAACATAAGAATTTGTCTTTAGAGTTTTTGATAACTGGTCAAAGATAAGTCTAAAGGTCAGTTCCCATACCACGTCAATAGACGTCCGATTTCCATCCGACCTATGTTTTCCAGTACGTAACGATATAGAAATATGTATTTAAAAAAAAAAAAAACCTATGAATTTTTTTTTAGAGTTTATGATAAAGCTAAAGACTGGTTCCCATACACCGTCAATAAATAGCCGCCCGACTTAAGGGCGTCGTAAGTTTTCGAGACATACCTACGTTTGTTTTACGGAAACGATAAAGTCTATTTGTGCGGCTGCTATGTGGTCTAGTGGTATGACACTCCCTTTCGGATCGGTCCTGAGTTCGAGCCACGCTCGGCGCATAGTTGAGTCCTTGGAAAAGGCTTTTTTCTCACATTCTCTCACCGTACTCAGTTGTATGAGTACCTGGCCGTTAACAGTGTTGTCTCTGTCTGAAAAAAAATTGCAGTATCTCCTGTCAGGCATCATGTCTCGTTCTACATGTTACGTGTTGCTGTTGGTCAGGGATCCCATGTAAAGCGCTTTGAGCACATTTAGTGGCTATTGCGCTATATAAAAGCTCAATTAAACGATAAAAAAAAAAGTATGCCTTCATCTTAGAGAATCTGATAACTGGTCAATGATCAATCTAAAAAGCGTCCGATATAATGGCGTTGTATGTTTTCCTAGACTTACATGTGTTTGTTTTACGGTGACTATTAAGAAATATAGTATAGAAAATTAAAATTCATCGTAGAGTGTCTGATAATCATAAATCTAAAGAACAAATCCAAAACGCTGTCGATAGACGTCCGTATTACGGTCGTAGTATAGTCTTTAGACAGACCCAAGTTTGATATACAGTACCAGGAAAATAATGAGGAAATTTTTTTTAAACTGCACATAATAGTGTTTCGGTGTTTTTTTGTTGTTTTTTGTTTGTTTTGTTTTTGTTGTTGTTGTTGTTTTAAAAAAATGTTTTTGTAGTTGTTTTTTGTTTTTAATCACAAATTGTCAAAAATGTCGGCGTATGAATATTTGTTTTGTGAATGTTATTTCACATGTGAAATAAAATAATAAAATAAAATAAAAATATAATAAATTCTCTTTATTCATCCCATAGGGGAAATGTGTCTCTAAGGTCTATTCCAAGGAATAACCCAGGCGTCAACCGAAGTGCAGAGCCGTAAATAGAGCTAGGGCGAGGTGACTTACTCAAGGCCACACACCGCAGCGGCAGTTGATCGAACTCGGTACCTTTCGGGTACGAAGCAAATACCGAAACGCTGAGCCTCGCTGCCCCTCAAATACGGATATTTAATTTATTCAACACCTATAGAAAATTAGATTAGTGGAAGAGTAGCGTCCCTTGATTGGATGTCACCGGGGGAGAAGTTATTTGTAAACAAACCAATTACAAGCCAAGCGCTCCAAATACAAAATTTATTAT
>NC_088370.1:33768649-33778649 GCF_034508935.2 Berghia stephanieae | reverse complement strand
ATAATTGTCAAACATAATGTCTAAAAATTGTTAATTACAATAGCATTATAAGGCACTCATAGGTGTCCAATTCATCGTCTAAAACTCCCGAATGTTAATAAGATAAATAAGTCACGTATAATTGTCAAACATAATGTCTAAAAATGGTAAATGATAATAGCATTATACGTAAATCACTTATAAGTGTCCAACTCGTCTTCTGAAATCGTAGAAGATAAAATATAGATAAGGAGTCCCTGATATATAGATAACATGCGCTTGGCTAAGAATCTCACAACATTGCCATCCAGAAGTATAGATAGAATGAAGTTGACGTCACTATGGTCTTTGTTATTGTCTTTTGCCATCCGCGTTTATCGGTAATTCTCACTAAACTGTATTAACCAGACTATAAACGTTTAATGTTACACATAGTTTTGTGTGTTGGTCCGTTATACATCCGGATGGCAATGTTGTGAGCTTCTTAGCTCAACACACAAAACTATGTGTAACCATGAACATTTATAGTCTGGAAAATACAGTTTAGTGAGAATTACTCATAAACGCGGATGGCAAAAAAAAAAAAAACATTAACAAAGACCCGAGTGACGTCATCTTCATTCTATCTAATTATAACTGTTAAACTGAACGTCTAAAAATCGTGAATGATAATACGATAATAGAGATAATACATTTCTTATGAAGTACAAATAAATCACGATTCTAGGTTGTAATTCGATTCGATCAGAAGAGGTTGAGTTTGTATCCCGTTGCTCACGGCATAGTGATGATATTGAGTCTGTCCATGACTAATAGATAACATGTATGAAATAACATTGTAGGACACGAATTAATGCAATTAAAAAAATAATTGCACTTTTATGTAGCGCAAAATCCACTAGACGTGTTCAAAGCACTTTACAAGGGCTCCCTGGCCAACAGCAACATTTAACATGTAGGACGCAACATGACGCCTGTTAAGCGATATTACAATTTTTTTCCTGAGTACGGTAATAGAATGAGAGTAAAGAGCCTTCTCCAAGGACTCAACTATGTACCGAGCGAGGCCCGAACCTAGAACCGTCCGATCCGAAAGCGAATGTCATACCACTAAACCACATAGCTGCACTTAAATTACTCGTATTATTGTCCATAAAGGTGGGGGGGGGGGGGGGGGGGGGGGGGGGGGGGAAGAGAGATTTACTTTTGTCTATTTTCATACTTTCAAAACAGATCTTGAAAAGATTATTTAAATATGCGTTGGAATCGGTTCAATATTGTATAAAATAAATCAATTCAAACCAACAAAAAGCCGTATATTTAATAATAATAATATAAAATAACTCGATTTTACATTTCAAGTACAGAAAGAGCCTCCCCTCCCCCCCCCCCCCAACAAAAAGTCTTCCATCAGAGATCAATCAACTACAGAAAATAACGACAAAGCCAACCCAATCTAATTTTTACTCCTGAACACTCACTCGATGTTCTCAGTCAAAGAAATTCACTCCCAAAGGTAGAGAATTACATTTTAATTATCTGTTGATTGCTTTTCCTTTAGTTAAAATACTCATAACATCGTACAACCGAAATCAACGTACAAGCACACAGAACGACGTGTAACCTTAGACGTTTATAGAACTGTTCATAAAAATGGCTGGGTATAGGGAATGAGATTAGCGGAAGAGTAGCGTCCCTTGATTGGACGTCACCCATAGTCTGTGACGTCACTGGCGGAAAAGTTATTAGAGAGAGAACGTCATGTTGGTTGTGCGCATGCGTCTCTCGTCCTCGCTTCCAGTGAAAGCGGCTTGAGACACTTCAAAACCAAATTGAGGTTCTCTCCGCGAGGACGAGAGACGCATGCGCACAACCAACATGACGTTCTCTCTCTAATAACTTTTCCGCCGGTGACGTCACAGACAATAGGTGACGTCCAATCAAGGGACGCTACTCTTCCGCTAATCTCATTCCCTATCAACAATGACAAAGAGATGAATGACGTCAATTCCGTTCTATCAATATTCGGGCTGTGTACATAGTCAAGGTCAATAAATATATCAACGTAATAATTGGATTCAATAGTCTGATGTCACGTCCGCAAGGCAACCAGCAGCTTGGTTCTAAACAAAGAAAATCGGTACTTTTTATTCTTCATGCTGGCTTGAACCTTTTCATATGTCATGTAATCAGAATGTATGAAAATCAAAACGTGATCAGTTTTATAATGTAATGTTTTTCTCCTCTGGATACACTTTTATACTCGTCGGAGAAGTATTTGATAAGGGCGTCCGCCATTGTTCCGATAGTTTAGAACCATTAACTAAGTTACTATGGGTCATTACGAGAGAAATGACGTAACGGCTGTTGAAACCTATTAATACATAATCTTACAAAGTACATCAAAGAAATTCACTCCCAATAGTAGAGAATGACACTTCAATAATCGTATGGATGCTTTGCCTTTAGTTGAAATACTCACAACATCGTACAGTCGGATATAACGTACAAAGACACAAAACGATGTGTAACCTTAGACGTTTAAAGAACTGTTCATAAAAATCGCTGGGTATAAACATTGTCAAAGAGATGAATGACGTCAATTCCGTTCTATCAATATTTGAACTAAGTACATAGTCAAGGTCAATGTATATAGATAGAATGAAGTTGACGTCACTCGAGTCTTTGTTGTTTTTTGTTTGTTCTTTTGTTTTTGTCATTCACGGGTATGAGAAATTCTCAATTTATAACTGTAATAACAAGGCTATAAACGTTCATGGTTACACATAGCGTTGTGTGTTGGTCCGTTATACTTCCGGACGGCAATTTTGTGAGCTTCTTAGCCAAGCGCATATCTACTATCTATATCAAAAAATTAATTGGATTCAATAGTCTGATGTCACGTCGCCCAGCAACGGCGGCCATCGTGGTTCTAAACAAAGATAATCAGTACTTTTTATTCTTCTTACTGGATAGAACTTTTCATATGTCTTGTGATCAGAATGTGTAAAAGTCAAAACATGATCAGATTTATAATGTTTCTTTTTTTCCTCTGGATACACTTTTATACTCGTCAGAGAAATATTTCATAAGGGCGTCCGGCATTGTTCCGATAGTTTAGAGCCAGTTACCAAGTTAGCATGCATCATTACGAGGGAAGTGACGACATGACTGTTGAAGCGTATTAATAACTGTATTTACAAGACTATAATCGTTCAATCTTACACATAGCTTTGTGTGTTGGTCCGTTATACTTCCGGATGGCAATGTTGTGAGCTTCTTAGTCAAGCGCATAGTATCTATATCAAAATATTAATTCCGTTCTATCAATATTTGAACTGTGTACACAGTCCAGGTTAGTCTGTATTAAAGTAAATAACTTCACAAGTCATATCATTATCAAATATGTGACCCTCCGTCTCAAAACGGTATTATGCCGGGATGATTCAGACCCCATAAAGTGAATTTAGAGAAAGAATTATGAGAAACTGGACCTTAGAAGTTTTTGTAAAGCAAGAAATAGTATTTATACTCCACCATGACCTACAGAAATTAAACCCAAGCTTGATATTTGTGGTAATGAATTCAATTTCCTTAACTGAGTGTATCCTGACATAATACCGCTTTGAGACGGAGGGTCACATATCTTAAGGCCTGATAACACAATAGGCTTGAACAGGCGTGACGTCACTTCCCTCTTAATGATGCATAGTGCATAGTAACTTAGTAACTGGTTCTAAACAATGGGAACAATGGCGGACGCCCTTGTGAAATACTTCTCCGACGAGCATAAAAGTGTATCCAGAGGAGAATAACATTATAAATCTGATCATGTTTTGACGTTTATACATTCTGATCACATGCCATGTGAAAAAGTTCCAGCCAGCATGAAGAATGAAATGTACCGATTTTCTTTGTTTAGAACCAAGCTGCTGGTTGCTGTGCGGACGTGACATCGGACTATTGAATCCTATTAATGGTCTGTCTTAACAATGTTGTAATGGACGGACGCCATTTTGTTTTGGTCTGAAAGTATTTCCATGTCGAGAACGAACCATAACATTATGGGTTAACTCCCTCCTTACCAGCTATTTTTAGAATTTTCCCCGAAAATTCACAGCCACCCGACACAAAAATAGACATTTCCTAATCAAACAAGAAAGTACCAAGTGGATTCTATACAGAATGTTGTTCAGCACAACAATGTCTACAACAGTGTTTAGTATTTATAGCTGTCACCAAAGCATTTCTTTAGATTTTCTGATGTACAAGAAAAATTAGAATGAGAAAATTATCGGATGCATCGGAACGAATGTGACGAATGTGGTAAGGAGGGGCTTAACTCACTCAACCCTTACACCGACTATATCCGTAGTTTGCCAGGGTTTACTTTTACCCCATGACTATTTATTACATTTTTCTGAGACAAATTATAGGCGCAGTATCAAAGCTAATGTTTTTAGTTTTTTACATGATAATGGTATGAATAAAATTATCTATGTACATGCTCATTTTTAATATATTTTTTTTTCCAATTTTGAAAAGTGGAAAAATATCTAGGATTGAGTGAGTTAACAGACTTTCAAATAAGTGCACTTCGCCGCAAACCCCATAAATTCAAATAAACTCGATTTATTTTTCAGCCCAGCTCACGTCACCAACAGATTAGCCACACTGTGTGACTTTAAATTAAAACAAACTTAATCTTTACTAAATATATCAAGAAATAAATTCACTCACGTTCAACTAACGCCCGAAGCAGAAAAACTAAGAAGCAGACTGCGGAAATGCATAATGGTTGCCATGGTAACGACGGCCTATTTTGATTTCATGATAATTTCAAAACGGGGGGAAAAGTCTCTTAAATCTTCAGTTTTAATATCACCAAAAACCCGTTTAATTTCACAAATTCTTGTCATTTGATACAGGCATAAGCCGTTTACATAGGTGAGTTCATTGAGTACTCAAACAATAGGCTTCAACAGTCGTGACGTCACTTCCCTCGTAATGACGCATAGTAACTTAGTAACTGGTTCTAAACTATCGGAACAATACTTCTCCGACGAGCATAAAAGTATATCCAGAGAAGTTTAAAACATTATAAATCTGATCATGTTTTGACTTTTATACATTCTGATCACATTACATGAAAAAAAGTTATAGTTAAAGAATAAAAACTACCGATTTCTTTGTTTAGAACCAAACTGCTTGTTGCTGGGCGGACGTGACGTCAGACTATTGAATCCAATTACCTGCAGGGCTTTGAGTTGTTCGACTATTATGTTGTTAGTCATAATATCTTACAAGTAAAGCCCGGAAACTATCATGAAATATGTGACCCTCCGTCTCAAAACGGTATTATGTCGGGATGATTCAGACCCAATAAAGTCAATTTAGAGATAGAATGATGAGAAACTGGACCTTAGAAGTTTTTGTTAAGCAAGAAATAGTCTTTATACTCCACTATGACCTACAGAAATTATACCCAAGCTTGATATTTGTGGCAATGAATTCAATTTCCCTAAATGAGTGTATCCTGACATAATACCGCTTTGAGACGGAGGGTCACATATGACAAATAAGACATGAATCTAAGGGACTGTTTCCGTATTTGGGTGTTCCATGTCAAGTAGGTAAACATGACATTTATTGTGTATTGATGGTATGAAAATATGACAAATCAGACATGAATCTAAGGGACTGTTTCCGTATGTGGGTGTTCATGTCAAGTAGGTAAACATGACATTTATTGTGTATTGATGGTATGAAAATATGAAAAATCAGACATGAATCTAAGGGACTGTTTCCGTATGTGGGTGTTCCATGTCAAGTAGGTAAACATGACCTTTTTTGTGTATTGATGGTATGCGTTTAAATAAAATACACATCATTTCTTCCCGCTACATCAATCGTACAAATACATTTCTAAAAGTTTATAGTCTAAGAGAATTTGGTGAGAAGACATCACATTTGAATATAGATAGAATGAAGTTGACGTCACTCAGGTCTTTATTATTTTTTTGCCATCGCGTTTATGAGTAGTTCTGACTAGACTATATTAACCAGACTATAAAAGTTTAAGGTTACACATAGTTTTGTGTGTTGATCCGTTATACTTCGGATGGCAGTGTTGCGAGCGTCTTAGCCAAGCGCAGGACACTGTAGAAATCTGAGTATACCCGTGCCAAATTGCAATGTAAACATTATGAGCCAGAGGATGTTTACCGACTTGACACGACCTGACATAAATACGCATCGTCTGAGATAGAATGAAGATTTCGTCACTCAGGTCTTTGTTATTTGTTGTTTTTTTGTTTTGTTATTTTGCCATCCGCGTTTATGAGTAATTCTTACTAAACTGTATTATCCAGACTATAAACGTTTAAGGTTACAGACCGTTTTTTTTGTTGGTCACAACATGACATATGAAAAAGTTCGAGTCAGCACGAAGAATAAAATGTACTGATTTTCTTTGTGTAGAATCAAGCTGCTGGTTGCTGGGAGGACGAGATATCAGACTATAGATAGAATGCGCTTGGCCAAGAAGCTCATAACATTGCCATCCGGAAGTATAACGGACCAACACACAAACTCTGTGTAACCATGAACTTTTATAGTCTGGTTAATACAGTTTAGTGAGAACAACTCACAAACGCGGATGGCAAAAACAATAACAAAGGCTTGAGTGACGTCATCTGCATACTATCTATAGATAGTTCGAAGATGACGTCACTCAGGCCTTTGTTATTGTTTTTGCCATCCGCGTTTGTGAGTTGTTCTCACTAAACTGTATTAACCTGACTATAAACGTTCATGGTTACAAAGAGTTTGTGTGTTGGTCCGTTATACTTCCGGATGGCAATGTTGTGAACTCCTTGGCCAAGCGCATTCTATCTATTGAGACTCTTGAATCCAATTTCTTAATTTGATATAGATAGTATGCGCTTGGCTGAGAAGCTCATAACATTGCCATCCGGAAGTATAACGGATCAACACACAAAACTGTGTGTATCCATGAACGTTTATAGTCGGATTAATACAGTTCAGTGAGCATTACTCATAAACGCGGATGGCAAAAAACAATAACAAAGACCTGATTGACGTCATCTTCGAACTATCTATATTCGGTCTTGTAACACGACACCTCTTGCTGTTGTTCCACGTGATATTGAACGACACTGTATTACTAATAGTTAGGGGTGGTTGAAAGAAGCCGCACCTGGGATCTTCGAGAAAGCGACACTCAAGTAAATGATGGGCTACCACATATTTCATTGGAGAGTTGGCATAAGGGTCAGGAAGGAGATGATCCTCAGATCACGTAGAATGTGTGGAGCAATCATTGCAATGTTCTGTAGAACTGGTCGAAAGAAATAACTCACCTGCAACGAAAAGAGAGAAAATATGTGATAATAATTCTAATGATTTTAAAATGGAGACGTTTAAATTGAGATAAGATAAAATGAATTTTATTTATCCACTTCTGGAATTTGACAGCATGGATAAGCTATGGACTAATGACATTTTATAAGATGATTAATCAAATAATAAAAAGGAAAATATATAAATTCTATCTATTGAGTTCACAGAGGTAAAATATCAAAATGTCGGACAAGACTAAACACATCAAAAGATCTGCCGAAGTAATTCGACCTCAGTCTCTCTCTCTCTCTCTCTCTCTCTCTCTCTCTCTCTCTCTCTCTCTCTCTCTCTTTTTTTTTTTTTTTTTTTTTTTCTCTCTTTTATTCCTTCTTTTCTATCTCTCTTCTTCTTTCTCCTCTCCTTTCCCCTCTCCAATCTCTTTTCTCAGACAGGCTAATATGTATACGTGGATTCTAAGAGGTTAATAGAGTAGGGTCAAATAGATAATGAATGAATGAATAAATAAAATAGTTAAATAAATAGATACATTAAAAAAATGAAAGTTAATTGGCTTTCATCGACGTGTACTTATCTACAGGTCTGACGTCCGAGGCCACTTACGGGCCTAGTTTAACATTGTTGCAATGGACAATATGTTACGTCATAACAACAATGAGCTCATAAGGAATTGGGTTATCAGACCTGCAAATAAGTGCAATAAGTAGAAAAATGCCCATCATTGCGTTCAGGTATCGGACCGGCTAATATGATGTGCTCGTGGATTCTTTGATATTAATAAATAAAGTAGGATCAAATAAATGAATAAACAAACAAATAAATAGATAAATAAATAAAAAAAAAATTTAAAAATTAAAAAATAAAAAAAAATATATACATAAATACATGAATAAATACATACATAAATACATTAATAAATAAATAAATAAATTTATTAATAAATAAATAGATAAATGAATAAATAAATAACCTGCAAATGAGGTATTTATTCTCTGTTATCTTCCAACGTCTAGCCTTTCTGTCTTCCCTTCATTTCCCATTATAAAATCATGTTAATTTATTAATAAGTGTGGACGTATCGGGAAAATCCGATTAAAGTTGCATGCGCTGTTTAAATAAAATAACTAAAAATAACAAACAAAACAAAGTTCGTACTTCATTAACTCACTCAACCCTAGAGATTTTTGCTATTTTTCAACATTGGAAAATATGTATTAACAATGAACATGTGTACATAGATAGTTTTATCCAACTCATCATATCTTGTCGCGCCAGTGAGTCAGCCAGTCCCGGGCAGTCTGGTTGCATTCCCTCAGGTCAGCATTGGTGCAGTGAGGTCCCAGCGAGCATTCGGACAGGATGTGGTCCATGGTCTGTCTGGGGTGACCGCATGACCAACTATATAATCATCAACATGCATAAACTAAAAACACTAGCTTTCATACTTGATGCCTATAATTTGTCTCAGAAAAATGTAACAAATAGCCATGGGGTAAAAGTAACCCCGGGTAAACTACGGATATAGTCGGTGTTAGGGTTGAGTGAGTTAAAGACAGGGAATTTGCTGGATTATTTTCTGTATTAATGAAATAGACATCAAGATGATGATAATATAGTGATCACGATTCATAAGAGGATTGTGTGAACTGTAATTTAGTTAATGTTTACCTTATTATTTCTTTCTCTCTCTCTATATCCCCTCTCTCTCTCTTTCTCTCCCTCTCCGCCCCCCCTCTCTCTCTCTCTCTCTCTCTCTCTCTCTCTCTATATATATATATATATATATATATATATATACTATATTATATATACATATATATATATATATATATTATATATATATTATATATATATATATATTATATATATATATATATATATTCAATTACGAAAGAGACCGGACACTTTGATTCCGCTAATACCTCCTTACTGGCTTGTTGGAATAAATGCAATGACATATGACATATGTTTCCCATCGTCTCAAAACGGTATTATGTCGGAACGAACCAAATGCTTAAAAGCCGAATTAAATGTCAAACTGGTCAAAAATATAAATTGTTGGCATTAGCACCATAAAATATGGTATCCATTCTCATCAATAAAACATACAAACTCAACACAAGTCTGATATTTCTGGCTATAAATTCAATTTTCAACATTTTAAATAACCCGACTTAATACCGTTTTGAGGCGAAGGGTCACATATTTCGGAATCTTAGACAAAACATTCTTTCGGTGTATAATTTATGGAATTTGTGATAACTGTTAAAGGGTCCTGGATTTCTAAAACCCATTATTCAAAATATGGAAATTGCAAAATGAGCACACAAATTGAAATCAGCACACGGTTGGGATTAACTGTCTCTGGACAAACGATTCGTTGGCTTCTCATTGAGCCTGGGTTAAAATGTTACCACAAAAACATTGAGCTTTTATTTAGCGCAATATCCACTAAACGTGCTCAAAGCGCTTTACAAGGGGTCCCTGACCACCAACAACGTGTAACATGAAGATCGAGACATGACGCCAGTTAGGTGATATTACATTTTTTCTCGACAGAGACAACGCTGTTAACGGCCAGGTACTCAATTTATACCTGAGTACGGTGAGAGAATGTGAGTAAAGAGTCTTTCCCAAGGAA
>NC_088370.1:33728649-33763649 GCF_034508935.2 Berghia stephanieae | reverse complement strand
AAACTCAAACAAGCTCTCTACAAAACAATTTTATGTTCTAATCCCCAGCATGCCCCGACAGATACAAGACTTGATTAACCCTATCCTTACCTCCTGCATCAAAATCGTCATAATTGTTACGACACAATATACATTTTGTCTTATTCAGATGTATTATGTACATCACAAACTTTGAAGAATAATCTTTGCTTAATTAATAGGGAATGAGATTAGCGGAAGAGTAGCGTCCTTTGATTGGACGTCACCTATAGTCTGTGACGTCACCGGCGGAAAAGTTATTAGAGAGAGAACGTCATGTTGGTTGTGCGCATGCGTCTCTCGTCCTCGCTTGGGACACTTCAAAACCAAATTGACGTTCTCTCTGTAAGGTGACGTCCAATCAAGGGACGCTACTCTTCCGCTAATCTCATTCCCTATTGATTAAGCAAAGATTATTCTTCAAAGTTTGTGATGTACAAAATACATCTGAATAAACAAAATGTATATTGTGTCGTAACAATTATGACGATTTTGATGCAGGAGGTAAGGAGAGGGTTAATCTTGTCTTGTATCTGTCGGGGCATGCTGGGGATTAGTTTCTGGCAATAGCGGTTGCGTGAATAGAATTAAACAGGCATGACGTCACTTCCCTCGTAATGACGCATAGTAAATTAGTAACTGGTAATTGGTTCTAAACTATCGGAACAATGGCGGACGCCATTATGAAATACTTCTCCGACGAGCATAAAAGTGTATCCATAGGAGAAAAACATTATAAATTTGATCATGTTTTGACTTTTTATTCATTCTGATCACATGGCACGTGGAAAAGTTCCAGCCAGCGTGAAGAATAAAAAAGTACCGATATTCTTTGTTTAGAACCAAGCTGCTGGTTGCCGGGCGGACGTGACATCAGTCTATTGAATCCTATTACATAATTCATTAAAGAGTCTTTACAGTGTACGACAGTTAATATCATCACCGACATGCTAACGACAGTCCAGATGTAGAGAGAATATAAAAGCCTCCGATATTTAATTTCTAATATTCCAAGACCAATTTTTACTTCTCTGCCATACTCTGAAAAAAAAGCCATATTTGAAAATTTGGCCAGAAAACTCGTCCTTCAAATACCGATCGATTTAAATGACCCTCATCTTGGTAAAAACTCTCAATCCTGGGACTTAAGGAAGACTCCGCGAACCCTCAGGTTTGAGCGTGTTTGCCAGGATGAGGGTCATTTAAATCCATCAATAATTGAAGGACGCGTTTTCTGGCCAAATTTTCAAATATGGGTTTTTCCAGAGCACGACAGACTGACAACCACCAGTTCTTACACATCAAATTCCCATCCTTCTCACTTCCCTGGAACCTTCCCGTGGGAAATACAGAAGTATCATATCGATAGCTCAGTGCTAGAAGTACCTAAGTCCTCTTTTGGATTAAAACAAAGAGCTTTTATATAGCGCAATATCCACTAAATATGCTCAAAGCGCTTTACAAAGGGTCCCTGACCAACAGCAGCACGTAACATGTAGAACGAGACATAACGCCTGTTAGGCGATATTATTACAATTTTTCCGATAGAGACAAAACTGTTGACGGCCAGGTACTCATTTTACACACGAGTACGGTGAGAGAATGTGAGTAAAGAGTCTTTTCCAAGGACTCAAATATGAGCCGAGCGAGGCTCGAACCCTATGCAACATTCTATCTCGAGTTTGTCCAAAAGTGGAAATAGGACCTTTTTGCACTGAGGCATTTATTTACGATATTGACAATTTCTCAGGAATTATTTCAGGCATTTTTGATGAATGTGTCATTTCCACTTCTGGCCAGGTTCAATAATTGAACAGCTTGTCATTTCCAATCAGATAGCAGTACTATAGATAGTATGCACTTGGCTCAGAAGCTCATAACATTGCCATCCGGAAGTATAACGGACCAACACACAAAACTGTGTGTATCCATGAACGTTTATAGTCGGGTTAATACACTTCAGTGAGCATTACTCATAAACGCGGATGGCCAAAACAATAACAAAGACCTGAGTGACGTCATCTTCGAACTATCTATATAGTGCGGTTATGTGATCTAGTGGTATGACACTCGTTTTCGGATCGGAAGTTTCCTGGATTCGAGCCTCGCTCGGCACATAGTTGAGTCCTTGGAGAAGGCTCTATACTCACATCCTCTCACCGTACTCAGGTGTAAAATGAGTACCTGGCCGTTAACAGCCTTGTCTCTGTCCAAAAAAAAAATTGTAATATTGCTTTACAGACGTCATGTCCCGTCCTACATGTTAAACGTTGCTGTTAAACGTTGCTGTCGGTCAGGGACCCTTGTAAAGTGCTTTGAGCACATTTAGTGGATATAAATCTGAATAAGAAAAATGTTTATTGTACCGTAACAAATGTGACGATTTTGTTGTAGGTGGTAAGGAGAGGGTTAAGCTTAAAAATAAACAACACTTGAGATCATTTTACCTCCATTTTGACTTTTAAGTAAACTTACATTACCTAGTTTATTCCCTCACAACACTCCACTTAAATTCTAGATACGATTTCATCATTTCTTTTACAATTTCCTAAAGTAAAATAAAAGGTTATTGAAATAGCGTGGAATGCGAAGACACTGCATCAACACCTCAAATTCTTGTGTCGTGCATCCGGTATCCCAATATCGCTGATTAAGATGGATTGCAACCGGAAATGGACGCCGACACGGTAAAACTGTTCTATAATGCATCGATATCCATGATAAAGGGCTGCCCAAACTCTTTCTCCTGCAGCCTCAAGATTCAGCATAGGTCCCGTTGCGTGCCTCTAATATTCAAGAATAATCAGTTTATACACCGACTTTAAACTGTTATTCTAAAATCAGAATCTTGTCAGTTATAATATTTATTTTGTCAACAATAATCATTCTATACACCGACTTTAAACTGTTATTCTAAAATCAGAATCTTGTCAGTTATAATATTTATTTTGTCAACAATAATCATTCTATACACCGACTTTAAACTGTTATTTTAAAATCAGAATCTTGTCAGTTATAATATTTATTTTGTCAACAATAATCATTCTATACACCGACTTTAAACTGTTATTATAAAATCAGAATCTTGTCAGTTATAATATTTATTTTGTCAACAATAATAATTTTATACACCGACTTTAAATTGTTATTCTAAAATCAGAATCTTGTCATTTATAATATTATATTTATTTTGTTTCGTAGTTTTTCCTTTAAGAATTAACGATGAGTGTTTTATCTATCTATTCTTGTTATAAATAAGTTAGGGGATCAACATTGTTCCGTAAAGTCAAGGTAATCTAATTTATTTACTGGAAAATCTAATAATTATAAAACTATTTTTGACCGATAGACATAGAAGCTCACAACATTGCCATCCGGAAGTATTACTGGCCAACACACAAAACTATGTGTAGCCTTCCACGTTTATAGATAGAATGCGCTTGGCCAAGGAGTTCACAACATTGCCATCCGGAAGTATTACTGGCCAACACACAAAACTATGTGTAGCCTTCCACGTTTATAGATAGAATGCGCTTGGCCAAGGAGTTCACAACATTGCCATCCGGAAGTATAACGGACCAACACACAAAACTATGTGTAGCCTTCCACGTTTATAGATAGAATGCGCTTGGCCAAGGAGTTCACAACATTGCCATCCGGAAGTATAACGGACCAACACACAAACTCTGTGTATCCATGAACGTTTATAGTCTGGTTAATACAGTTCAGTGAGAACAACTCACAAACGCGGATGGCAAAAACAATAACAAAGGCCTGAGTGACGTCATCTTCGAACTATCTATAGTCTGGTTAATACAGTATAGATAGTATGCAGATGACGTCACTCAGGCCTTTGTTATTGGTTTTGCCATCCGTGTTTGTGAGTTGTTCTCATTAAACTGTATTAACCAGACTATAAAATTTCATGGTTACACAGAGTTTGTGTGTTGGTCCGTTATACTTCCGGATGGCAATGTTGTGAACTCCTTGGCCAAGCGCATTCTATCTATAGTGAGAATTACTCATAAACATGGATGGCAAAAAGCAATAACAAACACCTGAGTGACGTTAACTTCATACTATCTATAGATGATGTGCGCTTGGCTAAGAAACTCACAACATTGCCATCCGGAAGTATAACGGATCAACACACAGGACTATGTGTAACCATGAACATTTTACAGTTAAGTGAAAATTACTCATAAACATGGATGGCAAAAAGCAATAACAAAGACCCCAGTGACGTCAATATCATACTATCTACACCCAGCCGATGAACTTTATCATCACAATCGTACTGTGAAAAAAAAAACACATTAAAATAATTTTGGCCAGAAATCTCGTCTCTCAAATTATATCGATCTATTAAAATAACCCTCATCTTGTTAAAACTCTCAAACCTGGGACGTCTTTAAGTCTTTGGTTTGAGAGGTTTTTGAAAAGATGATAGTTAATTTTAATCGATCGAAATATCAAGAACCAGATTTCCGACCAAAACGTTAAAAACGTCTTTTGTTCATAATGCGGTACAACATAGTATAGATAGTATGCAGATGACGTCACTCAGGCTTTTGTTATTGTTTTTGCCATCCGCGTTTGTGAGTTGTTCTCACTAAACTGTATTAACCAGACTATAAAAGTTCATGGTTACACAGAGTTTGTGTGTTGGTCCGTTATACTTCTGATGGCAATGTTGTGAACTCCTTGGCCAAGCGCATTCTATCTATAGATACAGACATAGAGACATAACATGTCTATGTTAACTCACTCAATCCTAGAGATTTTTGCTACGTTTCAAATTTGGAAAAAAAATGTATTAAAAATGAGAATGTACACAGATAGTTTTATTCAACTATCATTAACATGTAAATACTAAAATCATTAGCTATAATTTGTCTCAGAAACATGTAATGAATAAGCATGGGGTAAAAGTAACCCGGGTAAACTACGGATATAGTCGGTGTTAGGGTTGAGTGAGTTAATCAGATTAGGAGAAAAAAAAACCCGACAATCTTCCCTTAATATTATGTAATGTTCAGCTTTCTATAAAGCCTACCTTGATTAATTGAATCACCTTTTGGGTGAGATGTTGGGGGGGGTGGGGGGGGGGGTGTGAAGGGCGGGTTGGGGGGGGGGGGGAGGGGGAAGGGGGGGGGGTTGCTAGTTACTCGTATATCAATCTGTGAAAAAATAGTTTTATAATTTTTAGGATTACCAGTTATTCTGTTGTAAGTTATAAAAAAATTACATGGGTTATAGATAGATAGAATGCGCTTGGCTAAGGAGCTCACATATATAGCCGACGAACACACACAACTATGTGTAACCTTGAATGTTTATAGTCTGATAATACAGTTTAGTGAGAATTAATCATAAAGGCGGATGGCAAAAAGCAATAACCAAGATTTGAGTGACGTCAACTTCATTCTATCTTATAGATTAGTATGCACTTGCCTAAGGAGCTCACAGCAATGCCTTCCGGAAGTATAACGGACCAACACACAAAACTATGTGTAACCATGAACGTTTATAGTCTGGGTAATAGAGTTTAGTGAGAATTACTCATAAACGCGGATGACAGTAGGGAGTAACAAAGACCTGAGTGACGTCAATTTCATTCTATCTATACTGACCAAATAACAACAAAATAATAGTTGGAAATATAGATAGTATGCGCTTGGCTAAGAAGCTCATAACTTTGCCATCCGGAAGTATAACGGACCAGCACACAAAACTGTGTGTATCCATGAACGTTTATAGTCTGGTTAATACAGTATAGTGAGAATTACTCATAAACGCGGATAGCAACAAAAAAAAAAAAAGCAATAACAAAGACCTGAGTGACGTCAACTTCGTTCTATCTATACTGACCAAATAAAAAAAAATAGTTGGAAATATAGTATGAAGTTGACGTCGCTCAGGTCTTTGTTATTTCTTTTTGCCATCCGCGTTTATGAGTACTTCTACCTAACTGTATAGAACAGACTATGAACGTTTAAGGTTAACCATAGATTTGTGTGTTGGTCCGTTATACTTCCGGATGGCAATGTTGTGAGCTTCTTAGCCAAGCGCATACTTTCTATATTTATAGCTACATTGATTGATGGATCTAGGGATCTGAGTTTTATCTTTAAAAAGGTTGAATTGCACCCGGGAACGATGGCGGATCCTTCGACTTCCGAGTCATCCGCTATTGAACAAGAAACGTTGTATAAGCTGCCATTTTCATCCATTCGTCTTTCTTAGAAACGGTTAGGCTGATTAATTTATCACATATTTAGATTTTGTATGTGTGTGTGTGTGTGTGTGTGTGTGTGTGTGTCTGTGTGTGTATGTTGTGTGTGTCCTTTCCCTCCCTTTCTCCTCATTATCCTGATAAAACATGTCATCTCTCTCTCTCTCTCTCCCTCCCCCCCACCCTTGCAATTTTTCTATTCAACCCCCACCCATCCGTCTTCCGCCCACCCCGATTCAACTCTATTCATTACCAGAAAACTAGAAAAACACGCGCCATTCATAAAAAATCTGACAAGAATTATCTATTTTTAGTTAAAATGTCGTTGAACTTATGGAATCCTTAACATTTAAAGGACTTTATTAAGGTTAAGACTTGAAAGAAGCTACAATACCTTACAATAAATGTGACCCTCCGTATCAAAGCGGTATTACGTCAGCATACACTCAGGGAAATTGAATTCATAGCCACAAGTATCTAACTTGGGTTTAATTTCTCTACGTCTTGCTGGAGTATAAATACTATTTCTTGCTTTACAAAAACTTCTAAGGTCCAATTTCTCATCATTCCATCTCTAAATTCACTTTCTGGGGTCTGAATCATCCCGACATAATACCGTTTTGAGACGGAGGGTCACAAATATTAGAATTAAGAATATTTCTTTTTCTTTTATCGATAATTTGGGCAAGATCACCCTGTGGCTTTGGGAACTTGAAAATTCCAAACGTAGAAGTTAAAGAATAATCTTCTGGCAGTCTCGCAGTTTTATGAGAGGATGAATCGAATTAATCGCACTCTAAAGATTTGGCCAGAAAACTTGTCTTTCAAATATCGATCGATTTAAATGACCCTCATTTTGGCAAAAACTCACAATCCTGGAACTTTATCAAAGACCTTGTGAGGTCATGCAATTGAAAGTTTTTGCCAAGATTGGGGTCATTTTAAATCGATCGATGCTTGAAGGACGATTTTCTGGCTAAATAAAAATAAATGGTTGCTGTTGGTCAGGAATCAATTGTAAAGCGCTTTGGGCACGTTTAGTGGATATTGGGATATATAAAAGCTCTTTTTTTTTCTCACGAGATCATAGTGCTCAATTTCCGGGATGTATTGACGGCCTTATAGCAACTAAAGTAACATTTTACATTTCAAGTCATTTTGACTTTTAAAATGGACAGGCTTTTCGATATTTGTTTTCACTCCAACACGGCTTGACACAATCTATTATATATTTTCTTTCTAAAATTTAGTCAATCTAAATGTTATTCCTCGTTGGAGCCGTCAATCAAATTTATTGTGATCTGTCGTGCCAGATGGCCCAGTGCGTGGGCGATTTGGCAACACAAAGAACCGTGTCTCCATTGTTTATCAATTTTGATTTTTATTATTAATTTTTACCGTTTTTAAATTTATTTTTTTTTCAAAACAATATCTTTTACTTCTTTAATCGATATATCATCATCTAGTCAGCTGATCCTGCGTAGGACGTTGCTTCCCGAACTTTCTTGCCAAACAGATTACGGTTATCCGCCAGTCTACTTGCTTGAGTTGCTGTCATTCCCAGCCATTCACATATATCTTGTTCCCAGCTTCTTGTTGGTCTACCTCTTCCTCTCTTGCCGTCTATCGATATATATATTAATAAAATAAAAACCGACGAGATTTTTTTAAAAGGGGTCGGAATGTTAGTTTTTGGTCACGTTAGGCTCTATTTTGGCTACTTTTGAAATTGAAATTAATCACGAGGAACTCTGGCCATCTGGCATCAGACTTGGACGTCCATGTCGGAATGAAATATTTGTTGGAAATTGAATTTATTGCCACAAACATGAAACTGGGGTTAATTGAGGGCCCAAACGTTATTAAACATTAACTCACTCAATCCTAGAGATTTTTGCTACTTTACAAAATTGAAAAAAAAAAGTAAATTGTATTAAAATGAGCATGTGCATAGATAGTTTTATTCACCTACCATTAACATGCAAATACTAAAAACATTAGCTTTGATACTACGCTTATAATTTATCTCAATAAAATTGTAATTAATTAACCCGGGTAAACTACGGATATAGTCGGTGTTAGGGCTGAGTGAGATAACCAATCAGAATATTACCTTCCATTTAGCCATCATTAATTTATTTACAGGAGGGAGTCCCGATAGCTCAGTTGGTAGAGCACTCGCTTCACTCGCAAAGGGACCAAGATCGATCCCGGGTGCAGTCGAGACTTATTTCTGACCCCTTCCCCCCCCCCCCCCCCCCCCCCCGTTGACCCAATAGTGAATGGGTAGCTGAGTCTGTTAGATTTGTGCGAAAAGTACTTTGCGATAGACTAGCGTCCTATCTAAAGAATAGCAAGAAGTTGCTATTGTCCTTTTCACGCTATAGACACCGGGATAAACTCCAGCTCCATGGACCTGAAGGACTCATTTTTTTTTCTTAATTTGAAGGACGTATGTTTTGTTTTTGATTTTGTTTTATTTATTTATTTATTTAGTTGTTGTTGTTGTTGTTGATGTTGTTATTTTCTTCTTTTTTTTTGGCGGGGGGGGGGGGGAGCAAAATCTTTCAAACGTGTTTGTTAGAAGTACGGCAGAACTGTGCCTGAATTACTTCTGATTACTCAAGCCTGGAGCAGATTGCAGTACCTGGTTACGGTGATAATGACCTCTCAGAACGGCTATTACAATTCATCTTCGACTATTTATATAGCTATTATACATTAATATCCAGAGAGAGAGAGAGAGAGAGAGAGAGAGAGAGAGAGAGAGAGAGAGAGAGAGAGAGAGAGAGAGAGAGAGAGGGGGATGGCATAAAGAGATGGAAAGATATAACATATTATAATATATATATATATATATATATATATATATATATATATATATATATATCACTCACGTTCTTTTTGCCCATACAGTTGTTTCTCTGTCATCCATTTCGCCAGTCGACATTAATCCGTATAAATGTCGACTGCCGAAGAAACAAATGTATAGAAACAATAGTATCGACAAAAAGAATGTGAGGTACCTTATATATATATATATATATATATATATATATATATATATATATATATATATATATATATATATATATATATCGCCTCGTAAAGTGCATCTCTAATCCATTTGCCAGACTTATTACAACTGATGCTTCCACCTAATCGGCCTCTGACCGTTTGTCTAGTCTATGTATGCCAAGCTATTGTAATGGCGATGTCTTGTTTATTCATGTCTTATAGTATGAGTATCGGGCGATTCAATCAACATATAGTACATACACTTTTGAAAATTACGTCAGTTATGAAGAATATGCGCCTATGTGGTCTTGTGATATGACACTCGCTTTCGGATCGGAAGGTCCTGGGTTCGAGTCGAGACTCAGCGCATAGTTGACTCCTTGGAAAAGGCTCTATAGTCACATTATCTCACCGTACTCAGGTGTAAAATGAGTACCTGATCGTTAACAAGCGTTGTCTCTGTCCGGAAAAATGTAATATCGCTTAACACGCTTCATGTCTCGTTCTTCATGTTACCTGTTCTGCCGTTGTTTTTAAAAACACAATATATGCAATGTTAACCATATAGCACATACTGTGTTCTTTAATAAAACCGCAGTGTTCCTATTGGTCAGGGACGTATTGTAAAGCGCTTTGAGCACGTTTAGTGGATATTGCTCTATATGAAAAAGCTCAATTGTTTAATGGTATATTTTGTTAAAGCTAGTCCAATAAACATTTCATTTGTTTTACTTTTGATTCTTGGAGAATACAGGGTAATGTAAATGTTGCTGCTCGAAGCTCGAAGAAAACATTAACAATGTGAAATTGAATGTAAGCTTCAATTTAAAAAACGACAACAGATAAAATGGACGTTTCGGTTTTCCCCTTTATAAACAAAAAAGGATGAATGAACATTAGCTCATCCTGTTTTGTTGATAATAGGAAAACCCGATACGTCCATTTTATCTCTTTTCGCATATCAAATTGAAGCTTACATTCAATTTCACATTGTTATTTATTTCTTCGAGCCTCGAGCAGCACCAGTCACGTTCAATAACAAGCCATCGAAATATGTTATTATACAAGTCTCCATCTTAGTTCCTATTGGCTTAAATAAACTTTTGACATTTTAGTTGAAGAGTGGACCCCCCCCCCCAACCCCCCCCTCCCCTTTAAACTTCAAAACATTTGATGATCCTAAATCCGATCAGTTTGACCTTTATAGATAGTTCGAAGATGACGTCACTCAGGTCTTTGTTATTGTTTTTTTGCCATACGCGTTTATGAGTAATGCTCACTGAACTGTATTAACCCGACTATAAATAATAATAATAATAATAATAATAATAATAATAATAATAATAATAATAATAATAATAATAATAATAATAATAATAATACTTTATTGCATCCCAAAAAGGAAATTTTTTGTACAGACGTGTTATAATTTACACATAAGATAAAAATACAATGGAAATAGGATGTATATATAAAAAAGGAGCAGCTCTATAACCAGAGCTGCGCTTTATAATATGAATAATTTCAACACTGTAAAATAGTTAAAACTGTCACTATAAATTGAAAATTGAAAAGATTGCAAAACAAATAAATTAATAAATTAATATTTATATTTTTAAAAAGTAAAAATGAGAAATAATTATATAAAATGATTATTGCTTGTTGTTATAAAGCCTAATACTGGACGGCAGAAAAGATTTTCGGTTTCTCTCTGTTTTCGTTGAAATAGAGAAAGGGCGACCACTTCTTTCCGACATAATAATTGATGGTCTTAGTGGATGATACTGGTCATTTAATATTTTAGTTATTTTATTTATACAAAATTTCTCGTATAAAAGATCTACATCGTCAACATCATTTATATAGCGTTTAATGGATTTTTTAATATTTGAATTTATTTTGTTCCTTTCCACTGCCAAGCAATTGCCCCCCAAGCTGTTATACAAAATGACAAAACACTTTCGATTACTGCTCTATAAAATAATGTGCAGAGGGTTTTATCTATTCTAAACTGAGAGAGTTTCGATAAAAAATATGTACGTCTGCACATCTTATGCCTAATTATTTTCAAGTGTTCATCCCACTTGAGCCTGTCATCAATCGTTACACCAAGGTATTTGTAGTGAGGAACTCGCTGGACGAATTGGTCCTTTAATTTTAACGGTTCTATCGGTTCCTTCACTCTCCTAAAGTCAATCACTAGCTCCTTTGTCTTGCTTATGTTAAGCTCTAGGTGGTGGGCATCACACCAAGACACAAATCTATCAATTTCTTGCCTATAAGCCACTTCGTTGCCATTTGTTATGAGGCCTTGAAGAGCCGTGTCATCTGCAAACTTTATTAAAGGTACACTCAGGTTTTGACTTCTACAGTCATTCGTGTATATTGTGAATAATACAGGGGACAATACACAACCTTGAGGAGCGCCAGTATTTGTAGTTATACAGGAAGATTTGTTTTGCCCTAAACGTTCATAGATACACACAGTTTTGTGTGTTGGTCCGTTATACTTCCGGATGACAATGTTATGAGCTTCTTAGCCAAACGCATACTATCTATATACAATTTCCTTCATCCTATTAATATAATATACAGTTTTTGAATAAGAGCTTTTAGATAAAATAAAATAATAAAATTCCCTTTATTCATCCCATATGGGAAATTTGTCTCTAAGGTCTATTCCAAGGGAAGACTGGAATAACCCAGGCGTCAGCCGCAGTGCAGCGCCACAAACTGAGCTAGGGCGAGGTCACTTGCTCAAGGTGACACAACGTAGCGGGTATTCGAACTCGGTAACTTTCGGGTACGAAGCAAAGACCGTACCGCTGATGCAGGCTGTCCCCGCTGTTATACAGAGCAATATCCATTAAACGTGCTAAAAGCGCTTATCAACGGGGCCCTAACCAACAGCAACACGTAAGTTGTAGAACAAGATATGACTGACGCCTGTTAGGCGATAAATTACAATGTTTTTCCCGATAGAGACAACGTATTTAACGGTCAGGTACTCATTTTACACCTGAGTACGGTAAGGGAATGTGAGAAAAGAGCCTCTTTCAATGACTCAACTATGCGTATTATAGATACAACGAAGATGACGCCACTCTGGTCTTTGTTATTGTTTTTCTTTTTCCATCCGCGTTTATGAGTATTAACCAGACTATAAAAGATCATAGTTACACATAGTTTTGTGTGTTGTTCCGTTGTACTTCCGGATGGCAATGTTATGAGCTTCTTAGCCAAGCGCATACTATCTATAGATAGTTCGAAGATGCCGTCACTCAGGTCTTTGTTATTGTTTTTTTGCCATCCGCGTTTATGAGTAATTCTCACTAAACGTATTAACGAGACTATAAACGTTCATGGATACACACAGTTTTGTGTGTTGGTCCGTTATACTTCCGGATGGCAAAGCGCATAATATCTATAGCACCGTATTCTAATATCTAATAAATTTAAAGAAAACAAAATAGTAACATTTTATAGAATAGAATTTAACACCATAAATTATTTGTTTGCACACCACTACTATCAATAAATCGCTCAAACCCAATGTGTACATATATGCAGGTCTGACATCCGAACCCACTTATGGGCCTAGTTTAAGATATATGTTATAATGTTAATATTTTGCGTCATTTTAAAAATATTTCCTTTACAACAATGAACCCATAAGTAATTGGGTTATCAGACCTGCATAAAAAGTGCACGTCGGCCTGACCCGTATTTTGGTAGAGATAAAGAAGAAAGAGGGTTTACAACACCGTTTTGAGAAAGGAAGGTCACAATTTTGTTTTCCTTTCTTTCAATGCCTTTTTTTTTTTTTTTTGTTTTTATTTTTTTTTGTTTCTTTTTTGTTTCTGTTGTTTTTTTACCTCTTTTTTTTTTTTTGTTTGCTTATATTATTTTATTATCTAATTATATTTTTCTTTGGGCCAGAATATGACAACGATGTACGAATTATTTAACAGTTTTCTCCCTTTAAATTTTGAGTGCTACAATTTCATCAGACAATAAATGAGTCTGGAGTTTGTTCAGTACGTTAACCCTTTCCTTACCAGACATTTTCAGAATATTCCCCCAAAACATCACACCCACCCAACACAAAAATGTGACCCCTCGTCTCAAAACGCTATTAAGTCGGGATGATTAAGATGTTGAAAATTGAATGTATAGCCAGAAATATCCGATTTAAGTTGAGTTTATATGATTTATTGAGGAGAAGGAATATCATATTTTAGCGTACTAAATACCAACGTTTCATATCTTTGACCAGTTTAACTATAAGTTGCCTTTTAATTCATCTGGTCCATCCCGACATAATACCGTTTTGAGGCGAAGGGTCACAAATAGTTGTTTTTTTTTCTTACTCAAACAGAAAAGTACCAAATACATTCTTTACATTAATTGATGAACTCTACAACACAGTGTCACGTTTTTATAGTTATTATAAAACATGTTTATTTAAACGAAGTGACTATTCTCACCCCCGGGATGCTAGTCTTCATAATAGTATAAAAAGTAGTCCACAATTGTTGTATGTTTAATCCAAAGGTTGTAATGCAGTAATTTGTTAAGTTTCTTGTCACAAGTTGCACAATTAAAAAAAAATCAATCAAATCCAAATCGCAAAAAGCCGGCGACGTTTTTTTTCGGTAATCCAATCGGCCGGGGGTGGGGGGGGGGGGGGGGGGAGAATAGAAGCAACCTTATTTAAATGTGTGATTTACAAACGAAATCTGAATGATAAAACTACTGGCTGGATCGTAACGAATGAGACGATTTTCCTATGGTTGGTAAAAAAAAAAAAAAAAAGAATTGAGCTTCTATATAGATAGTTCGAAGATGACGTCACTCAGGCTTTTGTTATTGTTTTTGCCATCCGCGTTTGTGAGTTGTTCTCACTAAACTGTATTAACCAACTATAAAAGTTCATGGTTACACAGAGTTTGTGTGTTGGTCCGTTATACTTCCGGATGGCAATGTTGTGAATTCCTTGGCCAAGAGCATTCTATCTATAAGGCAATATCCACTAAACGTGCTCAAAGCGCTTTACAAAGGGTCAACAACAACATTTAACATGTAGGACGGGGCATGACGCCTTTTAGGCGATATTACTTTTTTTTTCGGACAGAGACAACGCTGTTAACGACCTGTTACTCATTTTACACTTGAATACGGTGAGAGAATGTGTGAAAAGAGCCTTCTCCAAGAACTCAACTATGCACCGAGCGAGGCTCGATCCCAGGACCTTCCTATCCAAAAGCTAGTGTCATACCACAAGATCACATAGACATTGATGAGGAGAGGGTTAACCAATTAACTACAATACTCTGAAAAAACACGTATTTAGAATTTGGCCATACAATTTGTGTCCTCATATATCGATCAATTTAAATAACAGTCAACTTGCAAAAAAAAACAAAAAAAAAAAACCAAAAAAAAAAAAAAAAAAAAACAAAAACAACCCTCAAACTGATACTTTAAAGAAGACTTTGTGAAGTACCTGGTTTGAGATTTTTTTTCTGCCAAGATGAGGGTCCTATAAATCGATCGATATTTGAAAGATGAATTTTCTGGCCAAATTTTTAAATACGGGTTTTTTCTAAAGTACAGCAGGCAACCAGTTAACTCATTCAATCCTAGAGATTTTTGCTACTTTTCAAAATTGGAAAAAAAAGTATTAAAAATGAGCATGTACGTAGATAGTTTTATTCAACTCTCATTAACATGTAAAAACGAAAAACAATAGTTTAGATACTACGCCTATTATTTGTCTCAGAAAAATGTAATAAACAGACATGGGGTAAAAGTAACCCCGGATATACTACGGATATAGTCGGTGTTAGGGTTGAGTGAGTTAAAGCAAAAACGCGGCTCAGCCCTTAAAAAATGTCAGACGTCATCTTTGGGCGTCGATCGATCGCAGAAGTCATCAAAAAGTCTCGTTTGTAC
The DNA here is from genome assembly GCF_034508935.2 of Berghia stephanieae. Lineage (NCBI taxonomy): Eukaryota > Metazoa > Mollusca > Gastropoda > Nudibranchia > Aeolidiidae > Berghia > Berghia stephanieae. The sequence continues at coordinate 33,748,423 of NC_088370.1, read as the reverse complement.
AGATTAAATATAAATCTACAATGGCGATGATGGTTAACTTCTAGTTGTTTACATTCTCTGGAGGTATATTTACATTTTAGGACAAATGCTCGTCTTCTCACTTCATCGACTTCTCTCTTTTCCATTTATTCTCTCCCCTTATATTATTATTTAATCCTGCCCCCCCCCCCCCCACCCCCCACTTCTCCATCCCCAAATCAAAACGTCTCGTTATTACAGATTAAGTATAATACAAAATGGCGATGATGATAAACTTCTAGTTGTTTACATTCTATGGTATATTTACATTTTTTTTTTTTTTATCCTCTTATCACTTCATCAACTTCTCTCTCTTCCTCATAGTATTCTCTCCCCTTATATTCTTCTTTAAACTCCCATCAAAAAGCCTCATTTATACAGATTAAATATAAATCCAAAATGGCGATGATAATTCGCATCTAGTTACTTACATTCTCTGGTTTATTTACCTTTTAGGACAAATTATCGTCTTTTCACGTCATCAACTTCTCTCTTTTCCATTTATTCTCTCCCCTTATATTCCTCTTTATCGGCCCTTGTTTTCATCTTTAATCTGGTCTTCCTCTTTGGCCCCATTTTCTCCCCTTTCATCTCCTCTTTAATAATAATAATAATAATAATAATAATAATAATAATAATAATAATAATAATAATATAATAATAATAATAATAATAATAATAACGATACTACTACTACTACTACTACTACTACTACTACTACTACTACTACTACTACTACTACTATACTACTAACTACTACTACTACTACTACTACTACTACTAATAATAATAATAATAATAATAATAATAATAATACTAATAATAATAATAATAATAATAACAACAACAACAACAATAACAACAGAAACAACAACTTCCAAACAACACTTTTTCTGACGTCGATAGAAAAAGCAAAAAACAATATAATTTTAACGATTTCAGCACAAAACGTCCCAGTGAGAAGCAACGATTTATCAAACACGTCGTGAAGGCTTGATAAGAAAAATAAATAATATCATTATGTCAATATAAACAGCGATTGTTTTCAGTCTCGCTTGCAGTTGTTTACCGGCCTGATAATGCCCTATTGTTATGGGTCTCCTCGCTGTCTTGGGAATACTCGCAACTCTCACACACTATACTCTATTGTGATAGTGATGAAAATATTCATTCGTTCATTAAGTGTGTTTGTTTATCGGACTTGTCAATATGGACACGACGGCTTTCAGACATACTTAAATGGGATTTTGCTTCCTTGGGATGGAGACAGAAATCAATCAAAAATAAATATAAATATTATGCCAAGACTCCAGTGTTATTCATCAAATAAGAATTGGAAGAAAAAAAATATAACCTTCTTAAAAAAAAAAGATTGAGATTTTATATAGCGCAATATTCACTAAACGTGCTCAAAGCGCTTTACAGGGGATCCCTGGCCAATACAGCAAGATTTAACATGTAGGACGGGACATGACGATGCCTGTTAGGCGATATTACACATTTTATTCGGACAAAGACAACGCTGTTAATGGCCAGGTACTCATTTTACACATGAGTACGGTGAGAGAATATGAGTAAAGCGCCTTCTCCAAGGACTCAACTATGCGCCAAGCGAGGCTCGAACCCGGGAACTTCCGATCCGAAAGCGAGTGTCATACCACTAGGCCTCATAGCTTTCTTGCTTCATAGCCGATATGAGAATATTTTTTGGTAAAATTAAGGGTTTTATACGACGTCTACTTGTTTACAGGTCTGATAATCCGAATGATTATGGCCTCTTTCTTGCAATGGAATTCTTTTAAGCCAACGGGGAAAAATTTGTCAATTACTTTTACAATTATATTTTTACATTACATTATATTATTATCATTATTATTATTATTATTTTATTATTATTATTATATTATTATTATTATTATTATTATATTATTATTATTATTTATTATTTATTATTTTATTATTATTATTATTATTATTATTATTATTATTATTATTATTATTATTATTATTATTATTATCATATTACATTATGTGCTTGGTTATCAGACCTGCAAAGGAGTCGACTTCGCGTTCAGACAAACTTGAAGCGTACATTGACTTTTAGAAAAGAGGACAGAAATCAATCTACCAGAAACAATAACTACAATAATATGAAAACTCCAGTATTATTCATTAAATAGAAAAGAATAGAAAAAATATCGAAATATTGAGATTATTTTTGTGAAATCTTTTTACATTCTTAAAAAAAAACAAAAAACATATATTATATATATATATATATATTATATATATATATATATATATATATATATATATATATATAATTTAAATATATATATATATATATATATATATATATATATATATATATATATATATATATATATATAAATAAATATATATGAGCCAAGGTCAAAAGGTGCCCGCCTGATACCAGTGTTAAGAAAATTTGATTTTTACTTAATTATGGGCTGTTTTCATTGGGTTAATGCTTGTAATCAATTGATAATATGAAGAAGAGATAAAATGAGATAGCTCAACATACTCTGTTCAACAGAATATGAAAAAAACAACTTGAAAGTAAAATTTGAATGCTGTTTGACATGTGCTTAAAACGAGGTCAACGCATCACCTTTTTAGAAATCATGTAGAAATTAAATGTGATGTTTTAGCTCACGTGATTGAAATTTGACTAATAGTATAAAGTCAAAATTTACTTTTAAACGCAATTGCAGCATATTACATACCTGATTAAGTTTCATATAGAGTTCTTAAAAAGTTGGTGTTGCTTGTGACCTTTGGTGTCATCAAACACAGCACAATACTAAGACTCGACACAAAACTTTAAAGCTCATGTTTAATGTTTATAAAACGTTTTATTATGAGAAAAAAGCATAGATTTACTATCTGAACTCAAATCTTGGAGTAAATGTATACCTTTTTACCGATATCGAGGTTTATTGGTTTTGGTGTCATTTGTCACAAGCAACACGGCATGCGTGAACACGTGGAAGTTTGTTTCGTTAAATGGCGATTCGCAATTTTGATCCACCCTTCTTACCAGTCTTTGAAGTGCAGCACTTTCATTTGCCTTTCCAACGTGGCTCCAGGCAGAAAAGGTAAGTTGAACTTTGGTGTCATCGCTATTTTACATTGTCACAAGCAACACTTGATATTGGATATTACAAAGTGCCACCAAAAAAGTATGTTTTCAGCTGTTATTCTACTTACAAATATGATATTATGATATCTCACATAAGAATGTGATTTTGACACAATTAATTATTTCCTTGTAATTCTAACTTTTTATGTTTCAGGGTTGTATCAATCAAGAAAAAGACAAAATTCAGCTTTTGACGAATCCAGATAAAAGAAGGGTTGTCAAGAAATTTGATTTGATTTACTATTAACACACTAAATTACTACAAACTAGCAGCTTTGAGCAGTAGGGCGGATGTTACCGTATGGTTACATGAATTCATTACCATGGCTGATATTTATCTAGTGTTTGTGTGACTTCTGGTACTTTTTGTGACCATTGGTGTCATAGGTTAAAATGTCACAGGTGACACTCAAGTTTGAAGTTTCTAATGTATTTCTGTTTTCATGTTCTTCAAAACTTGAAATGTCATTGATTACATTTTAACAGGCTATATTACATGTGTTCAGTTGCTATTCTTGATTTATTGAGGCAAAATTGCGTTCTAGTGACGATTTTGACCAAAATAATAGCAACAATGGTATTACCAATTTCTAAGTATATTTCCAATTTGAATGTATTTAGTTTCTTAAAATATTATTGAATTTCATTTTAGAGTAGGTTATTGTGCTTTTTTGACTGAAAATAATGATATATTAAGGACGAAAGTGTGATTTGGTGTTGCTTGTGACATAAGTAATGGTGTCACCGGTTTATGTCACAGGTCACATTCAGATGCTCTAATTTCCATGTAAATTTCTATTTTTGTAGTCTTTGGTTTCTGAATATTATTAAATTCCGTATTTAAGTGTGATTATTACACTGGTTTGACTGAAATTAATGATATTATATTGTCAAAATTGCAATTTGGTATTGCTTGTGACATAAGTAATGGTGTCATCGGTCTAATGTCACAAGTGACACAATGTCGCTAAATAAGATATGCTTTGGTCACATTATTTCCCAACATTTTATTCCAAAAGTTTCTGAACCTTGCTGGTAATAAACATATGCAATATTGTTGTTGTTGTTAATGTACATACATTTTTATGAAATAATATATTTGCATTTTATGTTGCTTGTGACCGATGACACCAAAAAGCAACATTTTCTCCAATAGTTGGTAACACTATTGTACTATGATTGTTGTTGATTGTGTCTTTTTGTCTATAACTTACTAAATAAAGTTTGATACTCAACAAAAATCATTTGGTTATTGAGTTTTTTGTCTCATTTTGGTGTCACCGGTCACAGGTGACACCAGCAACCTATAGGTTGCTATATTATGTTGATGTAGTTTGTATAATGTTTCATTTGTATAATAATGTCACTGTATTATTGTTTCGCGCATTGAGCATCACCCAGTGATGAAAATGCGCGTTATAAATGTCATGTATTATTATTATTATTAGGTAGTGTTGACGATATTATGCTGCGTTAGACCTCAAAGTTATCTAAAGGGCCTTTGATTCATGAAGTACGGGGTTTTTGCTACACATAGAGAAACATGAATGGACTATTATGTCACTTTTATTTTGAGAAAATAAATTGGCACCTTTTAACCTTGGCTCATATATATATATATATATAATTATATATATTATATTATTATATATATATATATATATATATATATATAAATTCTTGTCACATGAACCTCATTATTTTTGTGTATTTTTTACCATTCAATAGCTGTGCTCTCTGTCTCTGTCTCTGTCTCTCTCTCTCTCTCTCTCTCTCTCTCTCTCTCTCTCTGTTTGTCTCTCTCTCACTCTCTCTCTCTTTCTTTCACTCTCTCTCTTTTTCTCTCACTCTCTCTCTTTCTTTCTCTCTCTCTCTCTCTTTCTCTCACTCTCTCTCTTTCTTTCTCTCCCTCTCTCTCTCTCTATCTATCTATCTATCTATCTATCTATCTATCTATCTATCTATCTATCTCTCTTCCTGTGTACGCCACACACACACACACACACACACACACACACACACACAATGAGAACACAATACAACATGTCAATACACAACAACACTATTCTTGCTCCATAATTGTCACAGCGGAAGTAAGGACGTATGTAAATAAACAACACTAAACTCTCGGAAGAAGAAACATTCTGCGGATAAATGCCGACTGAAGAAATGAAGGAAATGGAAACGTTCGTGTAGGCTTAAAAATACGTGAGTGAATTTATTTATTTTTATATGCTCTAACCTAAATTATCGAGCACTCTCGTACCTACAAGTACCCACCAACACCCATATAAATATATATACATCGTGTTTACTTGAAAAAGGCCAAAGGCAGAAACGTCGATTGTGTCCTGTTGTTCCCTTGTATAATAGTCACATTTACTCCTATCTTTTTCTCCATCCTACGCTTTTTGATTTATTTATAATTTCAATGAAGTATGGGGAAAACCCGATTATCTACACCAAAATGAAATGAAAAAACCCCCACAAGTTATTTGAACATAAAAAGACAATATTTGGTGGATGTGGACCAAAGGAATAGAAAGGATTCAAGAGTTATCTGCCCTCATTATTTCATTTATCAATAATGTAAGCTGGTAAATACAATACTTACCCCCCTTTATAATTCTCCATATTATTTCTATCTATTTAATGTTAAATCATACAATATGCAGATCGCCGTCGCAAAATGGTATTATTGTAAATTTAACTCGATACATAACTTATAATATCTAGTCTAGTGGTATGACACTCTTTACTCACATTCTCTCACCGTACTCAGGTGTAAAATGAATACATAGCCGTTAACAGCGTTGTCTTTGTCCAAAAAATTGTAATATCGCCGAACAGGCGTCATGCATGTCCCGTCCTATATGTTAAATGTTGCTGTTGACCAGGCACCTCTTGTAAAGCGCTTTGAGAACATTTAGTGGATATTGCGCTATATAAAAACTCAATTTAAAAAAAAGACTCCAGTGATATTGATCAAATGAGAATTGGAAAAAAATAATAAAGTCATTACGTGAGTTTTTGTATCACAGACTTGTAAATATGTACACGGAGGATTTCAGTCGTAGCTACTTAAAATCAAAGATTGCATTTTTGAAAGGAGACAGAAATCAAGCTAATGGAAACATAAATATAATATGAAGACTACAGTGTTATTGACTAAATGAGAATTGGAAAGAAATTATCATTTTTTAAAATTTCATAGAAGACTGTGTGAAATGATTTTTAATTATTACTATAAAAGACGTCTATAAATATAATATGAAGACTACAGTGTTATTGACCCAATGAGAATTGGAAATAAAATATCGTGGTTTTTTTTCTCTTTCATAGAAGACATCGTGAAATGATTTTTAATTATTACTATAAAAGAAAAATACTTCTTGTCACAAGACCCTCCCTCATTATTTCCGTGTTGTTATTTCTTTGAAACGCCATGGTCTGCTTCTTCTTTTTTGTTGTTGTGTTTTTTTTTGGTGCTATATCATATTTATCTTTAATGATGTCTGAGGAAAATAAACCTGATTACGCCAAAAATGAAAAGAGAAATAAAGTCCACAAGGTATTTGGCATTAACAGATATTATTATCTGGTGACTGTGGACCAAATCAATGTATAGAAATGATTAAAGAGTTATCTGCCCTTATTATTAGTAAACACAACGCTTACCCCCCCCCCTTTTCTAATTCTCAATGCTTCTATCCATCCTTTTCTCAACAGGCAGCCAATGCAGGTCATGAAGCAGAGGTCCGGCAGAATCGCACCTACGCTTCATGAATACTAGTCTAACGGCGCTGTTTTGGACACTGAAGACGTCTCAGATTATATTGAGAAACGCCAAATAACAGACCATTACAAATATCAAATTTGATAGTACGAGGGACACAACCAGGTGTTTGGTCACATCCTCAGATATGAACTTTCTAATGGAAGAAATCCTTTTTAGTTGGAAAAAGAGAGATCTAACCAAATTATTAACCTGATGCTCCATGGACAGTCCAGAGTCTAAGAATGTGCCAAGGTTTTTCACTTTGTCAACAATTTGAATGGAGACATCCCCCATCATGAAATCTGTTTCACTTTTCCGCTTCCTGTCCCCCACATACAGCACCTCCGTCCTATCATCATTCAGTTTCAGTCTGTTCTCATTTATCCATTTATTAACACTTTGGATACAATTCTTACTAATGGCTGAAACTTCTTGTAAATTTCTCGTATTGATGGTAAGACAGACCAAAATTTCTGATGATTTTAGACAAGGGCCAATTTACAGAACAAAAAGAACGGGTCCATGTATTGAACCTTGGGGAACCCCACAATCAAGAATGATTTCCTTAGATCTATATTCATCCACCGTAATAATATGTTTACGGTTAAACAAATATGACCTAAGCCAATCAAACGCTGCATCAGACACGCCATAACTAATTTCAAGACGTTTGAGGAGAAGAGTGTGATCAATAGTATCAAAAGCAGACGATAGGTCAAGCACATTCAGCAAAGAACACGAACCATTGTCTATAACAGACACAGGATCATTAACAACCCTAACAAGCGCAGTTTCCGTCGAATGATGTTGCCTATAAGCCGACTGAATTATTTCTTCAAGACAATTATTTTAAAGATGAGTTAGTAATTGTCTCAAAACAAGCTTTTCCAAGATTTTAGAGATAAAAGGAAGATTAAGTTAAGTGTGTTTTGTATCACAGACTTGTAAATATTTACACGGAGGGATTCAGACATACTTGAAAGAAAGATTGCATTTTTGAAAGAGGACAAAAATCAATCTCAAGGAAACACAAATATAATATCAAGACTCCATTACTATTGATCAAATAAGAATTGGAATATCATATCGTTTTTTTTTAATTTCATAGATGATCTGAGATTATCCTTGTAAAATGTTTTTAAATTACTATTTTATAAAATAATCACTTCTTGTCACAAGACCATCATTAATTCCGTGTTTTTATTTCTTTGAAACGCTAAGAAATTCTTCTTTTTATTTTATTTTTTCTATATGATTTATATTCTTAATGATGCCTGGGAAAACCGATCTACGTCAAAATGAGAGAAAAAATCCGCAAGTAATTTGACATTAAAAGATAATATAATCTGGTGGATGTGGACCAAATCACCATATAGAAATGATTAAAGAGTTATCTGTCATCATTTTATCTCTCTATTTTGAGCTTGTAAGTACAATACATATCACCCCCCCCCTTACGTAAATCCATTTAATTTTAAAACAATACAATTTCTTGCCCATCGTCTGAAAACAGTAATTATTTCAGGGTTAACACGACACCAAAAAGAGGATTCAAATTTAACACGCCAACAAAAGTGAAATATTAAATTTTTTTGGTCTCTTTCAGAAATTTGGTTCTTTCTCGACACAGATACAAGAAACCTTGATTCACGTCTCATAATAGTGTGTTCTTTCTCCTCACAGATACATCAAACGGGACTCACGTCTCATAATATTGTGGTCTTAATCCACAAAGATACATCAAACCTCGATTCACGTCTCATAATATTGGGTTCTTTCTCCACAAAGATACATCAAACCTTGAATCACGTCTCATAATATTGTGGTCTTAATCGACAAAGATACACCAAACCTTGATTCATGTCTATTCATATTGTGACTAGGATTTCAAACTTAAGCCTGATTCATTTTTAAACAATATATTATGCAGTCCATCGGCTCAATTGTGTTTGGTTTTCAGATTTGTAAACATGGGCATGAACGATTTAAGACGACGTGTACACATTTGCAGGTCTGATAATTCCAAATTGTTGTGGTCTCATCATTGTCACGAGAATAATTGAAACTCTCACAAACTATATTCTATGCCAACAATGATGAATAAATTGGTCAATTGTGTTTGGTTTTCAGATTTGTAAATATAGACATGAACGGTTTTAGACGGAGTGTACACATTAGCAAGTCTGATAGTCCCAATGGTTGTGTTTTTGTTTTGTTTGTTTTTAAGGGTTTTACGGCGCTTGTAACAAATTAAGGTCATGTCAGGGCCAGTAAAAAGAAACAAATTGGGTTAGTAAAACGTTCTAGAATTACAATAAAGCATCCAAGAAAAGGGAAGACAAAGGGGAGGGGAATTGGTTCAAATAAGAAACAGGTGTAGATTCCAAAAGCACTCCATCAAAGTACTTAGTTTGAGATCACCAAGTCTCATCCAGACACAAGCACAGGTCTCCACTAAAAGGAACACAGTCAAATGTTTTACAAATCATATATAATATAAAGAAAGCATAATACAGTGCATAACAGAGAGATGATTTACAATGAAAAAAATATCATTTCCCAAAACTAACTATACATTCGACTGTTTCCCTCTCAGCCAGGGCATCTGGCCAGGACCAGGACAAAACAAAGTAATCTCATTCCAAGACAAAGACAGAAAGCATGTTGGAAAACAGATATAGGGGATAGAAGACACAGTATGTACCCCCCTGCCCACTATGGGAGATCAGGAATCCCCACCCAGTCAAATTTTTGTGGTCTCACGAGAATAATTGAAACTCTCACAAACTATATTCTATGACAACAATGATGAATAAATTGGTCAATTGTGTTTGGTTTTCAGATTTGTAAATATGGACATGAACGGTTTCAGACGGAGTGTACACATTTGCAAGTCTGATAGTCCCAAACCGTTATGGTCTCATCGTCATCACGAGAATAATTGAAACTCTCAAAAAATATATTCTATGACAACAATGATGAATAAATTTTTAATCGGTCAATCGTGTTTGGTTTTCAGATTTGTAAATACAGACATGAATTGAAGAGGGGGGGGGGGGGGTCAGACGACGTGTACATATTTGCAGTTCTGATAATCCCAAATTGTTATGGTCTGATCATTGCAATTGAACTAATACTCTCGAAACGGAAAATATTGTCGTTTACAAACAACAATGCTACATCAAGCAAATAAAGTTGCGTTCAGTCATCAGAGCTTCAAATAAATGTACTTTGGTTTCGGTCATACTATAATATTGTTTTTGTTTCACAGAAGACATGTGGTGGGTCAGCGTTGCTCAGCGATAAGGTCTTTGCTTCATACCCGAAAGGTACGGAGTTCGATCACCCGCGGCCGCGATATGTGGCCTTGAGTAAGTCGCCTCCCCCTAGCTCAATTTGCAGCGCTGCACAGCGGCTGACGCCTGGGTTATTCCAGTCTTCCCTTGGAATAGACCCTGGAGAAAAATCCCCCCCCCCCTTACGGGATGAATAAAGGCATTTTATTTTATATATAATTATCGCGAAATGATTTTTTAATAAGTTATTTTAACAACAACAACATCAACAAAAATCTTCTAACAAGAAACTAATTATCCCCGTATTTCTATGTCTTTGAAATGCGAAACTTAAAAGAAAAAAAAAATCTCTTTTTTTTTTTTTTTGGTTATATTTAGATTATTGGGAATGTCTGGAAAAAGCCTGACAGTGTGACAATGAAATGAAAGAGAAAGATTCCCGAAGGCAATTTGACATCATAAAATGTTGTCTGGCAAATTAGGACCAAATCAATGAAGTGAAATGATTTAAAAGCTATCTGCCCTCAATATTCCATCGCTCAGTGTCAATATTATTATTATTATCATTAATTATTATTATTATTATTATTATATTATTATATTATTATTATTATTATTATTATTATATTATTATTATTATTATATTATTATTATTATATTATTATTATTATTATTATTATTATTATATTTATTATTATTTTATTATTATATTATTATTATTATTATTATTATTATTATTATTATTATTATTATTATTATTATTATTATTATTATTATTATTATTATTAAATATTATTATTATATTATTATTATTTATATATTATTATTATTAATTATTATTATTATTATTATTATTATTATTATTATTATTTATTATTATTATTATTATTATTGTTACTACTATTATTATTATTATATATAATATTATTATTATTATATTATTATTATTATTATTATTATTATTATTATTATTATTATTATTATTATTATTATTATTATTATTATTATTATTTTTTTGTCATAACCAATTTAGTTTTACTCAAACGTACAATACATCATTGAATCATCGTTGCCAATGCTCTATTGATAAAAAAATGATTCTATGAATATTTCATATGGAGTAATTATTTCATCTGGGAAGAACTTCGGTCGAAAAATTATAGAATTATTGTAAACATAAAAGGCCTCCCTAACAACATCTTTAGAATGTTCTAGAAGTTTTTAAAAGTGTTTTCTAGCTCGTATTCAGACAAAACTGTTGATGTTCGACAAAATGTCTGTTTTGTCTTCGATTTAATTCACTTTCTAATTTCAGTTGGGTTATTATTATGACGACGCGAGATTTGATATACCAAGTAATGAAATGAGTGCAAAAGTCCCAGAATACATTAGAGATTTTACAAAATAGCGGAAATGAGGATTAATTCGAACTACGACCCTCTGTTACGGAAGTAGCAATCGACGCCATTCACCACTCCAGAAGAGTTCGAGTTTTCATCGTCGCAAAGTTTTTATTCTCTACTAACGTAACTGTCTGTCTCTGGCACTTTTCCACTTACTTCATTTCTTGTAGTTATCAATCTACGTGTCAGATCCACTCATTTTTTGCTATATGAGAGTTGATTTTCAAATCAGTATGAACGTTGGGATATTATAATGTGAAGCTCTCTGTAGAAATGGTCCAGAACTTTTGAAATGTATGATAATTATGTTATTGTTATGGTGTAAAAGTGTGGATAATTGTCTTCTTTTTTGTCGTTTTGATGGGGAAAAACGATTTCAAAAGACTGACATATGGCCATTTAACCAGTAAACTAAATCAACAACAAAAACTACCACACCAACAATAACAACAACAACAACAACAACAACAACTACTACTACTACTACTACTACTACCAATACTACTACTACCACTACTACTACTACTACTACTACTACTACTACTCCTACTACTACTACTACTGCACCATTACTACAACTACTACTACTACTACTACTACTACTACAACTACTACTACTCCTACTACTCCTAGTACTACAACAACAACAACAACAACAACTACTACTACTACTACTACTACTACTACTACTACTACTACTACTACTACTACTACTACTACTACTACAAAATATGAAGTGAGTAGAAAAGTGCCAGAAGACAATAGAGAATAAAATTTTTTTTCGCGGCGGTGGTGGGGTTTGAACCTGCGACCTTATTGGTACGACAATCCGCCTGGCAGGTGAGAGCGTGGCTCTACCGTGTGAGCTATCCACGAACACAAAAATATTCGTTTACAACTCAAAGTCATTTCTAGATCCCTCTCTCACCCACTTCTTGAGACCGCCGATTCGTTCACCACCATCGCGAAGTAATTTTGACCAGCAGTTAAGCTTAATAGCCAATATTCTCATCACAAACATATAACATAGAAACGATTGAGACATTGAGTATGCTCCGGTGTATGGGGTGAATTTTTAATTCAGAAAAGTGAGTGGAGCAGGCACTTATGTTGGTAACAACAAGATATGAAGTGAGTAGAAAAGTGCCAGAAGACAATAGAGAATAAATTTTTTTTCGCGGCGGTGGTGGGGTTTGAACCTGCGACCTTATTGGTACGACAATCCGCCTTGCAGGTGAGAGCGTGGCTCTACCGTGTGAGCTATCCACGAACACAAAAATATTCGTTTCAAACTCAAAGTCATTTCTAGATCCCTCTATCACCCACTTCTTGAGACCGCCGATTCGTTCACCACCTACTACAACCACAACAACAACTACTACTACTACTACTACTACTACTACTACTACTATTACTACTACTACTACTACTACTACTACTACTACTACTACTACCACCACCACCACCACCACCAACCACAATTTTTACATCTTGTAATATAATCCCACCTATATTATATTCTTCACTGTTTATTGATATCTTTTCCCCCCACCTGTTTCCATGCAACACTCTAGAGCGAGATATGATCAAGTTCTAGTGCAATCTATAAATATGTAAATAATACGACATACTAGATGCTCGTTGAAACTCGCAGCCCCCGCCGTTTCGTTTGTTGTTCATTCACACATTATTTACCTTACACGTAAAGCGGGTAAAGTCGCCAAGTTGTTAAACCATTGCACTGTGAACCGGAAGATCCCGGGTTCGAGCCACACTTCAGGCATTTTTTTAACCCTTAAGCAAAGACTGACATATGGCCATTTAACCAGTAAACTAAAACAACAACAAAAAATACTACTACAACTACAACAACAACAACAACAACAACTACTACTACTACTACTACTACTACTACTACTACTACTACTACTACTACTACTACTACTACTACTACTACTACTACTACTACTACTACTACTACTACCATAACGACAACAACAACAACAACTACTACTAATACTACTACTACCACTACTCCACCTCCTCCTCCTCCTCCTCCTCCTACTACTACTACTACTACTACTACTACTACTACTACTACTACTACCACCTTTGCCTTTCACGTAAAGCGGGTGAGGTCACCGAGTGGTTAAACCATTGCACTGTGAACCGGAAGATCCCGGGTTCGAGCCCCACACAGGCACATTATTTTTTTAAACTCTTAAGCAAAATCACTAAACCAAGATTTGCTCAGTTTAATGAAAATGTAATTGACTCCTACCTGTTGTTATCACCAGTTTGATGGATTATCTATATTTCTTTTTTTCAGGGAATGCCAAGTCAAGTGTATCTAACGATGCCGGTCGGAAGGTCATATTCGTTTTGTTTTGTTTTTAACTTCACGGGATAACTAGCTCAATTTGTTTTGTTTTGTTTTTTTAAGGGTTTTACAGCACTCGCAACACATATAGGTTATATTATCAGCGTCAGTAAAAAAAAAGAGGAAAATGGGATATCTAGTAAAACAGGCGTCATGTCCAGTCATAAATGTTATGTGTTGCTGTTGGTCAGGGACCCCTTGTAAAGCGCTTTGAGCACGTTTAGTGGATATTGCGCTATGTAAAAGCTCAATTATATATATATATATATATATATACATAATATATATATATATATATTGTGATGTACAAGACAAATGTGACCCATCGTCTTAAAACGGTATTAAGTCGGGATGATTAAGATGATGAAAATTGAATTGATAGCCAGAAATATCCGACTTAAGTTGAGTTTATATGATTTATTGAGGAGAAGGAATATCATATTTTTACTGTGCTAAATACCAACGTTTCATATTTTTGGCCAGTTTAACTATAATTTGACTTTTTAACATCTGGTCCACTTAATACCGTTTTGAGGCGAAGGATCACAAAAATGAACTAGAAAAAAAAGTTCATTGAATCGTAACGAATGTAACGATTTACCTGTAGTTGGTAGGGAGAGGGTTAAATAATAATAATAATATAATAATAATAATAATAATAATAATAATAATAATAATAATAATAATAATAATAATAATAATAATAATAATAATAATAATAATAATAATAATAATAATACTTTATTGCATCCCAAAAAGGAAATTTTTTGTACAGACGTGTTATAATTTACACATAAGATAAAAATACAATGGAAATAGGATGTATATATATAAAAAAGGAGCAGCTCTATAACCAGAGCTGCGCTCTATAATATGAATAATTTCAACACTGTAAAATAGTTAAAACTGTCACTATAAATTGAAAATTGAAAAGATTGCAAAACAAATAAATTAATAAATTAATATTTATATTTTTAAAAAGTAAAAATGAGAAATAATTATATAAAATGATTATTGCTTGTTGTTATAAAGCCTAATACTGGACGGCAGAAAAGATTTTCGGTTTCTCTCTGGTTTCGTTGAAATAGAGAAAGGGCGACCACTTCTTTCTGACATAATAATTGATGGTCTTAGTGGATGATACTGGTCATTTAATATTTTAGTTATTTTATTTATACAAAATTTCTCGTATAAAAGATCTACATCGTCAACATCATTTATATAGCGTTTAATGGATTTTTTAATATTTGAATTTATTTTGTTCCTTTCCACTGCTAAGCAATTGCCTCCCCAATCTAAAGGAGATTGGTTAATTAGGACGTTCGCGTACATCGTGGTGAAAGGGTTAATTCACAAGCGAGAAGTTTTGAAAGAAAAGTTTTGAAAATAGCGTAATCTACGTTGTCTAAACAGATAGGATGTTGAAATGAAATAAATGGAACTGGAGGAAGGGGGAGGGGGGGGGGGGGGAGAGGGAGGAGGGTTTTACCTGTCATAGCAGCAAAATCAGGTATATTTTTCTGTTTATCGGTGTCTGTGTGTCTGTGTGTGTGTGTGTGTGTGTGTGTGTGTGAGTTGGGGGGGGGGGGGCGGAGTTTTTGTGGATCCGTGTGTGTTTGTATATACTTTGTAAAGGTGAGTTGTGTGATTGTATCTGAATGTGTGTGAGGGTAAATGTGTGTGTGTGTGTGTATGCGTGTGTGACTGTGTTTGTGAGTATCTATGCGCGTGTGTTTGTGTCAATATGTGTGTGAGTGAACGAATATTATGTTAGTGCACTTAACCGATAATAATGTCAATTTCATCATCCAAAATATATTTTTAAAACCCCAACACATTCTTTCTCTCCCCCCCCCTCTCTCTCTCTCTCTCTCTCTCTCTCTCTCTCTCTCTCTTTATCTCTCTCTATCTCTCTCCCTCTCTCTCTCTATCTCTCTCCCTCTCTCTCTATCTCTCTCCCTCTCTCTCTATCTCTCTCCCTCTCTCTCTCTCTCGTTGGTTCTTTATCTCTCGTATTAACAGTATCTATCTATCTATCTATCTATCTATCTATCTATCTATCTATCTATCTATCTATCTATCTATCTATCTATCTATCTGTCTGTCTGTCTATCTATCTGTCTATTTTTCTCTCTTTCATTCAGTCTCTCTATTTATTTATATGTCTAACTATAGAGGTATAAATATAATAACCACGAAATAAAAGTGTTAGACTTTGATATGAAAGGAGCGGTATATATATATATATATAATCAAAATAAGCGAATAATTATTTACCCCAACATTCTGCTCATATGAGTGTTATTCAATAATGCATGTTATGAGTAATTATCTATCTGTCTATCTATCTATCTATTTATCTATCTATTTATCTATCTATCTATCTATCTATCTATCTATCTATCATCTATCTGTCTATCTATTTATCTATCTATCTATCTATCTATATATATATATATATATATATATATATATATATATATTATATATATATAATCAAAATAAGCGAATAATTATTTACTCCAACATTCTGTTCATATGATTGTTATTCAGTAATTCATGGTATGAGTAATTTTACCTAAACGCATAGCATCTATAGTAAAACATTAGGCCACCAGCATCGTTATATTTTCATTAATTATTAACAAACATTTCCCCCCTTTCACCATTTTTCTAGAATTATCTATTATTATGTAACACCACTTCAGCCACCCCCCCCCCCCCCACTCCCTCCCTTCCCCCTTCCCATCCTCTCTTTACCCTCTACACCTTCAATATTCCATCACTCACACCAATAAAATCAAAATCCATTTACCTGCACTGTCCTACTCTAAAAGAACACATTTCAAACATTTTTGCCCAGAAAACTCGACCATCAAATATCGATCGATTAAAATGACCCTCATCTTGTCAAAAACGCTCAAACCTGGGACTTCTTTGAAGGACGAGTTTCTCGTACAAAATTTTAAAACTTGTTTTTTATTGTTTTTAAACTTGTTTTATTTATTTATTTATTTATTTATTTATTTACTTATTTATTTATTTATTTATTTATTTACTTATTTATTTATTTATTTACTTATTTATTTATTTCATTTTTTTTCTTTTTTAATTTTTTATTATGATAATTAAGCAAATAAATAAATAAATATTTTATTTAAATAATGAATGATTAAACGAAGGAGTATTATATATTGATGGATGTAAAATGAATTAAAAAGAAACCTAATTTCACAGTGAAAACAGCCAAAATGCCATGTTAGATTCGAGTCGATCCCTGCGTGTTAAACGTTAAAAAAAAGATGTTTTCATAACATTAATTCCGTGTTATGCGTTTTCTCGTGTGTCCATGAAATTCCACTCACGGTCGGGTGTAAAAATTACACATGCTCAACTCAATCATTTCCATTTACAAAGAAAATATAATTTAGAAATTTTGAATTCTACTTTCCTCATTGTTAGCTTTGAATTTCATTTCACACAAGCACATACACACACATACACACACACACACGCACACACACACACACACGCATACATACCCGCACGCACAAACTCACACACATACACAAACACAGCATTCTGTTGGGAAATCCCTAGTCTAGAAACAAAATCTATATTTTCTTTTCCTGCCTGACAGGTGAGTGAAATCATATATTTCTGCAATTCATTGACAAATCATCATTTTCCAAACTTTGGTCAAAAAATGTTCACAAAGTGTATCGTGGTGCTGTTTTGTGGTCTTGTGGTATGACAATCGCTTTTGGATCGTAAGGTCCCCTACAACACTCAACACAAAGCTCCATGGTGAGGCTGAGGACCTAAAGCGGACCACAGACTTCATAGCAGATATCGGACTGCAGCCATAGATGTCCATCAGAGGAACGAAGAAGAAGAAGAAGAAGGAAGGTCCTGGGTTCGAGCATTGGAAAATGCTCTTTACTCATATTCTCTCACCGTACTTAGGTGTAAAATGAGTACCTGACTGTTAACAGCGTTGTCTCTGTCAGAAAAAATTGTAATATCACCTAACAGGCGTTGTACATGTTACGTGTTGCTGTTGGTCAGGGACGCCTTGTTAAGCGCTTTGAGCACATTTCGTGGATATTGCGCTATATAAAAGCTCGTTTTTAAAAAGAATGACACACGCCTTTGGATCCGAAGGTCCAAGGTTCGAGTCCCGCTTTGAGCGGCACAAATTGTGTCCTTGGAAAATGCTCTTTACTCACATTCTCTTACTGTACTCATGTGTAAAATGAGAAATTGGCAGTTAGCATCGTTGTCCGTGTCGGGGAAAAAAATGTAATATCGCCTAACAGGCGTCATGCCTCGTCCCATATGATAAATGTTGTTGTTGGCTAGGTACTCATTGTAAAGCGCTTTGAGCACGTTTGGTATATTGCTCTATAGATAGATCGAAGTTGACGTCACTTAGGTCTTTGTTATTGTTTTTGCCATCCACTTTTATGAGTAATTCTCACTTACATGTATTAAACAGACTATAAAAGTTCATGGTTAAACATTGCATGTGTGTTGGTCCGCTATACTTCCGGATGGCAATGTTATGAGCTTCTTAGTCAAACGCATACTATCTATATATGAATGCTCATTTTATTAACGTCAAATATCTGCATTTTTTATCCATCATCTAAAAAACGATTTTATGCCGAGGTGATTTAAAATGAGAGTTTTTATATATAACGCAATATCCACTAAGTGTGCTCAAAGCGCTTTACAAGGGGTCCCAGCGTAGCCATCGTAAACTTCAAGCCTGATGCTGACCAAAAAATGACGTCAAAAGACAATTCTTTGGCCGCAAAAGAAAACAAATCATGAGTTATATTCAATAGTTCAATCATGGAATCATTTGTTCCCATTCGTTATAATATCAACAACTGACTAACCAGACGCTACACAAACCTAAAAAAAACAAAACAAAAATGACGTCAAACTATAAGTCTAAGAGGATTCGAGTCAGGCTACGGTCCCAGGCCAACAGCAACACTTAACATGTAGAACGAGACATGACGCCTGTTGGGCGATATTACATTTTATCGGAAAGAACAACGCTGTTAACGGTCCAGTACTCATTTGTTTACACCTGAGTACGGGGAGAGAATGTGAGTGAAGACCATTTTTCAAGGATCCAACTATGCGTCGAGCAAGGCTCGAACCCAGGACCTTCCGATCCGAAAGCGAGTGGCATACCACTAGACCACATAGCCGCAAAAAGAGAAGTTACATTTTCACGTGTTAAAGACGAGAATGAATATCTTTTCTTGAAGCGATAAATAAATAAATAATGAATTTCACATTTCTTGCCACTTTTACTTTAAAATGCCACAGTTTTGGCTGTGTGGGGTTCCTACCTCCCATAGCGGGCAGGGAGGTACTTGCTATGTCTTATATCCCCTCTTATCTGTTTTCCAACATGCTTTCTGTCTTTGTCTTGGAGTCCTTGGCTGGGAGGGAAACAGTCGAATGTATAGCTATTGTTTTGGGAGATGATATTTTTTTCCTTGTAAATCATCTCTCTGTTATGCATTGTATTATATTATATTATATTATATGATTTGTAAACATTTGAGTGTATTCCTCTTAGTTGGGGCATGTGCTTGTGTCTGGATGAGACTTTTAGGTGATCTCAAACTAAGTACTTTGACAGTGTGCTCTTGGAATCTACATCTGTTTCCTATTTGAACCAGTTCCCCTTTGTCTTACCTTGTCTTTTGTGCT
>NC_088370.1:33706149-33723649 GCF_034508935.2 Berghia stephanieae | reverse complement strand
GGACATTTCTCAATAAAATGTAAACACGCTGCTTTGTTTATGAAAGTTGTAAACATACCCACGAGTCAAGATGAATAAAATGACCAATCGTGATGTTGGATATTTCTCAAACTGTGAACACTTTTCACCATGTGGGTCATTTAAAGCACACATGTTACAGTGAATGACACAATCAGTCGGATGGTGAAAAGGTTTGAACTGAGATATTGCCAATACTAGCTAGAAGGTCAATTTTTATCAAAAATGAGTTCTTGTCATAAATGATTAAATCAACCATTTTCTGAACATTTTCGAAAAATATCAAAGCTTAATTTCACTTCTAAATATTTTGGACAGCTAGTCAAGTTGAAAAAATATGAAATTTGAGAAAAGTTGCTGGATACCTTTCCCATACATCTGACCATAACTTCATGAAAAATATTTCAAATAAAGATTAAAATGCTCTGGTGAGCATATTCTTTCAGAAAATGCAAAAAATGCAAATCCAACATTTTCACCTTCCGACTGATTATGTCATGGACTGACACATATTCCAATAGGACCAATGACCTCGAGCACATGGATAGGTAATATAGATCGTCCCCATTGGATAGCTACTGCTACAGACCGTTGGTTCAAAGGCTGAAAGTACAACTGAACTTAGAACCGAGCCTTGAACTATTTACTGAATGTAGTTCATATGCTCAGGAATGTTTCTACTCTAGTTTATGAATTCATTTTTTTTAAATCTGGGTGTGTGTGTGGGGGGGGGGGGGGCGGTAGCAATAAAAAAATTTAAAAAAAAAGGGGGGGGGGGGGGCATACTTTGCCAGATTTAAATAGAAGTTGGTGGTGAGAAGTGTGTGTGTGTGTGGGGGGGGGGGGGGGGGGGCGGTAGCAATAGAAAAAAACAAAGGGGGGGGGGGGCGTACTTTGCCAGATTTAAATAGAAGTTGGTGGTGAGAAGTGTGTTTGTGTGTGTGTGTGTGTGTCGGGGGGGGGGGGGGGGGCGGTAGCAAAAGAAAAAAAACAAAGGGGGGGGCGTACTTTGCCAGATTTAAATAGAAGTTGGTGGTGAGAAGTGTGTTTGTGTGTGTGTGTGTGTGTGTCGGGGGGGGGGGGGCGGTAGCAAAAGAAAAAAAACAAAGGGGGGGGGGGCGTACTTTGCCAGATTTAAATAGAAGTTGGTGGTGAGAAGTGTGTGTGTGTGGGGGGGGGGGGGGCAGAAAGGAAGGAGGGGGAGAGGGGTGTGCAATTTGACTATAGACGGGTGTGTGTTTTTGTGGGTATGTGTGTGTTGGTGTGAGTGTGCGTGCACGGAATTAATTGGACATTTTCTAATTTAGGCCATGCATGCGAGATGGTTTTCTTTCTATCAAATCTATTTACTGCTAGTAAAATAACATCGACAGCATGGGAAGTATCTTTTCCAGGATGATTTAATGATAAAAGTTGAACAACTAGTCAAAGCAAAATTTAATACAAAGGGAGGGGGGGGGGGGGTGTAAATAAGCTTCGGGCCGGGCGGGGGGAGAGGGAGGGGGCACGGGGGGGGGGGCGTCTACTTGATACAATAGAGTACATGTATATTTTATGCATAACACATCATTTCAATTGGATAAAATAGTCTGATGTCACGTCGCCTAGCAACAGCGAGCAGCCTGGTTCTAAACAAAGAAAATGGGTACTTTTTATTCTTCATGCTGTCTAGAACTTTTCATATGTCATGTGATCAGAATGTATGATCCGATTTATAATGTTTTTCTCCTCTGGATACACTTTTAAGCTCATCGGAGAAATATTTCACAAGGGCGTCCGCCATTGTTCCGATAGTTAAGAGCCAGTTACTAGGTTACCATGCGTCATTACGAGAGAAGTGACGTCATGCTTGTTGAAGCGTATTTGGCTATGGAGAGGCTTGACACTCTTTAAGGTCGATACGCCAGATTGAACATTTTGATTTCAAAGATTCACAACTGCCAGTGTATTCGCACTACTAAAATATAATATTGCATCTAATAATAACTAAATTTGATGTTAGAATAATACAAATTAGATTTTCAAAAACTATCTATTATGTTTTATTGCTTAACCCCCTCCTTACCAGCCATTTTTAGAATTTCCCCCGAAAATTCACACCTAACCGACACAAAAATAGACTTTTCTTACTAAAACAAAACAAGTAACAAGTGGATTCTATACAGAATGTTGTTCAGCACAACAATGTCTACAACACAGTATTTTGTATTTATAGCTGTAATCAAAGCATTTCTTTACATTTTCTGATGTACAAGAGAAATCAGAATGAGAAAATAATTGTTGGTTGTGTCGTAACGAACGTCACGATTTTCTTGTGGTTGGTAAGGAGAGGGTTAATTCCATCATTTAATCGAATTTAGATTCCAATAATTTGTAGTTTTTCTTATATGTGACCCTTCGCCTCAAAACGGTATTAAGTCGGGTTGGTTAAGATGTTGAAAATTGAATTTATAGCCAGAAATATCAGACTTGTGTTGAGTTTGCATGTTTTATTGAGGAGAATGGATACCATATTTTAAGGTGCTAATGCCAACAGTTTATATTTTTGACCACTTTATAATTTAATTCCGCTTTTAAGCATATGGTTCGTTCCGACATAGTACCGTTTTGAGACGATGGGTCACATATAAACATCTGGAAACTGTCAGACACCTTGAGGAGAGTTTCCATTCAAACCAAGATGGGTTTCGAGCCTCCACCTCAAACTACTTGAAAATCACAATATTTGAAACAATTTTTTTTAAATTCAGCTTTTTCATATAGCGCACTATTATATATATATATATATATATATATATTATATATATATATATATATATTTATATATATATATAAAATATAAATGTGATGTCACTCACATTATATGGCCTAGACGTTCGTTTCTGTGGCTTTCTTCTTTTAGAGTGACAATTTATATTTTATATTAGCTCTAACCATCATTATCGAGCACTTTTGTACCTACGAGTACCCATCAACACTCATATATATATATTGGCCAGGGACCCTTTATAAAGCGCTTTGAGCACGTTAAGTTGATATTGTTCTAGATTTAAAAAAAAGCTCAAGTACTGGTTTTTTTTTGTTTTTGTTTTTGTTTTTGTTTTTTAATTAATTTTTTTTTGGGGGGGGGGGGGGTGGTGGGTTTTTTTTTTTTTAAATGAAGGCGTTTTGTCGTACACGGCCTTACACGACAAATAATGAACAGGATGCTGCCGGCAACAAATTACCTTTTATTAAAATCTCCTTTTTCTTTGACCTTCAGCAGTGCATCAAACACAGTAATAAAGGGGTAATAAATAAATAAAATTATATAGAACATTTTTTCAGGGATTAACCATGCTCAACGCGCTGCACAATGTCTCACTTCTTCCCCCCGACAAGGGAATTGTACTTTGACACTCGTTTTCAGACCGGAAGGTCCTGGGTTTGAGCCTCGCTCGGTGCATAGTTGAGCCCTTGGAAAAGGCTCTTTACTAACTTTTTAACACCGTACTCAGGTAGCTGGACGTTAACAGCGTTGTTACTGTCCGAAAAAAAAAATGAATATCGCCTAACAGTCGTCATCATGTCCCGTCCTACATGTTAAGTGTTACTATCGGTTAGGGAACCCTTGTAAAGTGATCTGAGCACGTTTAGTGGATATTGCGCTATAGGGAATGAGATTAGCGGAAGAGTAGCGTCCCTTGATTGGACGTCACCTTACAGAGAGAACGTATAAATGGTTTTGCGCATGCGTCTATCTTGTCCTCGCTTTCGGTGAAGTGTCTCATGCCGCACAACCAACATGACGTTCTCTCTCTAATAACTTTTCCGCTCGTGACTTCCAATCAAGGGACGCTACTCTTCCGCTAATCTCATTCCCTATAGAAATGCTCGAGTATATCATTTTTTAGAATTATTTAATCTTTAGTACATTGCACGTGCACACGACCGGCCTGTCACTTAAAACATTTTATTGACTAATACAATAAGATTTATGAAGCAAGAATAATGAAAAACTGATGTGAACCGGTGCAATTCGTTTTGGGGAAAATCCGATTTTACCGAAAGGATAATAGGGGAAAAATTGATGCATCCCAATTATCCGATTCACAATTTCCTTTTATTTGACTTTATTCATCAAAGCATCAAACGGCTCCAAAGAGTTAAAAATCAATAAGATAAAAAGCCTCATTATTTCATTTATATTTATGTATAGAACGAGCTTTGTTTAGCATGGCCTGTCACTACAAACAACATTCTGTTTACAACAAATTATAATGTCAGATTTACAAGGGAAAGGGGGTTGGGAAGTGGTGGTAGTGGGGAGGGGGTGGGGGAGATGAAAGGTTTCGTGCGTAAACTATTCATTGGAAAAATCTTTTCATTTTACCTTCAATTTTGTGCATCAAACGCCAAAAACAAACACTTTAACATGCAGGACGAGACATGACGCCTGTTACAAGATAGTGATATGTTTTCGACAGAGTCAACGCTCTTAACAGCCAGGCAGTCATAATTTCACATCTGAGTACGGTTTAAAAAAATATGAGTGTAGAACCTTTTCCAAGGACTCAACTATGCGTCGCTAAAATCGAGATTCGAACCCTTGATCTTCTAATCCGAAGGCGAGTATCATACCCCTAGACCACATAGCCGCAAACAAACAATTAACTCACTCGATCCTAGAGATGTTTGCTACTTTTCAAAATTGTAAAAAATGTATTAAAAATAAACATGTACTTAGATAGTTTTATTGAACTATCATTAACATGTAAAAACTGAAAACATTAGCTTTGATACTACACCTATAATATGTCTCAGAGAAAATGTAATAAATAGGAATGGGGTAAAAAGTAACCCGGGTTAACTACGGATATAATCGGTGTTAGGGTTGAGTGAGTTAAACTCTGACGACGGGCGCTGAAATGACCTAAATAGTGTTGAAAGCGCCATTACACACCTAAAAACAAATAAACAAACAAGCTCTTACACGTACCTATGAATGGACGACCGAGTGCATGTGTCCGAGATATTCTTTTTTTTTCTTTCATTCAGGTCGTTTTCGCGAGATTAGTAAATTGTTCAAAAATTATAATAATTAAAAAACTTTATTGGCTTTTTATTTTAATAACTCAATAAAATGTGAACATTCATGTTTATTGTACACACAGGCGTGTAATAGGATTCAATAGTCTGATGTCACGTCCGCCCATCAACCAGCAGCTTGGTTCCAAATTTAAAAAAATCATTGTGGGTATATAATATGGTCTTGTGATATGACTCTCACTTTCGGATCTGAAGGTCCTGGGTTCGAGCCTCGCTCGGCGCATAACTGAGTCCTTGAAAGAGTGGCTTTTATACATAACAAAGCCAAAACAAGTCGCTTGGGGGCAGCGTGGCTCAGAGCACGGTCTTTGCGTCGTACTCGAAAGGAACCGAGTTCGACTACCCGCCTTGTTGTGTTGCCCTGAGCAAGTCACCTCACCCTAGCTCACTTTGCGGCGCTGCACTGCGGCTGACGCCTGGATTATTCCAGTCTTCATTTGGAATAAACCCAAAGGACAAATTTCCCCTTGGGGATGAATAAAGGGAATTTTATTTATTTTATCATTTATTTAGGGAATATCGGTTAAGCGTCAAAAAGTATCGAGTACTCACTAATTTCAACCTTGATGAATAGTATCGATTGAGGTATCGAATAAGGCCCATCCCTAGTCGAATCGCCATGTTTTGTATTGGTTCCATTTATGACCCATAAACAGTCTTACTAACATCATCACGTATCGTTGCTAAACTGTCAACTATTCCATAATTTTTATTTTATCATTCAAACAAGAAAAAGAAAATACTCGTACATTAACGTGACCTTTTCCATGTTTTTTTCCTCCAATTTTCCTTAGTCTTGGAGTATTTTTTGGGGCGAATGCAACTGTCACGACCTTTTGATCGACAAAGTATCAAGTTTGCATTTTGGAATTTCATGTGACATTTCACATGGACAGAATTCGTATTATCACTCGTGTGATACACACAAAACAATCTCTATCAAATGTCAATAACGGATTGTTTAGGGTGAGTCTTTTTTACGAAACCCGCCGAAACCCGCCGAAACCCTGCGAAACCCGCCGAAACCCGCCGAAACCCGCCGAAACCCGACGAAACCCGACGAATCCCGACAAAGTTATGGGAAGTAGGTGGCTGTGGGGAGTGAACCCAGAACTCAGGGAAGTGTACACTATTGGGGAGTGAACCTGGGACTGGGTTTCGGCGGGTTTCGTAAAAAAGAACCAGTGCTTTTTTACGAAACCCGCCGAAACCCGCCGAAACCCGGCGAAACCCGACAATATCCAGCAAAGTTATGGGAAGTAGACAACTGTGGGGAGTGAACCCGAGACTCAGGGAAGTGTACACCATTCGGGAGTGAACCTGAGACTAAGGTTATCGGCCGGTTTCGGCGGGTTTCGTAAAAAAGAATTAGTGCTTTATTACTAAACCCGCCGAAACCCGCCGAAACCCGACAATATCCGGCAAAGTTATGGGAGTTTGGCAACAGTGGGGGGTGATCCTGGGAGTCAGGGAATTGCACTCCAGTGGGGAGTTAACCTGGGACTGTGTAAAAAGGATATCAGTGGGAAATAAACCTGGGACTAAAGGGAGATGGATACCATTGAAAGTTGAAGCCGGATATGGGAGTTGAGTACCAGAGGAGAATGAACCTAACACTATAGAAGGTGGGCGCCAGTGGGGAGTGAACCTGGGACTCAGGGAATTTCACACCAGTGGGGAGTTAACCTGGGACTGTGTAAAAAGGATATCAGTGGGAAATAAACCTGGGACTAAAGGGAGATGGATACCATTGAAAGTTGAAGCCGGATATGAGAGTTTGGTACCAGAGGAGAATGAACCTGACACTATAGGAGGTGGGCGCCAATGGGGAGTGAACCTGGGACTATGTAAACAGGATATCAGTGGGAAATAAACCTGGGACTAAAGGGAGGTGGATACCATTGGGAGTTGAAGCCGGATTTGGGAGTTGGGTACCAGAGGAGAGAGAAACCTGACACTATAGGAGGTGGGCGCCAGTGGGGAGTGAACCTTGGACTATATAAACAGGATATCAGTGGGAAATAAACCTGGGACTAAAGGGAGGTGGATACCATTGGGAGTTGAAGCCGGATTTGGGAGTTGGGTACCAGAGGAGAGAGAAACCTGACACTATAGGAGGTGGGCGCCAGTGGGGAGTGAACCTGGGACCATGTAAACAGGATATCAGTGGGAAATAAACCTGGGACTAAAGGGAGATGAATACCATTGAAAGTTGAAGCCGGATATGAGAGTTTGGTACCAGAGGAGAATGAACCTGACACTATAGGCGGTGGGCGCCAGTGGGGAGTGAACCTGGGACTATGTAAACAGGATATCAGTGGGAAATAAACCTGGGACTAAAGGGAGATGGATACCATTGAAAGTTGAAGTCGGATATGAGAGCTTGGTACCAGAGGAGAATGAACCTGACACTATAGGGGGTGGGCGCCAATGGGGAGTGAACCTGGGACTATGTAAACAGGATATCAGTGGGAAATAAACCTGGGACTAAAGGGAGATGTATACCATTGAAAGTTGAAGCCGGATATGAGAGTTTGGTACCAGAGGAGAATGAACCTGACACTATAGGCGGTGGGCGCCAGTGGGGAGTGAACCTGGGACTATGTAAACAGGATATCAGTGGGAAATAAACCTGGGACTAAAGGGAGATGGATACTATTGAAAGTTGAAGTCGGATATGAGAGCTTGGTACCAGAGGAGAATGAACCTGACACTATAGGGGGTGGGCGCCAATGGGGAGTGAACCTGGGACTATGTAAACAGGATATCAGTGGGAAATAAACCTTGGACTAAAGGGACATGGATACCATTGAAAGTTGAAACCGGATATGAAAGTTTGGTACCAGAGGAGAATGAACCTGACACTATAGGGGGTGGGCGCCAATGGGGAGTGAACCTGGGACTATGTAAACAGGATATCAGTGGGAAATAAACCTTGGACTAAAGGGACATGGATACCATTGAAAGTTGAAACCGGATATGAAAGTTTGGTACCAGAGGAGAATGAACCTGACACAATAGGAGGTGGGCGCCAGTGGAGAGTGAACCTGGGACTCAGGGAATTGCACACCAGTGGGGAGTTAACCTGGAAATATGTATAAAGGATATCAGTAGGAAATAAATCTGGGACTAAAGGGAGATGGATACCATTGGGAGGTGAAGCCGGATTTCTTTCCCACTGATATCCTTTTTTAGATATTCACAGGTTAACTCCCCACTGGTGTGCAATTCCCTGACTCCAGGTTCACTCCCCACTGGCGCCCACCTTTTATAGTGTCAGGTTCATTCTCCTCTGGTACCCAACTCCTATAGTTCGGCTCGGATACCCACAGTTATCCATCTCCCACAGTCCTAGGTTAACTCCAAATTGGTGTGCACTTCCCTGAGTCCCAGGTTCACTCCACACTGGCGCCCACCTCCTATAGTGTCAGGTTCATTATCCTCTGGTACTCAACTCCCATATCCAGCTTCAACTTTCAATGGTGTCCATCTCCCTTTAGTCCCAGGTTTATTTCCCACTGATATTCTTTTTACATAGTCCCAGGTTCACTCCCAACTGGCGCCCACCTCCTATAGTGTCAGGTTTCTCTCTCCTCTGGTACCCAACTCCCAAATCCGGCTTCAACTCCCAATGGTATCCATCTCCTTTAGTCCTAGATTTATTTCCTACTGATCTCCTTTTTACATAGTCCCAGGTTCACTCCCTACTGGCGCCAACCCCCTATAGTATCAGGTTCATTCTCCTCTGGTACCAAGCTCTCATATCCGGCTTCAACTTTCAATGGTATCCATCTCCCTTTAGTCCCAGGTTTATTTCCACTGATATCCTGTTTACATAGTCCCAGGTTCACTCCCACTGGCGCCCACCTCCTATAGTGTCAGGTTTCATTCTCCTCTGGTACCAAACTCCATATCCAGCTTCAACTTTCAATGGTGTCCATCTCCCTTTAGTCCCAGGTTTATTTCCCACTGATATTCTTTTTACATAGTCCCAGGTTCACTCCCCACTGGCGCCCACCTCCTATAGTGTCAGGTTTCTCGCTCCTCTGGTACCGAACTCCCAAATCCGGCTTCAACTCCCAATGGTATCCATCTCCCTTTAGTCCCAGATTTATTTCCTACTGATATCCTTTTTACATAGTCCCAGGTTCACTCCCACTGGCGCCAACCCCTATAGTATCAGGTTCATTCTCCTCTGGTACCAAGCTCTCATATCCGGCTTCAACTTTCAATGGTATCCATCTCCCTTTAGTCCCAGGTTTATTTCCCACTGATATCCTTTTTACATATTCCCAGGTTAAATCCCCACTGGTGTGCAATTCCTGAATCCCAGGTTCACTCCCCACTGGCGCCCACCTTCTATAGTGTCAGGTTCATTCTCCTCTTGTACCCAACTCCTATAGTTCGGCTCGGATACCCACAGTTATCCATCTCCCACAGTCCAAGGTTAACTCCCAATTGGTGTGCACTTCCCTGAGTCACAGGTTCACTCCACACTGGCGCCCATCTCCTATAGTGTCAGGTTCATATCTCCTCTGGTACTCAACTCCCATATCCGGCTTCAACTTTCAATGGTATCCATCTCCCTTTAGTCCCAGGTTTATTTCCCACTGAAATCCTTTTTACACACTCCCAGGTTAACTCCCCACTGGTGTGAAATTCTCCTGAGTCCCAGGTTCACTCCCCACTGGCGCCCACCTTCTATAGTGTCAGGTTCATTCTCCTCTGGTACTCAACTCCCATATCCGGCTTCAACTTTCAATGGTATCCATCTCCCTTTAGTCCCAGGTTTATTTCCTACCGATATCCTTTTTACACAGTCCCAGGTTAACTCCCCACTGGTGTGCAATTCCCTGACTCCCAGGATCACCCGCCACTGTTGCCAAACTCCCATAACTTTGCCGGATATTGTCGGGTTTCGGCGGGTTTCGGCGGGTTTCGTAATAAAGCACTAATTCTTTTTTACAAAACCCGCCGAAACCGGCCGATAACCTTAGTCTCAGGTTCACTCCGACTGGTGTACACTTCCCTGAGTCTCGGGTTCACTCCCCACAGTTGTCTACTTCCGAAAACTTTGCTGGATATTGTCGGGTTTCGCCGGGTTTCGGCGGGTTTCGGCGGGTTTCGTAAAAAAGCACTGGTTCTTTTTTACGAAACCCGCCGAAACCCAGTCCCAGGTTCACTCCCCAATGGTGTACACTTCCCTGAGTTCTGGGTTCACTCCCCAGTGCCACCTACTTCCCATAACTTTGTCGGGATTCGTCGGGTTTCGTCGGGTTTCGGCGGGTTTCGGCGGGTTTCTTCGGGTTTCGCAGGGTTTCGGCGGGTTTCGGCTGGTTTCGTAAAAAAGACACACCGGATTGTTTACAGAAGGCTGTTCTGTTGGATTAATTAAATATTATTATTATATTATTATATATTATATATTATTATTATTATTTTATTATTATTATTATTATTATTATTATTATTATTATTATTATTATTATTATTATTATTATTATTATTATTATTATTATTATTATTTATTATTATTATTATTATATTATTATTATTATTATTATTATTATTATTATTATTATTATATTATTATTATTATTTATTATTATTATTCATTATTATTATCATTATTATTATTATTATCATTATTATTTATTAATTATATTATTATTTTATTATTATTTATTATTATTATTATTATTATTTATATTATTATTATTATTATTATTATTTATTATTATATATTATTATTATTATTATTATTATTATTATTATTATTATTATTATTATTATTATTATTATTATTATTATTATTATTATTATTATTATTATTATTATTATTATTATTATTATTATTATTATTATTATTATTATTATTATTATTATTATTATTATTATTATTATTATCATGTCCCGTCCTACATGTTAAATGTTGCTGTTGACCAGGGACCCATTGTAAAGCGCTTTGAGCACATTTAGTGGATATTGCGCTATATAAAGCTCAATTTATTATATTTATTATGATTATTTATTTTTTTTTTTACAATACAATGCTCTACAAGTTCGATCCGATTATGATTTTATCGCCATTCCGATATTATGGGATGGAATGAAGTAACCAATAGGATTCAACAGTCGTGACGCACGTCACTTCCTTCGTGATGACGCATGGTATCTTAGCAACTGGTTCTAAACTATCTGAACAATGGCGGACGTCCTTATGAAATATTTCTCCAACGAGCATAAAAGTGTACCCAGAGGAGAAAAACATTATACATCTGATCATAATATTTTGACTTTTATACATTCTGATCACATGACGTATGAAAAAGTTCCAGCCAGCATGAAGAATAAAAATTGCCGATTTTTTTTTTGTTTAGAACCAAGCTGCTGGTTGCTGGGTGGACGTGACATCAGGCTATTGAATCCTATTGCTACCGTAATGTTTTTGTAATTTAAAAGCATAAATAAGGCAATCTGAAAACTCCTATCTCGTGGGAGAAAAACCACAAACTGTCTGGCATGGTCTATGGGGTAATCACGTAGACAGACGCTCGGTGCAGAATGAGATTACCCTATATAATCACATGGTAGAAAATCGTTCGTTTTCATTGGTCGATTAAATCATCCGGAGTTTGGACAGATTGATACAGATGTCTATAACAAAAACAGTCTGTAAAAACGGCTATATATGACTCACCGTCTATAAACGGTATTATGTCGGGATGACTTGGGTGTAAAAAATTGAATTTATTCACAAAAACACGAAACTTGGGGTTTGTTTCGATTTGTTATGTTACAGAATGAAGACAATTTCTCACAATGCAAAAGCTCAAAAATTGGTATTTACTATCAATTTAATTCTAGAGTCACTTTTCGGGACATGACGCCTGTTAGGCGATATTACCCTTCTTTTTCGAAAGAGGCAACACTATTAACGACCGGGTACTCAGTTTACACTTGAGTACAGTGAAAGAGTCTAAGTAAAGAGCCTTTTCCAAGGACTAAACTATGCGCCGGGGAAGGCTCGAACTCAGGACCTTTCGATCCGAAAGCGTGCCATACCACAAGACCACATAGCCGCATTTAGCCGCACAAAGTTGGTGTGAATTAATTGTGCTTTTTGCACACGTATTGAAACTACCAAAAATCCAAGCCAGATTACATGGGTGATGTTATTTTGACTACAGATACACTGGCAGTATCTAGACATAACAACAGTTTAAAAGGTGATAAAACACAGATAATAATATATTATACTATAGATAGTCTGCGCTTGGCTAAGAATCTCACAACATTGCCATCCGGAAGTATAACGGATCAACACACAAAACGATGTGTAACCTTGAAGGTTTATAGTCTGGTGAATACAGTTTAGTGAGAATTACTCATAAACGCGGATGGCAAAAAAACAATAACAAAGACCTGATTGACGTCATCTTCGTTCTATCTATAGTGTGGTTAATAAAGTTTTAGTGAGAATTACTCAAAAACGCGGATAGCAAAAAACAATAACAAAGACCTGAGTGACGTCAACTTCATTCTATCTATACTATACCCTTTTATTTAGCTTTTGATATGAAGTTGAAGTCAAAAGAGTCTTTGTTATTGTTTTTTGCCATCCATCGTTCATGAGTAAGTAATTCTCACTTAACTGTATAATCCAGATTATAAAAGTTCATGGTTACACAGAGTTTTGTGTGTTGGTTCGTGAAATGTCCTCATGGCAATGTTGTGAGCGCTTCTTAACCAAGCGCATATGATCTATACAATACCCCTTCATTTAGCTATAGATAGTATGCGCTTGGCTAGGAAGCTCATAACATTGCCATCCGGAAGTATAACGGACCAACACACCAAACTGTGTGTATCAATGAACGTTTATAGTCTGGTTAATACAGTTTAGTGAGAATTACTCACAAACGCGGATGGCAAAATACAATAACAAAGGCTTGAGTGACGTCATCTTCGTTCTATCTATTGGAATTAATAATAGTCCTTGAGAGCCATTAGGCCCATGAAGCGGGAGTTTGCTCGTAGCCATGGTTATGTTATAGATAGAATGCGCTTGGCTAAGAAGCTCATAACATTGCCATCCGGAAGTATAACGGACCAACACACAAAACTGTGTGTATCCATGAACGTTTATAGTCAGGTTAATACAGTTCAGTGAGCATTATCATAAACGCGGATGGCAAAAAACAATAACAAAGACTTGAGTGACGTCATCTTCGAACTATCTATAGCCTGACACTGAAATCCAAAAGGACTGGCAGTTTGACGTCAATATTTGTTTTTTGCACCGCCTACAGATTGTATGCAAATGACGTCACTCAGGCCTTTGTTATGGTTTTGCCATCCGCGTTTGTGAGTTGTTCTCACTAAACTGTATTAACCAGACTATAAAAGTTCATGGTTACACAGAGTTTGTGTGTTGGTCCGTTATACTTCCGGATGGCAATGTTGTGAACTCCTTGGCCAAGCGCATTCTATCTACTGAGTTGTCGTTAGTAGAGCTCATGGAAACAAGTCATTTCATTAGTTGAACTATTGAATACAACTCACGATTTGTTTTCTTTTATGGCAAAAAACTGACATTTTGACGTCATTTTTTGGTCTGTGTCAGGCCATAACTTTTCGAAGGCCACGGTTTGCTCCGGTTTCTACAACATTAAATAGACAATTGCTATTGCTTGCTAGCCAGGGGTCCCGATAGCTCAGTTGGTAGATCACTCGCTTCACACGCAAAGGGACCAAGATCCATCCCGGGTAAAGTCTAGATTTTTTCTGAGCCCCCTGCCACCCAGTAGTGAATGGGTAGCTGAGTCTGTTAGATTTGGCGGAAAAAACGTTTCGTCCTATCCAAAGGATAGCAAGCAATTGCTATTTTCCGTTTCACGCTATAAAAACCGGGATAAAATCCAGTTCAATGGGCCTAATGGCTCTGAAGGAGACTTGCTAATTTTTGGATAGGACGTTGGTCTATCACAGAGTACTTTCCGTCAGTTCAAACAAATTCAGATACCCAATCACTACTGAGTGGACAGAAGGGTGTCGGGTCAGAAAACAATTTCAACGTCATCCGGTATTGATCCCATCCCTTTTGCGTGTGAAGCCATTGCTCTATCAACTTCGTTACTACTACTACTACTACTACTACTACTACTACTAGTAGTAGTAGTAGTAGTAGTAGTAGTAGTAGTAGTAGTAGTAGTAGTAGTAGTAGTAGTAGTAGCGTACGTCTACACCTCCAAGTTCACTTCGTCAACCCAGCTTCGACAGTCTTCCTCCGTCCTAAGGACTGTTTCATATCCACCTTCAAGTTTCGTTACTGGACGATGTGATCGCCTGTCTCTGGAGCTGCCTGACATTTCCGGCAGGCATCGCTGTTCCCAAGTTTTCATCTGCAGATATTTGATGCAGTTCTGCCGTGTCCTGTTAAGAGGCGAAACCCAGTATTTCCTGGCGTTTCCATAACGCCATAACGTCATTATTGTGAGCATTTGGAAGAAAATTCCAAGATGAAAAAAAAAAACAAAAACAAAAAAAAAGCAGAAAATGGCTATCAGACTTTTTAAAAATCCATTGTAGCCTAGAACGTATCTTATCCTCTTTCACTGATGGTGGCGATTAAATACTCTTCAACAGTCGTAACGTCACTTCCTTCCTAATGACGAATGGTAACTTAGTAACACTGGCTCTAAACTATCGGAACAATGGCGGACGCCTGTATGAAATATTTCCCCGGCGATCATAAAAGCTTATCCAGAGGGGAAAAACACATAAATTTTATCATGTTTTGACGATTACAAATTCTGATCACAAGGCATATGAAAAGGTCTAGCCAGAATGAAGAAAAAACAGTAATGATTTTCTTTTTTAGAACCAAGATGGCCGCCGTTGCCGGGCGGCGTGACATCAGACTACTGAATTCAATTTGGCTTCTAATCCGATAAGTTGTTATAATTGAATTGAGGAAACGTCCTATTCTATTTATTTGGGACGATAGAGGCATGTTAGTTACATGGGCAATGATTGGCTTGTGGATTTCAGTGGCATGTTACATAGGCATTGGTTGGCTAATTGTGTTGGTTGGTAAAGTCTGCGGGAATTCATTGCTATCTGAAGTGGATGATGGATTACGATATGTGATCCCTCATCCCAAAACGGTATTAAGTCGGGATGATTAAACTTAATCAATCCTAGAGATTTTTGCTACTTTTCAAAATTAGAAACAAAAATGTATTAAAAATGAGCATGTGCATATATAATTTATCTAACTATCTACCATTACCATGTAAACGTTAAAAACATTAGCTTATACTACGCCTATAATTTATCTAAGAAAAATGTAATAAATAGCTATGGGGTAAAAGTAACCCGGGTAAATAACGGATATAGTCGGTGTTAGGGTTGAGAGAGTTAAGATGCTGAAAATTTTAATTTATAGACAGACATATCAAATTTGCGTTGGGTTTATATTCTTTATAGAGAAGAATGAATATCACATGTAAGAGTGCTAAATACCAGTCATTCATATTTTTGACCAGTATAAAACTATAATTTGACTTTTAGCATCTCGTTCATCTCGACATAATACCGTTTTGAGAACGCTGGGTCACATATATAAGGATGGGATATTGGAGAACGAGAGGATGTGAGACTTCAGATTGAGGAACTTTTCGAAATGGATGGAACAATTTTATCAATTTATATATTTATTCCTTTATTTGTTTATTTATTTATGTATTTATTTATTTATTTGTGTATTTATATTACTTATTTTTCTATTTATCAATAGAGTAGTTTATATATGTATCTATCTATGTTTATTTATTTTTGTTTTTCATTCGTTCATTCGTTACAAAATACGTGTGACAATAAGTTTTAGTTGATTAAGTTGGTCTGTTCATGTGACGAAGAAAAAATGGTAGTGTGGTAGTAGAAGTAGTAGTAGTAGTAGTAGTAGTAGTAGTAGTAGTAGTAGTAGTAGTAGTAGTAGTAGTAGTAGTAGTAGTTGTAGTTGTTGTTGTTGTTGTTGTTGTTGTTGTTGTTGTTGTAGTATTAGTAGTAATAGTAGTAATAGTAGTAATAGTAATAGTTGTTGTTGTAGTAGTAGTAGTAGTAGTAGTAGTAGTAGTAGTAGTAGTAGTAGTAGTAGTAGTAGTAGTAGTAGAAGTAGTAGTAGTGGTTATTGTTGTAGTAATAGTAAAAGAAGAAGAGAAGAAGAGAAGAAGAAGAAAGAAGAAGAAGAAGAAGAAGAAGAAGAAGAAGAAGAAGAAAGAAGAAGAAGAAAAAAAGAAGAAGAAGAAGAAGAAGAAGAAGAAGAAAGAAGAAGAAGAAGAAGAAGAAGAAGAAGAGAAGAAGAAAGAAGAAAGAAGAAGAAG
This sequence comes from Berghia stephanieae, assembly GCF_034508935.2. NCBI lineage: Eukaryota > Metazoa > Mollusca > Gastropoda > Nudibranchia > Aeolidiidae > Berghia > Berghia stephanieae. Next base: position 33,707,156 of record NC_088370.1, on the reverse strand, counting down.
AAGAAAGAAGAAGAAAGATAAGAAGAGAAGAAGAAGAAGAAGAAGAAGAAGAAGAAGAAGAAGAGAGAAGGAGAGAAGAAAGAAGAAAGAAGAAAGAAGAAGAAGAAGAAGAAAGAAGAAGAGAAAGAAGAAGAAGAAGAAGGAAGAAGGAAGAAGAAAAAAGAAAGAAGAAGAAGAAAGAAAGAAGAAGAAGAAGAAGAGAGAAGAAGAAGAAAGAAAGAAGAAGAAGAAGAAAGAAGAGAAGAAGAAGAGAAGAAAGAAGAAGAAAGAAGAAGAAGAAGAGAAGAAGAAGAAGAGAAGAAGAAGAAAGAAGAAAGAAGAGAAGAAGAAGAAGAAGAAGAAGAAGAAGAAGAAGAAGAAGAAGAAGAAAGAAGAAGAAGAAGAAGAAGAAGAAGAAGAAGAAGAAGAAAGAAAAGAAGAAGAAGAAGAAGAAGAAGAAGAAGAAGAAGAAGAAGAAGAAGAAGAGAAGAAGAAGAAGAAGAAGAAGAAGAAGAAAGAAAGAAGAGAGAAGAGAAGAAGAAGAAGAAGAGAAGAAGAAGAAGAGAAGAAAGAAGAAGAAGAAGAAGAAGAAGAAGAAGAAGAAGAAGAAGAAGAAGAAGAAGAGAAGAAGAAGAAGAAGAAGAAGAAGAAGAAGAAGAAGAAGAAGAAGAAGAAGAAGAAGAAGAAGAAGAAGAAGAAGAAGAGAAGAAGAAGAAGAAGAAGAAGAAGAAGAGAAGAAGAAGAAGAAGAAGAAGAAGAAGAAGAAGAGAAGAAGAGAGAGAAGAAGGAAGAAGAAGAAGAAAGAAGAAGAAAGAAGAAAAGAAGAAGAAGAAGAAGAAGAAGAAGAAGAAGAAGAAGAAGAAGAAGAAGAAGAAGAAGAAGAAGAAGAAAGAAGAAGAAGAAGAAGAAGAAGAAGAAGAAGAAGAAGAAGAAGAAAGAAGAAGAGAGAAGAAGAAGAAGAAGAAGTAAAGATAAGATATGTGAGTAGGATATGAACGAAGAAAAGAAAAAGCATAGAGGGTGAGACG
>NC_088370.1:33696149-33701149 GCF_034508935.2 Berghia stephanieae | reverse complement strand
AGCTAGTCAAGTTGAAAAAGTATGAAACTTGAGAAAAGTTGCTGGATGCCTTTCCCATACATCTGACCATAACTTCATGAAAAATCACCCGATTTACTTCAAATGAAGATTAAAATGCTCTGGAGAGCATATTCTTTCAGAAAATGCAAAAATGCAAATCCAGAATGTTCACCTTCCGACTGATTATGTCATGCACTGATACACAGGCCATGAAAGTTGGTCACTGTTTGTAGAATCAACCAAGAGGCAACAGGCCTTCGAAATCTCATGGCAGAGAAAACTCTTCGGCATATCATGGAAATTCTACAAGACGAATGAATTTGTACGTAGCCCTCTCCTTACAACCTACAAGAAAATCGTCACTTTTATTACGATATAGTGAAAGTTTTTCCTATTCAGATATATTATTGTTGGTATATCACAAAATTGAAGCAACATCTTATTTATTTACATCTATATGAAATTAAAAACTGTTTTTGTAAAACTAGTCCCTCTGAACATAGTATGTATAATATATAGATAGTGTGTGGTTGGCTAAGAAGCTCACAAAATTGCCATCCGGAAGTATAACGGACCAACACACAAAACTGTGTGTAACGTTAAACGTTTACAATTTGTTGTTAATACAGTTAAGTGAGAATGACTTATAACTGCGGATGGCAAAAAAAAAAAAAACAAAAAACAAAAAACAAAACAAAAATCAACAAAAAAAAAAAAAAAACAAAAAACAAACCAATAACAAAGACCTGAGTGACGTCTACTTCATTCATACACACCATGTATAATATAATATACTTATTGCTGTTTGGGAAAGGACTGCAGTTTGGGAATAATCCTGAAAATATTCGGTAAGGAAAGAGCTATTAAAATAAACAAGACTGGCAGATCTACAAAAGCCATTACTTGTCACCATAAAAAAAAAGAATTTGAGATAAAGATATAAACAATTGTGTATTGTATGAAAGGTACCAGACAAACCAAGAAAATCGTCACATTTATTACGATACAGTGAAAGATTTTCCTATTCAGAAGTTGGTTTTTTTTTTGTACATCACAAAATTGAAGCAACATCTTATTCACATCTATAAGAAATTAATACTGTTTTGTAAAGCTATTCTGTCTAAACATATCATGTATAATATGTGACCCATCATCTCAAAACGGTATTGTGTCGGAATGAACCATATGCATAAAAATAAATGTTAAACTGGTCAAAAATATAAACTGTTGGCATTAGCACCCTAAAATATAGTATCTATTCTCCTCAATAAAACATACAAACTCAACACAAGTCTGATCTCTCTGGCTATAAATTCAATTTTCAACATCTTAATCAACCCGACCTAATACCGTTTTGAGGCGAAGGGTCAAATACTATATACTTAATGCTGTTTGGGAAATGATTAAATTTTGGGAATAATCCTGAAAATAGTCGGTAAGGAGCGAGTTATTCAAATAAACAAGACAGGCAAATCTTCAAAAGCCATTACTTGCCACCGTCAAAGACAGAAAGCTATTGTGGTTTGAGATATAGATCTCAACAAGTGTGTATTGTATGAAAGGTGCTGGACAAAGGAAGAAAGAAAAATAGAAGAAAAGAAACTGTATTATCCAGGCTATAAAAGTTCGTGGTTACGCGGAGATTTGTGTGTTTGTCCGTTATACTTCCGGATGGAAATGTTATGGGCTTCTTAGCCAAGCGCACTTGAAAGCTTTTCAAAATTTTATATATGTGGCTTAAATTAAATCTATGGTATAACACCATTTTTAAGCGTTGGGTACCAAATAATAACTGAGAGTATTGTCCAAGGTCGCCATTAAGACCAATCGTTCGTGTTGATGTCAGCAGGGAGGGAGATTGTAATCGCACCGACCTACGTCTATTTTAACCGTCCTCGGGTTATTTATAGAGCTATTCCACTGATCATTAACACATGACTAAACACATATATATAATATATATATATATATAATATATATATATATATATATATATATGTGACCCATCGTCTCAAAACGGTATTATGTTGGAATGTACCATATGCCTAAAAGCAGAATTTGATGTTAAACTTGTAAAAAAATATAAATTGTTGGCATTAGCATCTTCAATATGGTATCCATTCTCCTCATGAAAACATACAAACTCAACACAACTGTGATATTTCTGGCTATGAATTCAATTTTTAACACCTTAACCAACCCGACTTAATACCGTTTTGAGGCGAAGGGTCATATATATATATATACTCACAATTTCTACCCGCCAGAACAATTGCACCAATACAAAAATAAATGCGTAGTCTAAAAAGCGCTGATAGTTCGATTGATATGATTTGGTGAGACGCGATCACCCAACTTGAGATTTAAAAACAACAATGGAAAGAACTGAGTGACGTCAACTTTATTCATTCTATTGATGCTATGCGTTTATGAAAAATTCTCACAACACCTGCCAGCCACATAAAACGCACCTTCACAAAATATTATGCTTAAACTTAAACGTTTATAGATAGTTCGAAGATGACGTCACTCAGGTCTTTGTTTTTGTTTTTTGCCATCCGCGTTTATGAGTAATGCTCACTGAACTGTATTAACCTGACTATAAACGTTCATGGATACACACAGTTTTATGTGTTGGTCCGTTTTACTTCCGGATGGCAATGTTATGAGCTTCTTAGCCAAGCGCATACTATCTATAGTCTGATTGAAAGAATTTAGTGCGAACTAATCAGCTAACTGGATGAATACAAACAATAACTAGGAGCTGAGTGACGTCAATTGCTTTCCTTCAATAGAATCCAATAGTCTGATGTCACGTCCGCCCAGCAACGAGCAGCTTGGTTCTAAACAAAGAATAATCGGTACTTCTTATTCTTCATGCTGGCTAGAACTTTTTCACATGTCATATGATCAGAATGTATAAAAGTCAAAACATGATCAGATTTATAATGTTTTTCTCCTCTGGATACACTTTTATGCTCGTCGAAGTATCTCATTAGGGCGTCTGCCATTGTTCATATAGATAGTTCGAAGATGACGTCATTCAGGCCTTTGTTATTGTTTTTGCCATCCGCGTTTGTGAGTTGTTCTCACTGAACTGTATTAACCTGACTATAAACGTTCATGGTTACACAGAGTTTGTGTGTTGGTCCGTTATACTTCCGGATGGCAATGTTGTGAACTCCTTGGCCAAGCGCATTCTATCTATAGTTTAGAACCAGTTACTAAGTTACTATGGGTCATTACGAGGGAAGTGACGTCAGGACTGTTGAATCCTATTGGTATGTGGAATGCAGTTGACCATGTTTTGCTCTCTGGCTTCCAGCCAGAAAGGTGATGAATGCTCACCACTGACAGATTATAACCGATTAAACATAACGAAACGTTAAAGTTGTGGTTACATCTCCGTGTTTTTGTTTTTGTTTTTGTCGGCCAAATCACGTGATCGTTGGACTAACCCATATATTCTATCAATAGCAATAATCTATAGATAGTGTGTGCTGGGCTCAGAAACTCACAACATTGCCACCAGGCAGTATAGATAGTATGTATATGACGTCACTCAGGCCTTTGTTATGGTTTTTGCCATCCGCGTTTTTGAGTTGTTCTCACTAAACTGTATTAACCAGACTATAAAAGTTCATGGTTACACAGAGTTTGTGTGTTGGTCCGTTATACTTCCGGATGGCAATGTTGTGAACTCCTTGGCCAAGCGCATTCTATCTATAACCGTAGCCATCGTTAACTTATAGCCTGACACTGACCAAAAAAGACTGGCATTTTGACGTCATCATTTGTTTTTTCCACCGCCTAGTGAGTTGTCGTTAGTAGTCCTCATGGAAACAAGTGGTCCCATTGGTTGAACTATTGAAGTCATTTTTTGGTCAGTGTCAGGCTAAAACTTTACGATGGCGACGATTTGACACACTATTGTATGTGATGACACACTATTGTATGTGATGACACACTATTGTATGTGATGACACACTATCGTATGTGCTGACACACTATTGTATGTGATGACACACTATTGTATGTGATGACACCATCGTATGTAACACACTATCGTATGTGATGACACACTATTGTATGTGATGACACACTATCGTATGTGATATGACACACTATCGTATGTGATGACACACTATCGTATGTGATATGACACACTATCGTATGTGATGACACACTATCGTATGTGATATGACACACTATCGTATGTGATGACACACTATTGTATGTGATGACACACTATTGTATGTGCTGAAATCATGAATTATCACAAACCAGTAATCACTTTTAGTGATGATTAATAAAATGCATACAACATATTATTATCTAACAAAAGATTTATGTCTTGTATCAGATTAAAGTGACAAAATGCCACTTACAGCAGTACGTGAAATCAACGACGATATCTATAGATAGTATGCAGATGACGTCACTCAGGCCTTTGTTATTGTTTTTGCCATCCGCGTTTGTGAGTTGTTCTCACTAAACTGTATTAACCAGACTATAAAAGTTCATGGTTACACAGAGTTTGTGTGTTGGTCCGTTATACTTCCGGATGGGGTTGTGAACTCCTTGGCCAAGCGCATTCTATCTATAGATAGTGTGCGCTCGGCTAAGAAGCTTACAACATTGCCACCCGGAAATACAACGGACCAACACACAAAACTATGTGTAACCATAAACTTATATATTCTGGTTATTACAGTTTAGTGAGAATTACTCATAAACGCGGATGGCAAAAAACAATAACAAAGACATGAATGACGTCATATTCGTTCTATCTATAACAAAAGATACTTTTCTTATATCAGATGAAAGTGACAAAATGTCACTTACGGCAACACACACACACACACACACACACACACACACACACACACACACACGTGAAACCAACGACGATATCAATGGCACTGATCTATCTCTTACTCCCACGTTACAGTTCCGTTTCAGCCCGCCAAAAACAGACCAAAAAAAATTCAACTATTTTT
>NC_088370.1:33676149-33688649 GCF_034508935.2 Berghia stephanieae | reverse complement strand
GAACACAAAAGCAGAATTTGCGAATGCCCGGTCCAGACATAAGCGTCATAGTCCTATTTATAAAGTACAGAATCTTTGCAAATAGACGGATAAAATAGAGATTAATTCGATTCGAAAAGTGGAACACAAAAGCAGAATTTGCGAATGCCCGGTCCAGACATAAGCGCTATGGTCTTATTTATAAAGTGCAGAAACTTTGCAAATAAACGGAAAAAAGCAGATTAATTCTAATCGAACAGTGGAACACAAAGGCAGAATTTGCGAACAACCGGTCCAGACATAAGCGTTATGGTCTTATTTATAAAATCTAGAAACTTTGCAAATAAATGGATAAAATAGAGATTAATTCGATTCGAAAAGTGGAACACAAAAGCAGAATTTGCGAATGCCCGGTCCAGACATAAGCGTTATGGTCTTATTAATAAAATGCAGAAACTTTGCAGATAAACGGATAGACTAGATATTAATTCGATTCGAAAAGTGGAACACAAAAGCAGAATTTGCGAATGCCCGGTCCAGACATAAGCGCTATGGTCTTATTTATAAAGTGCAGAAACTTTGCAAATAAACGGAAAAAATAGAGATTAATTCTAATCGAACAGTGGAACACAAAGGCAGAATTTGCGAACAACCGGTCCAGACATAAGCGTTATGGTCTTATTTATAAAGTGCAGAAAATTTGCAAATAAACGGATAAGATAGAGATTCATTCGATTCGAAAAGTGGAACACAAAAGCAGAATTTGTGAATACCCGGTCCAGGCATAAGCGTCATGGTCTTGTTTAAATGAAACAATGCCATTTAAAAAAATATATGGTCAATGAGTAATTAAGCTAAATATGCGGAGTTCAAATAGATAACTTGATCTGTGAATTTTTTTTTTATAATTAGCTGTTTTTATTTTCCATCATTTAGGTTATGTGATTAAGTTTATAATTGAAATACAAACTTTATCTCACTTATCAATGTTTTGCAATAAAGGAGAGTGTGAGTGAACCTGAGCAAAGGAAATTATTTGAGAGAGTGATATTTATCATGCTTTTCAGTTTGTAGTTGAATTCTAGAATGGATTCTTTATAGTTCTCATTGATTGTATGTCAGTGTGTCAGTCTTTAGGACACCGATTACCCTAATGCGGCCACAATTTACAATGTGACGGCCACAAGCCCGTTAAACGCAGAGTGGGGTATTGTTGTTTGCAACTAATGCTATGGTTTTAATAGGATATCAGTCTCCTATTAAAGTACATTCCTGTGTTGGATTTTGGATTAAATTCATGTCTTCTTCGGATTTTGGGATATTTAATTTTCATGGATTGTGATTGTGATTTTCAAGACTATTAATGTAAGTAAATGCCCAAATAGATATTTTTATTCATTTATTCTTTATTTATTTTTTTTAGTTTTGTTTTGTTTTGAAGCATTTATTATAAGAAATATTGTACATATGCACTTATACACCAAAGACTATATCCTTTCAACTGCTTATTATTATTATTATTATTATTATTATTATTATTATTATTATTATTATTATTGTTATTATTATTATTATTATTATTATTATTATTATTATTATTATTATTATTATTGTTATTGTTATTGTTATTATTATTATTATTATTATTATTATTATTATTATTATTATTATTATTATATAAAAATAATAATAATAATAATAATAATAATAATAATAATAATAATAATAATAATAATAATAATAATAATAATAATAATAATAATAATAATAATAATTAATAATAAGTGCATTGAGTGAAATCCCAATCATGGTTGCCCAAATAAAACTGGCGCTAGAATCCCGACTACCTGTCTAAACGAATGTTGTTTGTACGATACATACTAACTACACGTTCAATATCGGGGGCAGAAAATATACGTTTGGTTTTATGAAATTAAAACAGTAGTCCCACATTGTTCTTTGGTGTTATTTGTGGTTGCATTTGCTTTGAAACTTACACATTATATTGTGTTACATTGTTTACAAAATATTTCTGGTACTCGTATGCATGTGTAGTCAACGGACCACCGGTCAATCGTGTTCTTTATTATTTTATTATTAATTTTGGCTTGACATCTTACATATGTGAATTTGACAGGTTGTTATGGATGGTAATTATAACATTAAGTGATTTTTAAACATTTTTACGGCGTTTTAAATGTCTTTCTTGCATTCATTGCCGAGCACCTCCACTTTTCTGTTACTATTTTAACGATCAGCTGATTTTCTCTTGCCTCCCCTTTAATTTCGCGGACTTTTTTCAGAACGAGGCGTGGGAGTGGCTAATAGGCAATCGCGGCTCAAACCTCTATCCCATCATCCACCCAACTCCAAATTTCCACAACCCGTGTTCTTTATTATATTAATATTGTTCGGACAACGACACGCATCGCAATTGGATTCAGTAGTCTGATGTCACGCCGCCCGGCAACGGCGGCCATCTTGGTTCTAAACAAAGAAAATAATTACTTTTTATTCTTCATGCTGGCTAGAACTTTTCATATGCCTTGTGATCAAAATGTGTAAAAGTCAAAACATTATCAAATTGATGTTTTTTTTCCCCTCTGAATACGCTTTTATGCTCGCCGAGGAAATATTTCATACGGGCGGCCGCCATTGTTCCGATAGTTTAGAGCCAGTGTTACTAGATTACCATGCGTCATTAGGAAGGAAGTGACGTTACGACTGTTGAAGAGTATAATAAACAAAAACAAAACAAAAGATAGTTCAAGCATTTCGGTCAAAAAGAAAACAAAAAAAAAACAACCCAATAAAACAAAACAAAAACTTGAGCTTTTATATAGCGCAATATCCACTAAACGGGCTCAAAGCGCTTTACAAAGGGTTCCTGACCAACAGTAACACGTAACAGAGATATGTCAGACGATATCACAATGTTTATTCCGACGGAGACAACGCTGTTAACGGCCAGGTACTCGTTCTACACCCGAGTACGGTGAGAGAATGTGGGTAAAGAGCTTTTTGCAAAGATTAAACTATGGGCCAAGCGAGGCTCGAACCCAGAAACTTCCGATCCGAAAGTGAGTGTCATTCCACAAGACCATAATATAGCCGCACATTAAAAAGAATAAATTAAAAAAATAAAATTCTCTTTATTCATCCCATAGTAGAAATTTGTCTCCAGGGTCTATTCCAAGGGATGACTGCAATAACCCAGACGTCAGCCCCGGTGCAGCGCCGCAAATCGAGCTAGGGCGAGGTGACTTGCTTAAGGTGGCGTTTTTATGCACCTCCATTGGAGGTGAACAAAAACGCACCGTTTTTATGCACCTCCGTTGGCGGTGATGGTAAATTAATGAAAATGTTGCTGTATACGTCCATGTGGTTTAAATAGTTTTAGATTGTAGTTTGGAACGCTGCTTAGTGATTACCGATGTACGTTTATACAAGGATAATGAATTAAAGAATATTCACAATAATTTAAAAAATCTAAAGTAAAAAGAAACACATGACACACAAATACTGATCTCAAATAAAAAAAGTAATTTTAGAAAATTAGAATCGAAGTTCGATACAACTTCTATTTTCTGGTTTTATATTTCGATTTTTAAAATTATTATTATTTTTATATAAATTTATTAACAAAAACATCCTACAGATGTCACAATATAACTTTCGCCATGTCCAAATACTGAAACACAATATCGCTGATGAAATTGGGTGGGATGCGCATGCGTGACGGAGGTGTATAAAAACGATCCGTTAAGATACACCGTCAACGGAGGTGCATAAAAACACTACGCTTGCTTAAGGCTACACAGAGCAGCAGCGGGTGATCGAACTCTTTACCTTTCGCTGCCTCTAGATTTCGTATCCTTGTCATATGCCTTGACACAATCGTCCAGTTAGCAGTGCGAGGACCAAGGGGTGATAACTCAATTTATGCTTTCTGAATACAAGATTATCAATTGACAAGATGTGACCTAATCAAACACCCCCTCGGCCAACAGAATCCGGCCATTTTTGATATATTCCTTAACCCTCTCCTCACCACCCATAGGAAAATCGTCACATGTGTTACGATGTTGCCAGAATTTTTGTCATTTTAATTTCTTTTGTACATCATAATATTTGAACAAAAAATGTTTGCTATAGTGAAAGTATATTAACACTATGTTGAAGAGATCGTTTAGCAAAGAAAAATATGTATAGCAAGAGCAAACAGAGCTTGTGTTTGAGTGAAATAAATCTATTTTTGTATAGGTTGGGTGTGTAGTTTTGGGGGGAAATCCGGAAAATGGAAGGTAAAGAGAGAGTTAACCCTCATCGGCATATTTCAAACCTCCGCGGCCAGAAGAAACCGATCATTTTGATATATTCCTTAATTCTTTCCTTACTGACTATTTTCAGCATTATTTCCAAAATGGAGTCCTTTCCGAAAATGCAAGAAGTATATATTAATATTATACATACAATTTAACAAAATTCTCATTTTTTGGGCCAATAAATGACCCCCAAATCAGGAAATAAGACTTTCTATTTTAGTGTGAAAATAGGGTTAATATACGTGTTGTTGTTTATTGTTTTGTTTTTTTACAGAGTGTGGGAGACAAGCAATATCATCTATTTGTGTGCCTATCCGCTTGTTGTTGTCCCTGTGTATTTGTGGCCAATTACCCATGTTAGAGTAAAACTAAATTATGCCAAATATAAATTTTATACTTAAAATATAGACTTAAAATATACTTGATTGTATATAATGGGAAATGTCGGTTTTTGTGTGTTTGAGAATTGTGTTTCATTTTGTGTGAATGATTAGTAACGATATTGGAAATATAAGTGTCATCTGTTTTCAGAGCTGGTGGAGGATGAGGAGGATGAGGAGGAGGGGGAGGAGGAGGAGGAGAGGAGGGAGGAGGAGGAGGAGGAGGAGGAGGAGGAGGAGGAGGAGGAGGAGGAGGAGGAGGAGGAGGAGGAGGAGGAGGAGGGAGGAGGAGGGAGAGAGGAGGAGGAGGAGGAGGGGAGGAGGAGGAGAGAGAGGAGGAGGAGGAGGAGAGGAGGAGGAGGAGGAGAGAGAGGAGGAGAAGAGGAGGAGAAGAGGAGAGAGGAGGAGGGAGGAGGAGGAGGAGGAGAAGAAGAAAGAGGAAGGAGGAGAGAAGGAGGAGGAGGAGGAGAAGAGGAGGAGGAAGAAGAGAAGAGGAGGAAGGAGAGGAGAGGAGGAGAGAGAAGAAGAGGAGGAGGAGGAAGGAGGAGGAAGAGAAGGAAGGAAGGAGCGAGAAGGTGAGAGGGAGAGGAGGAAGAGAGAGAGGAGGCAGAGGTAGGAGGAGAGGAAAGGAAGAGAAGAAGAAAGAAGAAGAGAGAAGAAGAAGAGAAGAAGGAAGAGAAGAAGAAGAAGAAGAAGAAGAAGAAGAAGAAGAAGAAGAAAGAAGAAGAAGAAGAGAGAAGAAGAAGAAGAAGAAGGAAGAAGAAGAAGAAGAAGAAGAAGAAGAAGAAGAAGAAGAAGAAGAAGAAGAAGAAGAAGAAGAAGAAGAAGAAGAAGAGAGAGAGAAGAAGAGAAGAAGAAGAAGAAGAAGAAGAAGAAGAAAGAAGGAAGAAAGAAAGAAGAAGAAGAGAAGAAGAAAGAAGAAGAAAGAAGAAAAAGAAGAAGAGAAGAAGAAGAAGAAGAAGAAGGAAAAGAAGAAGAAGAAGAAGAAGAAGAAGAAGAAGGAAGAAGAAGAAGAAGAGAAGAAGAGAGAAGAGAAGAGAAGAAGAAGAAGAAGAAGAAGAAAGAAGAAGAAGAAGAAGAAGAAGAAGAAGAAGAGAAGAAGAAGAAGAAGAAGAAGAAGAAGAAGAAGAAGAGAAGAAGAAGAAGAAGAAGAAGAAGAAGAAGAAGAAGAAGAAGAAGAAGAAGAAGAAGAAGAAGAAGAAGAAGAAGAAGAAGAAGAGAAGAAGAAGAAGAAGAAGAAGAAGAAAAGAGAAGAAGAGAAAGAAGAAGAAGAAGAAGAAGAAGAAGAAGAAGAAGAAGAAGAAGAAGAGAAGAAGAAGAAAGAGAAGAAGGAAGAAGAAGAAGAAGAAGAAGAAGAAGAAGAAGAAGAGAAGAAGAAGAAGAAGAAAGAAGAAGAAGAAGAAGAGAAGAGAAGAAGAAGAAGAAGAAGAAGAAGAAGAAGAAGAAGAAGAAGAAGAAGAAGAAGAAGAAGAAGAAGAAGAAGAAGAAGAAGAACAGGAACAAAAACAACAACAAGAACAAGAACAAAAGAGTAATGATATTCATTAACCTCACAAAAACACCAAAAAAACTAAAGTCTCACATATTTTACTATTTATCAGTTTTTCAATCATCTGAACTAAAACAATCCGACAGAACATCATTTTGTTTGTTTATCATGTATTAATTGACATGACGAAATCACGGAATAGATACAAGTGTTACTTAAAAAATTAACTCTTTACACTCCCTGTCTCTATCTATCAAAGATTCCCTCCAACCCCTCCATCCTTGCCAACATTCCTCCTCCCTATAGATAGTATGCAGATGACGTCACTCAGGCCTTTGTTATTGTTTTTGCCATCCGCGTTTGTGAGTTGTTCTCACTAAACTGTATTAACCAGACTATAAAAGTTCATGGTTACACAGAGTTTGTGTGTTGGTCCGTTATACTTCCGGATGGCAATGTTGTGAACTCCTTGGCCAAGCGCATTCTATCTATACTCTACTTCCCTCTCCTTTTCACATTATTAGTACTGACCATTGCTACAACGAGTAGAGTTGATTAGAGTTGATTAGATTGTGTCTTATAGAATTATTATAAAAAGCATGTGTGGCCATTTCTCTCTGGTATCCCCAGTGATTCATTAATCCATCGAGACACATATGGCTGAGGTTTCAAAGTTCAAAGTGAATATCATCCGGGGCCTTTTGTCAGCCGTCGTCTTTATTATAGTTCGTCTTTTTCATTTTCATTGTTATACATTTTTCTTTTGGTTATTTTAAATTCTTATTTTTTCCCTTTTCAATCCCTGTATGTCTTACTGCTCACCTCACTCATTAGGGAGATTGTAGGTAGAATGATGTTGACGTCATTCAGGTCTTTGTTATTGTTTTTTTTTTTTTTTGTCATCCACGTATATGAGTAATTCTTACTAAACTGTGGTAACTAAACTATAAAAGTTCATGGTTACACATAGTTTTGTGTGTTGGTCCTTTATACTTCCTGATGGCAATGTTGTGAACTTCTTAGCTAAGCGCATACTATCTATAGAGACACGATGGCTGAGGTTTCAAAGTGATCACCATCCGGGGCCTTTTGTCAGCCGTCGTCTTTATTATAGTTCGTCTTTTTTCCTTTTCATTGTTATACATTTTTCCGTTTGGTTATTTTAAATTCTTTTTTTTTAACGTTTCAATCCCTGCATGTGATCTTACTGCTCACCTCACTCATAAGGGAGAGTATAGATAATATGCGCTTGGCTCAGAAGCTCACAACATTGCCAACCGGAACTATAACGGACCAACACAAAAAACTATGTGTAACCATGACTTTTTATAGTCTAGTTAATACAGTTTAGTGAGAACAACTCACAAACGCGGTGGGTAAAAAACAATAACAAAGACATGAGTGACGTCAATTTCATTCTATCTATAGAAGCAACAAGCCAGATGATAGAGTCAAGGTCATGGTTTTGCCTGAGTTCCAAATTGGGCAAGATGGTCATGCCCTGTCTTGCTGATCACTTCGGCCATTGTATAGATAGTTCGAAGATGACGTCACTCAGGCCTTTGTTATTGTTTTTGCCATCCGCGTTTGTGAGTTGTTCTCACTAAACTGTATTAACCAGACTATAAAAGTTCATGGTTACACAGAGTTTGTGTGTTGGTCCGTTATACTTCCGGATGGCAATGTTGTGAACTCCTTGGCCAAGCGCATTCTATCTATATTTCAACGCTTCAAGCGCTTCGAGATTATTTTGTAAGGGAAATTTATTACTAAGTATAAGGTAGAGTATAATATACAAATTCATTGCCATCCGGAAGTATAGTTAGAACGAAGATGACGTCACTCATGTCTTTGTTATTGTATTTTGCCATCCACGTTTATGAGTGATTCTCATTAAACTATATTATCCAGACTATAAAAGTTCATGGTTACACATAGTTTTGTGTGTTGGTCCATTATACTTCCTGATAGCAATGTTGTGAGCTTCTTAACCAAGCGCATACTATCTTTAACGGACCAACAAACAAAACTATGTGTAACCTTGAACGTTTATAGATAGTTCGAAGATGACGTCACTCATGTCTTTGTTATTGTTTTTTGCCATCCGCGTTTATGAGTAATGCTCACTGAACTGTATTAACCTGACTATAAACGTTCATGGATACACACAGTTTTGTGTGTTGGTCCGTTATACTTCCGGATGGCAATGTTATGAGCTTCTGAGCCAAGCGCATACTATCTATAGTCTGGTTAAAACAGTTAAGTGAGAATTACTCATAAGCGTGGATAGCAAACAAAAAAAAAATAAATAAATAAAAAATAAAAATAAAATAAAATAAAAATAACAAAGACCCAAGTGACTTCAACTTCATTCTATCTAAAGACTTAAAAACAACAAAAACTCTACGTTGTTTGTTTTTGTTTTTGGTCAAATCGACATCCAGAGGCAACTCACCTCCCATTGACAGCAGACGCCTCCAGTGTCACCGACAGACCCAATCAGCAATGAGCCTGACGTCATGTCAATTGGGAGGGTGGGGGGGGGGGGGGGGGTTGGGGGTCGTAAACTGATATTAAATATTATATTTTGTATAGATAGCATGCGATTGGCGAAGATCTCATAACATTGCCATCCGGAAATATAACGGCCCAACACACAAAACTATGTGTAACGTTGAACGTTTATAGTCTGGTTAATACAGTTTAGTGAGCATTACTCATAAACTGGCATGGATGGCAAAAAACAATAACAAAGACCCAAATGACGTCAACTTCATTCTATCTATAGACTTAACAACAACAACAAGTCTACGTGTTTTTTTTTTGTCTTTTGTTTGTTTGTTTGTTTTTTGTTTTGTTTTGTTTTTGGCCAAATTGACATCCAGAGGCAGCCCACCTCCCATTGACAGCAGATACCTCCAGCGTCACCAACAGACCCAATCAGCCATGAGCCTGACGTCATGTCAATCTGGTATAATTTCCCTGCCATGACCCGGGCACGGCATTCGGCAGCAGCAGCAGTATCAGTGACGTGTCATCGGTACCAAAATAGAAACGGGGTGAGATTAATTATTACAGACGAAGGAAGGACGGTTCCCCCCCCTCCGCAAACTCATAGCGTCTGTCAATTACCGACCAATCCGTTGATACGTTAACCCTCTCCTTACCGGTGTGTCTTTTTTTTACGAAACCCGCCGATAACCTTAGTCTCAGGTTCACTCCCGACTGGTGTACACTTCCCTGAGTCTCGGGTTCACCCCCTACAGTTGTCTACTTCCCATAACTTTGCTGGATATTGTTGGGTTTCGTCGGGTTTCGGCGGGTTTCGGCGGGTATCGTAAAAAAGCACTAATTCTTTTTTACGAAACCCGCCGAAACCCAGTCCCAGGTTCACTCCCCAATGGTGTAAACTTCCCTGAGTTCCAGGTTCACTCCCCACTGCTACCTATTTCCAATAACTTTGTCGGGATTCGTCGGGTTTCGTCGGGCTTACATTCCGTCATCTTCTTGAGAATCCTGATGAAGAACTCTTCCGAGATCGCATAAAAATCGTCACATTTGTTCCGACACAAGCTACATGTTTCTTATTCAGATTTATTTTTTGTACATCATAAACTTTGAAGAATAATCTTTACTTAATTAATAAAATAAAAACATAAAGTTGTTTTCTAGAGAACTTGTTTGAGTTTTAAAAAGCTATTTATTTTTTCTACAGGGTAAGCCTGCCATTTTGAGAAAATACTGAATTTGATAGGTAAGGAGAGGTTTAACCCTCTCAACGCCAATTGAATTGCTTCATTGATCTGGTTCAACAATATATTTACTCACATTCTCTCACCGTACTCATGTGTAAAATGAGTACCTGGCGGTTAACAGCGTTGTCTTTGTCCGAAAAATTGTAATATCGCCTAACAGGCGTCATGCTAAAATGTTGCTGTCGACCAGGGACCCCTTGTAAAGCGCTTTGAGCACATTTAAGCTATATAAAGTTCAATTTTTTTTTTAAATGTTTTTTGTTTGTTTTTTGTTTTGTTTTTGGCCTATCACTGGAATGTAAACTTAAATAGAGAGAAAATCCATGTCTTAGTTAGCATAGAAACCTGACAGATACATCGAACAACTATCAGATATCCTAAAGCAAATTCGACGGATGTGTTCGTTCAAAATGTTTATCACTTCATTTTTAAATTCAAAGTTCACCTATTGTCGGCAAATTGCCAATAGAAAAATATACACATCTATAGATAGTTCGAAGTTGACGTCACTCAGGTCTTTGTTATTGTTTTTTTTTTTTGCCATCCGCGTTTATGAGTTATTCTCACTAAACTGTATTAACCAGACTATAAAAGTTCAAGGTTACACACAGTTTTGTGTGTTGGTCCGTTATACTTCCGGGTGGAAATGTTGGGAACTTCTTAGCCAAGCGCACACTATCTATAGATGGAATGAAAACCATTGACGTCACTCGGCTCTTTGTTATTGGTTTTAGAGAGGCAGTCATTTCAAATATAGACGGTATGCGCTTGGCTAATAAACTCACAACATTGCCATCCGGAAGTATAACTGATCAACACACTAAACTCTGTGTAACCATGAACTTATAATAATATAGTTAAGTGAGAATGGGAGCGATCTATATTCAGGTTTTCGTCCAACCAATTCATCAATCACCAGATTTGCTGCTGTACAACGATTGGATATTTCTTTTAAAATGTAAACACGCTGCTTTGTTTATGGAAGTTGTAAACATACACATGTGTCAAACAGAACAAAATGACCAATCGTGATGTTAGGTATAGATAGAATGCGCTTGGCCAAGGAGTTCACAACATTGCCATCCGGAAGTATAACGGACCAACACACAAACTCTGTGTAACCATGAACTTTTATAGTCTGGTTAATACAGTTTAGTGAGAACAACTCACAAACGCGGATGGCAGAAACAATAACAAAGGCCTGAGTGACGTCATCTGCATACTATCTATTTCGAAGGCTGTGATCACGTTTCACTATGTGGATCTCTTTTAGCACATTTTGCAATGTGACCAATGACCTCGAGCATGTTGAAAGTTAATATAGATCGCTCCCATTACAAGGACCCGAGTCGCGTCAACTTCATTCTATCTATAAGTCTTCACTAAATTAAAGCAGACGTTTAAAGTTACACATAGTGTTGTCTGTTGGTACATTTAATTCGGCTGGCGGAAGTTACGAGTATTTTACCTAAGCGCATAACATCAATAACTGAAACCAAAAACTAGTATATCCACGAAATATTCGAAATTTCTTTGATATAAATAAAATGAAGATGACGTCACACGAGTCTTTGTTATTGTTTTTTGCCATCCGGGTTTATGAGTAATTCTCACTAAACTGTTTTATCCAGACCATACACTTCAAGATTACACAAAGTTTTGTGTGTTGGTCCGCTATATTTCCGGATGGCAATGTTGTGAACTCCTAAGCCAAGCGCATACTATCTATACGAGTTTTGGCTTCAATTATTGATGGTATGCGCTTATGTATAATACTCATAACATCCGCCAGCCGGATAAAATATTAAATGTAGCTCTGTATCGTACGTGACGTGCGGAAACTGGCCAAACGATGACGTGCAGGTTAAGGATAAGTCAAGCTCGTCAATTTGGGTTTATTAAGTGAATAGCCCGGTAGTTGGGTTTCCGAAACGCTGTCACTGACGGCATGTAACTTTATAGATAGTCCTGAGTCCATGCTGGAAATGACCAACAAACTCTGTGTACCTGACGTTTATGTAAATAACGTTCATGGTTACACAGGATCGTGTGTTGTCGTTAACTTCGGTGATGTTGTGAACTATATGTGAAGCTGTAGGTCTATAGTTGGTAAGCATTCTAAGGACAACTCACAAACGGGCGATGGCAAACAAATCTAAAACAAAGCCTGAGTGACGTCAAATCTGCATACAATACTCTGGATAAGCCTGATCCAGTAGGCCTATAATAAACGTATGGCTAAGCACAACTGACCAAAACATGACTTCAAAATGACAGTCTTTTGGTCACAAAAGAAAACAAATCGTGAGTTGTATTCAGTAGTTCAACCAATGGAATCACTTGTTTCCTTGAGCTCTACTAACGACAACTCACGAGACGCTGCACAAACCTAAAATAAATGACGCCAAACTGTAAGTCCTAGTGGGTTCTTGTGTGAGGCTATAGATAGTATGCGCTTGGCATTGAAGCTCATAACATTTCCATCCGGAAGTATAACGGACCAACTCACAAATCTGTGTGTAAACACGAACGTTCATAGTCAGGTTAATACGGTTTAGTGAGAATTACTCAT
>NC_088370.1:33663649-33666149 GCF_034508935.2 Berghia stephanieae | reverse complement strand
CATAAATTCATACATTTATTTATGCATCCATTCATTTATTTACCTATTTGTTGATTTATTCATGCATATGTTGGTTTTTTTTTATCTTCTATTTATATATATTTATACTAATTCAATTGTACATTTAATTTCCACCAAAGACGTCATAAAATATAGCTTGTGTAATATTATGTGATAGATAAGAAATGTTATAGATAGCATGAAGTTGACGTCACTCAGGTATTTGTTATTGTTTTGTTTTGTTTGTTTTTTGCCGTCCCCGTTTATGAGTAATTCTCACTTAACTGTATTAACCAGACTATAAACATTCAAGGTGAGACAAAGTTTTGTGTGTTCGTTCGTGATACTTCCGGATGGCACTGTTGTGAGTGTCTTAGCCAAGTGCATACTATCTATAGCTTGTGTAAAATATGTGATAAGATAAGAAATGTCATAACTTGGTTGATGTTATGGCAGAAATAGAAGGAAGAAAAAGAGGGGCGGGGGGGGGGGGGGGGGGGAGAATACGGGATTGGATTGGGTTGGAAGAGGGCGGGGGGGGGGGGGGGGGGGGGGAGGGGAAGCGGGGAAGTAAACTGATAGACGGAACTGATTTACAACAGGTGTGATGTTAAAAAAAGTGAAGTTATTACATTATGAAAACATATAACACTGTTTTTAGGAACGTGCTAAAAGCGTTTTATATATAGTTCGAAGATGACGTCACTCAGGTCTTTGTTATTGTTTTTTGCCATCCGCGTTTATGAGTAATGCTGAACTGTATTAACCTGACTATAAACGTTAACGGATACACACAGTTTTGTGTGTTAGTCCGTTATACTTACGGATGGCAATGTTATGAGCTTCTTAGCCAAGCGCATACTATCTATAGAAGCTTCTTTGTGGTCTTGTGGAATGACACTCGCTTTTCAGGAAAGGAAATACTCTTCAACAGTCGTAACGTCACTTCCTTCCTAATGACGCATGGTAACTTAGTAACACTGGCTCTAAACTATCGGAACAATGGCGGACGCCCGTATGAAATATTTCTCCGGCGAGCATAAAAGCGTATCCAGAGGAAAAAACCCATAAATTTGATCTTGTTTTGACTTTTATACATTCTGATCACAAGGCATATGAAAAGTTCTAGCCAGCATGAAGAATAAAAAGTAAGGATTTTCTTTGTTTAGAACCAAGATGGCCGCCGTTGCCTGGCGACGTGACATCAGACTACTGAATCCAATTACTGAGCCCAAGCAATATCCACTAAACGTGCTCAAAGCACTCTACAAGGCTTCCTGACCAACAGCAACGCGTAACATGTAGAAGTACACATGACGCCTGTTAGGCGATATTACACTATTTTTCCCCCGACAGATACAACGCTGTTAACATCCGGGTAAACGATGTGGGAATGTTTGTTTTTCCTTTTATACTCATATATTATGCTCTACCCGAAATTATCAAGCATTCTTATAGACTATATATATACTTGCAAAAAACTCTCTCTCTCTCTCTCTCTCTCTCTCTCTCTCTCTCTCTCTCTCTCCCTCTCTTTTCGGGACACGTTCGTGTTTTTTTCTTTGGAATACCCTATTAAAGCTCAAATTACTCAGTTGGGACAACACGGGCGATTACTGTTTACATCTGATGTTAGTAATAATAGAAGTAGTAGTAGTAGTAGTAGTAGTAGTAGTAGTAGTAGTAGTAGTAGTAGTAGTGGTAGTAGTAGTAGTAGTAGTAGTAGTAGTAGTAGTAGTAGTAGTAGTAGTAGTAGTAGTAGTAGTAGTAGTAGTAGTAGTAGTAGTAGTAGTAGTAATAATAATAGTACTACTACTACTACTACTACTACTACTACTACTACTACTACTACTACTACTAATAATAATAATAATAATAATAATAATAATAATTATTATTATTATTATTATTATTATCATAATAATCATAATAATAATAACAATAATAATAATAATAATAATAATAATAATAATAATAATAATAATAATAATGATAATAATAATAATAATAATAATAATAATAATAAATATAATAATAATAATAATAATAATAATAATAATAATAAAATGATAATAATAATAATAATATAATAATAATAATAATAATAATAATAATAATAATAATAATAATAATAATATAATAATAATAATAATAATAACAATAATAATAATAATAATAATACATTGTATTTTTTAGCACCCCACAATATCACAAGGAAGTGCCCAGACTGTTTTACAGGAATATCGACACATTAATTCGGAAAAGAACAAAGTTTTATGATACTTTTTTAAACATAAATTCTTTAGATGAACAGTTTGATGAATTGTTTATGGAATGCCTGGGTGACGACATCTAAAACGGCTATGTGGTCTAGTGGTATGACACTCACTTTCGGATCGGAAGGTCCTGGGTTCGAGCCTAGCTCGGCGCATGGTTGAGTACTTGGAAAAGGCTCTTTACTCACATCCTCCCACCGTACTCAGGTGTAAAATGAGTACCT
>NC_088370.1:33651149-33656149 GCF_034508935.2 Berghia stephanieae | reverse complement strand
CTCTCTCTATTTATCTTTCTATCTATCTCTCCCCCCCCCCCTTTTCCTCATTTCCTATACGATAACGATAATAATAATAATAATGAGAATAATAATAATAATAATAATAATAATAATAATAATAATAATAATAATAATAATAATAATAATGATAATAATAATAACAACAACAACAACAACAACAATAATAATAATAATAATAATAATAATAATAATAATAATAATAATAATAATAATAATAATAATAATAATAATAATAATAATAATAATAATAATAATAAATAATAATAATAAAGATAACGATGATACATGATTCTGATGATGATGATGACGATGATGATGATGATGATGATGATGATGATGATGATGGTGATGATGATGTGTTGGATCCCCTGAAACATATGAGAAATCCCATTATACGATATTTCACGATAAACTCAAGTATTTGACATAACACACTGGTAAAGCATTGGTCAAAAAGTTCGAGCAGAGACTTTCTCGCCTTTCTTAAAAACAGCAGTGACATTTGCTTTTTCCCAATTGTCTGGTACACTATCTGGTCTTAGGGATCCGTTAAAAATAGGGTTCAACAGTCGTGACGTCACTTCCCTCGTAATGACGCATAGTAAATGGTTGTAAACTGTCGGAACAAATACGGACGCCATTATCTCCATCACCGCCCTTATGAAAGATTTCCCCGGCGAGCATAAAAATATAGATAGTTCGAAGATGACGTCACTCAGGCCTTTGTTATTGTTTTTGCCATCCGCGTTTGTGAGTTGTTCTCACTAAACTGTATTAACCAGACTATAAAAGTTCATGGTTACACAGAGTTTGTGTGTTGGTCCGTTATACTTCCGGATGGCAATGTTGTGAACTCCTTGGCCAAGCGCATTCTATCAATATCAGGAGGAGAAAAACATTATAGATCTGATCATGACTTTTATACATTCTGATCGCATGACATGTGAAAAGTTAACAATGTGAAATTGAATGTAAACTTCAATTCAATGTACGAAAACAGATTTTAAAATGTACGTTTCGGGTTTCCCCTTTTTTTAAGAAAACAAGATGAATGAAACACTACAGACGAATGAGATAATGTGGTCGTGGCGTTGTCATAACACTATACCACATAGCCGCTCGGTCCTCCGGAAGAGTGAGTTAACACTTTCAATGATATTGGAACCAGTTTTGTGACATCCGCATTTTTTTCCCAACGTCAGTTTTATGTCACATTTACGTTCTAACATGATACCGTTTTGAATCGATTAGTCACATTTCACCCATCTGGTCACTGACGATGTCATCGTGTCTTGACTTTGATTAAACTCTCTCCGTACCAGCATTTTCAGTATTTTCCCATAATGGAAGGCTTACCCAGCTGAACAATTGAATTTTTATAACTGAAACAAGCTCCCCACAAAACAACTTTATGATCTTATTAATTAAACAAAGATCATTCTTCAAAGTTTGTGATGTACAAAATTAATCTGAATAAGAAAAATGTATAAAATATTGTGTTGTAACAAATGTGACGATTTTGCTGTGGGTGGTAAGGAGAGGGTTAAGTCAGGACAACCTTACCCATCGATCGGCCATCGACCATACCTCTGTAATCAACAGTCCCCGTTCTCCATCCATCCCACGTGATTTGGTGACGTCACCACCACCACAGGCTATAACAACCTTACCGATGGATCGGCCATCGACCATACCTCTGTTATCAACAGTCCCCGTTCTCCATCCATCCCACGTGACTTGGTGACGTCACCACCACCACAGGCTATAACAACCTTACCGATGGATCGTGCATCGACCTTTCATATCTTCTTGTAATCAACAGTCCCCGTTCTCCATCCATCCCACGTGATTGGGTGACGTCACCACCACCACTAGTCAGGCCGGATCAAAGACGTTCTCAAGTGGACTGGCTAATCAAGCCACAGGTCGCTGTTGTCTCCTGGATTAATTAGATAGAGAGGGGTGGGGGGGGGGGGGGGGGGGGGGGGCTACACGAGTAGCAGTGGACAGCCTATTCACTTCCCACACGGAAATACTATTAGTCATTGTGACCACAACTACAGCAGCAAGAAATCAATGATGTCGATATCAAAGCTTGACCGGTCACTTGAGGTCAACTTAGCAAGACATGGGTAATGAGTTTTGTTGTGCTTGACTTCCGTACTCACGTACTGTGGACAAAAATTGAAATGACTTTGACACCGAATATAGTATATATATATATATATATATATATATATATATATATATATATATATATATATATATATATATATATATATATATATATATGATTCAGGGTGTAAACTGGAAGCACATAGTGCTCGACAAATTCTTGGAGTGAATTATGAATTATTTGTTCTCACCTCGTTTTTTTTTTTTACATAATCTCCTACAACATTGTTTCGTCCAGAGTTCCTGGACTCATCAGGGAGGTTGATTTGAGGTGTCTGGAAGGAATGTTGTTGTTTCTTGTCATTTGGCGCCATATATATATATATATATAATATATATATATATATATATATATATATATATATACATAGAATGCGCTTGGCCAAGGAGTTCACAACATTGCCATCCGGAAGTATAACGGACCAACACACAAACTCTGTGTAACCATGAACTTGTATAGTCTGGTTAATACAGTTTGGTGAGAACAACTCACAAACGCGGATGGCAAAAATAATAGCAAAGGCCTGAATGACGTCATCTGCAAACTATATATATATATATATATATATATATATATATATATATATATATATATATATCACATTTTAAAGTGAGATTTCGTGTAACGCAATATCAACGAGGTCAAATGTGCTAATATGTCTTTTCCAGGAGTTCAAACAAAAAACAAACAAACCAAAAAAACAACCAAGGCAACAGTAATCACTTATTATTTTGAGCGGTTGCTTTTGTTACCTCTGATTGTTACCTTGATCAGTGACTGTGTAAATAATGAGGATGATATGATCTATATTACGCTTCCATGTGTTCGAGGTCATTGGTCATATAGATAGTATGCGCTTGACTAAGAAGCTCATAACATTGCCATCCGGAAGTATAACGGACCAACATATAAAACTGGGTGTATCCATGAACGTTTATAGATAGAATGCGCTTGGCGAAGGAGTTCACAACATTGCCATCCGGAAGTATAACGGACCAACACACAAACTCTGTGTAACCATGAACTTTTATAGTCTGGTTAATACAGTTTAGTGAGAACAACTCACAAACGCGGATGGCAAAAACAATAACAAAGGCCTGAGTGACGTCATCTGCATACTATCTATAGTCAGGTTAATACAGTTCAGTGAGCATTACTCATAAACGCGGATGGCAAAAAACAATAACAAAGACCTGAGTGACGTCATCTTCGAACTATCTATTGGAGAGTGTGCTGAAAGTGACCCACATAGTGAAGCGTGTTCATAGTTTGAGAAATATCCAACGACACAATTGTGACCCCCCGACTCAAAGCGGTATTAGGTCGGGATCCACTCAGTTATGGAATTTGAATTCATTTCCACAAATGCCAAACTTGGGTTTAATTTCTCTACGTCATGATGGAGTATGAATACCAGTTCTTGCTTTTAAAAAAACTTCTAAGGTCAAATGTCTCATCATTCTGTCTCTAAATTCATTTTCTGGGGTCTGAATCATCCCGACATAATACCGTTTTGAGACGGATGGTCACAATTGGTCATTTTGTTCAGCACAAGACATGGGTACGTTAACAAATTTCATAAATACAGCAGCGTGTTTAGATTTTTTGAGAAATGTCCAATAGTCTTCAACAGTCGTAACGTCACTTCCTTCCTAATGACGCATGGTAACTTAGTAACACTGGCTCTAAACTATCGGAACAATGGCGGACGCCCGTATGAAATATTTCTCCGGCGAGCTTAAAAGCGTATCCAGAGGAAAAAAAACCCCATCAATTTGATCATGTTTTGACTTTCACACATTCTGATCACAAGGCATATGAAAAGGGAATGAAAAGTTCTCGCCAGCATGAAGAATATAAAGTAAAGATTTTCTTTGTTTAGAACCAAGATGACCGCCGTTGCCGGGCGCGTGACATCAGACTACTGAATCCAATTGTCGTACAGCAACAAATCATGTGATCGATGACTCGGTTGGACGAAAACATGAATATAGATAGAATGCGCTTGGCCAAGAAGCTCATAACATTGCCATCCGGAAGTATAACGGACCAACACACAAAACTGTGTGTATCCATGAACTTTTAAAGTCGGGTTAATACAGTTCAGTGAGCATTACTCATAGACACGGATGGCAAAAAACAATAACAAAGACCTGAATGACGTCATCTTCGAACTATCTATAGATAGAATGCGCTTGGCCAAGGAGTTCACAACATTGCCATCCGGAAGTATAACGGACCAACACACAAACTCTGTGTAACCATGAACTTTTATAGTCTGATTAATACAGTTTAGTGAGAACAACTCACAAACGCGGATGGCAAAAACAATAACAAAGGCCTGAGTGAGGTCATCTGCATACTATCTATAGATCGCTCCCATTGAACGGGCAACTATGCTTGTATTCTTATAGATAGAATAAAGTTGACGTCACTCAGGTCTTTGTTATTGCTTTTTGGCATCGGAGTTTATGAGTAATTCTCACTAAACTGTATTAACCCGACTATAATCGTTCACGGTTACAGATAGTTTTGTGTGTTGATTCGTTATACTTCCGGTTTGCAATGTTGTGAGCTTCTTAGCCAAGCGCAAATGTGACCCTCCGTCTCAAAACGGTATTATGTCGGGAAGATTCGGACCCCAGAAAGTGAATTTAGAGACAGAATGATGAGACATTTGACCTTAGAAGTTTTTTAAAAGCAAGAAATGGTATTCATACTCCATCATGACGTAGAGAAATTAAACCCAAGTTTCGCATTTGTGGAAATGAATTCAATTTTCATAACCGAGTGGATCCCG
>NC_088370.1:33640018-33642518 GCF_034508935.2 Berghia stephanieae | reverse complement strand
TAAAAAATGGCCGGATTCTGTTGGCCGAGGGGGTGTTTGATTAGGTTGCATCTTGTCAATTGATAATCTTGTATTCAGAAAGCATAAATTGAGTTATCACCCCTTGGTCCTCGCAGTGCTAACTGGATGATTGTGTCAAGGCGTATGACAAGGATACGAAATCTAGAGGCAGCGAAAGGTAAAGAGTTCGATCACCCGCTGCTGCTCTGTGTAGCCTTAAGCAAGCGTAGTGTTTTTATGCACCTCCGTTGACGGTGTATCTTAACGGATCGTTTTTATACACCTCCGTCACGCATGCGCATCCCACCCAATTTCATCAGCGACATTGTGTTTCAGTATTTGGACATGGCGAAAGTTATATTGTGACATCTGTAGGATGTTTTTGTTAATACATTTATATAAAAATAATAATAATTTTAAAAATCGAAATATAAAACCAGAAAATAGAAGTTGTATCGAACTTCGATTCTAATTTTCTAAAATTATTTATTTATTTGAGATCAGTATTTGTGTGTCATGTGTTTCTTTTTACTTTAGATTTTTTTAATTATTGTGAATATTCTTTAATTTATTATTGTATAAGCGTACATCGGTAATCACTAAGCAGCGTTCCAAACTACAATCTAAAACTATTTAAACCTCATGGACGTATGCAGCAACATTTTCATTAATTTACCATCACCGCCAATGGAGGTGCATAAAAACGCCACCTTAAGCAAGTCACCTCGCCCTAGCTCGATTTGCGGCACTGCACTGGGGCTGACGTCTGGGTTATTCCAGTCTTCCCTTGGAATAGACCCTGGAGACAAATTTCTCCTATGGGATGAATAAAGAGAATTTTATGTTTTTATTTATTCTTTTTAATGTGCGGCTATATTATGGTCTTGTGGAATGACACTCGCTTTCGGATCGGAAGGTCCTGGGTTCGAGCCTCGCTTGGCCCATAGTTTAATCTTTGCAAAAGGCTCTTTCCCCACATTCTCTCACCGTACTCGGGTGTAAAACGAGTACCTGGCCGTTAACAGCATTGTCTCCGTCGGAAAAAACATTGTGATATCGTCTGACATATCTCTATCTGTTACGTGTTACTGTTGGTCAGGAACCCTTTGTAAAGCGCTTTGAGCCCGTTTAGTGGATATTGCGCTATTTAAAAGCTCAAGTTTTTGTTTTGTTTTATTGGGGTTTTTTTTTGTTTTCTTTTTGACCGAAATGCTTGAAATGTGTTTTGATTTGTTTTTGTTTATTATACTCTTCAACAGTCGTAACGTCACTTCCTTCCTAATGACGCATGGTAACTTAGTAACACTGGCTCTAAACTATCGGAACAATGGCGGCCGCCCGTATGAAATATTTCTCCGGCGAGCATAAAAGCGTATTCAGAGGGAAAAAAAACATAAATTTGATCACGTTTTGACTTTTACACATTCTGATCACAAGGCATATGAAAAGTTCTGGCCACCATGAAGAATAAAAAGTAATTATTTTCTTTGTTTAGAACCAAGATGGCCGCCGTTGCCGGGCGGCGTGACATCAGACTACTGAATCCAATTGCGATGCGTGTCGTTGTCCGAACAATATTAATATAATAAAGAACACGGGTTGTGGAAATTTGGAGTTTGGTGGATGATGGGATAGAGGTTTGGGCCGCGATTGCCTATCGGGATTGAAGGTTGAAGGTCAAGGACTACCAGGAGAGACAAACCAGTAAAGGGAAACGGCTACGATTGATTGACGGATGTGCCTAGAATTATCTGCTCTTGGATAGGACGGTAGTTTTATTGGTAGTCTGGGGATCTTTATGAACTGGGCAAGAGAGAGATAAAGAAAGAGTGAGAGAGGGGGGGGGGAGAAAGACACATTGAGAGCGAGAGAGAAAGAGAGAGAGAGAGAGAGAGAGAGAGAGATAGGAGGGGGGGGGGAGAGAAGAAAGGAGAGAGAGATGGAGAGAGAGAGAGATATGGAGAGAGATGGAGAGAGGGATGGTGAGAGAGATGGGGAGAGATGGTGTAAGAAATAGATGGAGAGAGAGAAAGAAAGAAAGAAAGAAAGGAGAGAAAGAAAGAAAAAAAAGAGAGAGAGAGAGAGAGAGAGAAAGGAGAGAGAGAGAGAGAGAGAGAGAGAGAGAGAGAGAGAGAGAGAGAGACAGAGACAGAGGGAGACAGAGTAAACCAAATACTATTATCCTAGTAATTCAATCCGTGGCGTGAATGATACTACTAATATTGATGGATTATCTCAATCAGACACCCCCCCCCCCCCCCCACACACACACACACCCCACACAGGACAGGAATCACATTAATTAAACCCCACTCATTTTAGGGAAAACCCAATTTCTCTATTGCATCATAACAAAAGAGCATTTTTTTTATCTTGCGCAGTATCCACTGTTCGAAAACTGTAACAAACGTTTTACCCTTCGACAAGATGTAACAATGAACTAACATATTGTGGCCCTTCGCCTCAAAACGATATTAAGTCGGGTTGGTTAAGATGTTGA
>NC_088370.1:33631494-33637418 GCF_034508935.2 Berghia stephanieae | reverse complement strand
TGGGTGAAATAATTTGATTTTAAAAATAATATATAAAATATTAATGCCAATTACCAAATCTAACATTTCCATGCCAGCCGCTTTTTAACAAAACGTTAAATTATTTTGGAATTTGGCATTTTTTTCAAATACAAACATGCACAACATAGCAATCCCGGTCTCAGTAATGGCTTACCAGCAGGGGCGACAACCGTTTTAATTTGTCGTCATCAAAGAAACACAAACATAAACATAAAGAACACGCTGGATTCCTGCTGGGTTGGAGATGGATGAGCGGGCCGTATAACGTCATACAATTAAACAGACGAGATTTAAATTTTATTCTGATTACTTTTTTTCGTTTCGTTTTTATCCCGCAGGGTAGCTGTAGTTTTGTTTTAACCGGCCTGGACATATTACTTTATCTCGTTTCGTTTTTTATCCCCGCAGGGTAGTTGCAGTTTTATTTTAACCGGCCTGTACATATCTAATTTATTTGCAGGTCTATCTCATACCGAACCCAATAGGATTCAATAGTCGTCACTTCCTTCTAATGACCCATGGTAACTTAGCAACACTGGCTCTAAACTATCGGAGCAATGGCGGACGCCCATATGAAATATTTCCCCGGCGAAGATAAAAGCGTATTCAGATGAAAAAACCCCATAAATTTGATCATGTTTTGACTTTTAAACATTCTGATCACAAGGCATATGAAAAGTTCTAGCCAGGATGAAGAATAAAAAGTAATGATTTTCTTTGTTTAGAACCAAGATGGCCGCCGTTGCTGGGCGGGTGACATCAGACTACTGAATCCAATTGAAGAGTTAGGGGTTTTTCCAAAACTCCCTAACTCCGTTTTTACCATTTTGAGATATTGAGATGCATTTGTGCGGCTATGTGGTCTTGTGGTATGACACTCGCTTTCGGATCGGAAGGTCCTGGGGTCGAGCCTCGCGCTCGGCGCATAGTTGAGTCCTTGGAAAAGGTTCTTTACTCAATTTCTCTCACCGTACTCAGGTGTAAAATGAGTTCCTGGCCGTTAACAGCGTTTGTCTTTGTCCGAAAAATTGTAATATCGCCTAACAGGCGGCATGTCCCGTCCTACATGTTAAATGTTGCTGTTGACCAGGGACCCCTTGTAAAGGGCTTTGAGCACATTGAGTGGATATCGCGCTATATAAAGATCAATTTATTTATTTATTTATTTATTTATTTATTTATTTATTTATTTATTTATTTATTTATTTATATTGAGGATTATTTCCCTTAAAATGTTCAGTTGGTCTATTATTTTATCATATTTAAACTTCAAATTCATACGAGTCAAGAGAATATTTCTGTACATTTGATGCTTAGAATAAAGTTTACATTTCAATATCGGGCGCTTAAATGACCTTCGCAGTGTTGAAAGCGCTGTAAAACCCCTAAAAACCAACCGCTCCCCCCCCCCAAATAAAAAAATAAAAAATAATAATAATAATAATAATAATAAAATATAATAATAATAATAATAATAACAATAATAATAATAATAATAATAAAAATAAAAATAGTGCTTTTCGTCGAAACCTCACAGCGATTAATTTACAATGCGTTCTGTCCGAGAATAGGCCAATTTATCATCAATCTCCCGTTCATTATGAAGACAGAAAACAGAAGTGTTCAAAATCAGATTTTCTTTATTCTCTTCGCCTCCTTCCTGTTTCTGTACGTGCGAGATTTTGACTGACAACCATGGCAGAACACAAAACATTTCTAGAATGTTCTTTTTTATGTGTGCGTCTGATTGGGTCTGGACTTAACTCCTCGATCGTGTCCATCCTCCGTGCCACACACTGACAAAAAGACTGTTTTCACATGAAATACGCTTCAACAGTCATAAAAAAACCCCAACAACAACAAAACATTAAAAAAACCCCAATAAAACTTGAGATTTTATATAAAGCAATATCCACTAAACATGCTCAAAGCGCTTTACAAGGGGTCCCTAGCCAACAGCAACACTTAACATGTAGAACGAGACATGACGCCTGTTAGGCATTATTACAATTGTTTTTCGGACAGAAAAACAACTGTTAACGGCCAGGTACTCATTTTACACCTGAGTTTGGTGAGAGAATGTGAGAAATAGCCTTCTCCAAGGACTCAACTATGCGCCGAGCTAGGCTCGAACCCAGGACCTTCCGATCCGAAAGCGAGTGTCATACCACTAGACCACATAGCCGCTTCCTCGTCATGACGCACAGTAACTAAGCAACTGGCTCTAAACTATCGGAACAATGGCAGACGCCTTATGAAAATATTTCTCCGACGAGTATTAAAGTGTATCCAGAGGATAAAAACATTATAATATGATCATGTTTTGACATTTACACATTCTGTTCACAAGACATATGAAAAGTTCTTGTCAGCATGAAGAATAAAAAGTACAGATTTGCTTTGTTTAGAACCACGATGGCCGCCGATGCTGGCGACGTGACATCAGACTATTGAATCCAATATAGGTCTGGAGAAAGATGATACTCTGAACCGAGATGTTTGAAGATGTGGCATTCATTATGACAACCCTTCAAGATGCGGGATAAGCTGAAGGAAGAAGACGGTCAGAAATTTAGGTAGGTTGTTTTCTTTTTTTTTTTTCTTACTTGTCAAAATCGCCTTAAAACCCCTAAAAACTTAAACGTAAACTTATACTTACTTGTCAAAATGATTCAATGCATTGAACACGATCTACGCTATGACTATGTCTATAAAAGTGCTAAGTTTTACCATCATTTTTCATTAGTAAATATTGCTGCTCGAAACTCGAAGAAATAAATAACAATGTGAAATTGAATGTAAGCTTCAATTTAATATACGAAAACAAATAAGATGGACGTTTTGGGTTTATCCTTTATCAACAAAACAGGATGGATGAAACACTACACAGGAATAACTGATTCGGTTACAACTACCAACATTTTCAATATCTTAAACTTAGTTTTTCAAAATATTGAGCATTGAAAAAAAAAAAGAAGAAGATAAATAAGGTTGAAATAAGGTGGTATATATCGCAGAAATGAGATAAATAACGTTGAAATAAGCTGGTATATATCGCAGAAATGAGATAAATAACGTTGAAATAAGGTGGTATATATCGCAGAAATGAGATAAATAACGTTGAAATAAGCTGGTATATATCGCAGAAATGAGATAAATATCGTGAAAATAAGGTGACTCCCATTCCCAACTTGCAAGTTAATCTTAGATGTGAGATTTTATAGAAACAATATTTTGCACTTTTTTCAAATTTTAACCTTTGAGAATTTTTGACGAATCGGGGGTAATCTAACTCACTGGTATTTGAAGTAAATCATTTCTACCCAAAATGAAATAGAAAAAACAACCTTTTCATGGCAGATTCTCCTCCCTGCTCCCCCCCCCCCCCCCCCACGACCTCCTTCCTCTTCAATTCCGAGCCGGCGACCAATCAACTCGCCATTTGACAGGTCCGTGGAATCCAGAAGGTATCTTTGGCCCACCAACGGTACCACACACACAGGTATGCCCAGGTATCTGTGGCCCACCTACGGTACCACACACACAGGTATGCCCAGGTATGTTCAGGTAATCTGCCCACCTACCTGTCTTCATTCATCCACATCTCGTATGTCACGTATGCCTTCACCCCAAACATTAGACCAGGATTTGGTTATTATTATTATTATTATTATTATTATTATTATTATTATTATTATTATTATTATTATTATTATTATTATTATTAGTATTAATATTATTATTATTATTATTATTATTATCATTATTATTATTATTATTATTATTATTATTGTTTTTGTTATTGTTATTATTATTATTATTATTATTATTATTATTATTATTATTATTATTATTATTATCATTATTAGTATTATTTATTATTGTTATATATTATTATTATTATTTTTATTATTATTATATTATTATTATTATTATTATTATTATTATTATTATTATTATTATTATTTATTATTATTATCATTATTATTATTATTATCATTATTATTATTATTATTATTATTATTATTATTATATTATTATCATTATTTTACTCTTTTTGTTTGTTTGTTTGTTTGTTCGTCTGTTTATTTATTTATTTATTTTATTTATTTATTTTTTATTTGGGGGGGGGGGGGGTTAAAACCTCTGGAGAGAGGGGGGAAAAACAACTAAGTATTTTCTGAATAAACAGATAAAAAGAAACATTTCAATTTGACTTCCCTGATATTCGGTTTTTGTTTGAATTGCCGAATGCGTGACGTATTCTCTTCCACTAACCAACCGTGTTAATGGCATCGACGTTGGAGGTGGATTGCAGTTTGAATAGTACCGACTGTCTGGTTCTATATCATCATCATCATCATCATCAACATCATCATCATCTGAATCATCATCATCATCATCATCATCATCATCATCATCATCATCATCATCATCATCATCATCATCATCATCATCATCATCATCATCATTGCTTTTTTCACCCTGGGTCAGGGTATAGATTGAATGAAGTTGACGTCACTCAGGTCTTTGTTATTGTTTTTGTTTTTTTGCCATCCACGTTTATGAGTAATTTTCACTAAACTGTATTATCCAGACTATAAAAGGTCATGGTTATAGATAGAATGCGCTTGGCCAAAGAGTTCACAACATTGCCATCCGGAAGTATAACGGACCAACACACAAACTCTGTGTAACCATGAACTTTTATAGTCTGGTTAATACAGTCTAGTGAGAACAACTCACAAACGCGGATGGCAAAAACAATAACAAAGTCCTGAGTGACGTCATCTGCATACTATCTATACATAGTTGTCTGCGTTGGTCCCTTATATTTCCAGATGACAATGTTGTGAGTTTCTTTGCCAAGATCATACTATATAGAGGCCACAGACAAACAGCTTCCATCCCTCTCTATCTTGAGCTAACTTTTTTTTTTTAATCTCGTTCCATGTCTTATCACTTCTCTGTATAACAGCTTCTTTAATTCTTCTCCATGATCCTCTTGGCCTTCCCCTTGATCTTCTGCCCTGAGGGTTCCAGTCCAATGCTTTCTTTGTTGTAGTGGAGTCATTTCTTTCTAAGGGTATGTCCAATCCACCTCCATCGTCTTCTTCCTATTTCCTCTCCCGCTGGTTTCTCTCTGTGTTCTTTTCCATACTTTTTCATTCTTAATTCTATCCATCCATTAAACTTAACATCAAATGGTCAGAATTAAAATAATAAATAAATAAAAACTGAGCTTTATATAGCGCAATATCCACTAAACGTGCTCGACGCGCTTTACAAGGGGTCCCTGGTCAACAGCAACATTTAACATGTAGGACGGGACATGACGCCTGTTAGGCGATCTTACAAATTTTCGGACAAAGACAAGGCTGTGAACGGCCAGGTACTCATTTCACACCTGAGTACGGTGAGAGAATGTGAGTAAAGAGCCTTTTCCAAGGACTCAACTATGCGCCGAGCGCGAGGCTCGAACCCAGGACCTTCCGATCCGAAAGCGAGTGTCATGCCGTTAGACCACATAGCCGCACGATATAGATAGTATACGCTTGGCTAAGAAGCTCATAACATTGCTATCCGGAAGTATAACGGACCAACACACAAAACTGTGTGTATCCATGAACGTTTATAGTCGGGTTAATACAGTTCAGTGAGCGTTACTCATAAACGCGGATGGCAAAAATAAACAATAACAAAGACCTGAGTGACGTCATCTTCGAACTATCTATATATAAAAAGACGTTTAGTTTTCATAGACACAAAGTTCTCTCCTCAACAAAATATTTATATCTTCCCGGGTTTTCTCAGACCGCCTCACAATTGTCAGACTTAACCCGTCTTGTTTAGGTAGATGTGTCGTTAAATAAGGAACAAAAGGGGTTCCAATCTCATTGGAA
>NC_088370.1:33621494-33626494 GCF_034508935.2 Berghia stephanieae | reverse complement strand
ACTCGGAACCTTTCGGGTACGAAGCTTAGACTGTACCGCTGAGCCACGCTTCCCCCGATTATACTCGTATGTTTAATTAGAGATTATTAATATTATAATTTTTAAGAGAAAAGTACTAAAACCAAGATTTTATATTTCTTATTAATCTTACAATTAGTGGACTTAAATACACAAAATCTCACTTTGTTTTTTTGTTTTTGTTTTGTTTTTAAGGGTTTTACGGCACTTGCAACACATTCATGTTATATCAGCGCCAGTAAAAAGGAAGAAAATAGGATAGTAAAAATGTCTAGAATTACAATTAAAGCACCCAAGAAAAAACTCACTTTCAACAAAAATATTTTAATATCTCGGGTGTCAAACTCATTTCAATTTTTGTCCACAGGGAACATGCACGCGAGTTCTGAAGTCTAGCACAACAAAACTAATTACCTATGTCCTGGTAGGTTGACCTCAAGTGACCGGTCAAGCTTTGATATCGACATCATTGATTTCTTGCTGCTGTAGTTGTGGTCACAATGACTTATAGTATTTCCGTGTGGGAAGTGAATAGGCTGTCCACTGCTACTCGTGTAGCCCCCCCCCCCCCCCACCCCTCTCTATCTAATTAATCCAGGGGACAATAGCAGCGACCTGTGGCTTAATTAGCCAGTCCACTTGAGAACGTCTTTGATCCAGCTTACTAGTGGTGGTGGTGACGTCACCCAATCACGTGGGATGGATAGAGAACGGGGACTGTTGGTTACAGAAGATATGGACGTTCGATGACCGATCGATCGGTAAGGTTGTTATAGCCTGTGGTGGTGGTGACGTCACCAAATCACGTGGGATGGAGAACGGGGACTGTTGGTTACAGAAGATATGGACGGTCGATGCACGATCCATCGGTAAGGTTGTTATAGCCTGTGGTGGTGGTGACGTCACCAAATCACGTGGGATGGAGAACGGGGACTGTTGGTTACAGAAGATATGGACGGTCGATGGCCGATCGATCGGTAAGGTTGTCCTGACTTAACCCTCTCATTACCTGCAACATTAGACTGGTTGGGCTCTAAAATAAATAGTTAAAAATTGAACTTTTATATAGCGCAATATCCACGAAATGTGCTCAAAGCGCTTTACAAGGGGTCCCTGGCCAACGGCAACATTTAACATTTAGGACGGGACAACGCCTGTTAGGCGATATTACAATAATTTTTTTTTGGACAGAGATAACGCTGTTAACAGCCAGGTATTCATTTTACACCTGAATACGGTGAGAGAATGTGAGTAAAGAGCCATCTCTAAGGACTTAACTATGCGTCGAAAGGACCTTCCGATCCTAAAGCGAATGTCGCACGACAAGACCACATAGCCGCATTAAACGGTCGATGGCCGATCCATCGGTAAGTTGTTCTGACTTAACCCTCTCCTTACCACCTACAGCAAAATCGTCACATTTGTTACGACACAATATATAATTTTTCCTATGCAGATTAATTTTGTACATCACAAACTTTGAAGGATGATTTTTGTTTAATTAATAAAATCATAAAATTGTTTTGTGGAGAGCTTGTTTCAGTTTAAAAACTTAAATTGTTATGCTGGGTAAGCCTGCCATTTTTGGGAAAATGCTGAAAAGGGTCGATAAGGATATAGTAAAATTAAAGTCAAGACATGATGACCATCGTCAGTGACCAGAATGGTGGAATGTGACCAATCGTCTCAAAACGGTATCATGTTAGAACGTATATTAAATGAGGTATAAAACTGAAATAGTGAACGAACGTGTGATGTCATAAAACTGGTTCTAATCTCAGTGGAAGTGTAAACTCATTCTTCCGGAAAGAACATGGGAAAATGAATCTAGTTTCTTGACTCAGACCTGCATGCTATTACAAAAAATTCGTAGAATTACTAAATTTTGCCTCCAAATTCATAAATTCATCAGCATCTCTGAGTCATTTAAAAAATTAGCTTTTCTATAGAGCGATATACACTAAACGTGCCCACAGCGCTGTACAAGGGATCCCTGGCCAACAGCAACATATAACATATAGGACAGGACATGACGCCTGTTAGGCGATATTACATTTTTTTTCGGACAGAGACAACGCTCATTTTACACCTGAGTTCGGTGAGAGAATGTGGGTAAAGAGCCTTCTCTAAGGACTCAACTATGCGCCGAGCGAGGCTCGAACCCAGGACCTTCCGATCCGAAAGCGAGTATCATACCAAAGGACCACATATCCACACTTATTTATAACGAAATCCGATGCAATACTGTATAGATAGTATGCAGATGACGTCACTCAGGCCTTTGTTATTGTTTTTGCCATCCGCGTTTGTGAGTTGTTCTCACTAAACTGTATTAACCAGACTATAAAAGTTCATGGTTACACAGAGTTTGTGTGTTGGTCCGTTATACTTCCGGATCGCAATGTTGTGAACTCCTTGGCCAAGCGCATTCTATCTATAATTTTAAGGATTTTGAAGTGTTTTTTTCTTGTTTTTTTTTTTTAGGGTAAATTGTTGATTCTTAAAGTTAACTATATAGCGACTACAATTTTTATCTTCCAAAATTTACGAATTTTTAGAATTTCACGTCTGCAATAATCAAAATTTCCTGCTCATTTTCGACTTATTTGAGGTGGCTTTCACCATCCTGGACTAGATATCCTTGTCCATTCCTTAACCCCTTGAAATCATTCATTCACCATTTTGAGAGATATTGTAACAGTTGTTAGTGCAAAAAATAAGATTGCCAATAAGTGACTTGTTCTGTATGAAAAGGAAACTAGTTTTGTTTGTTCCAGTTGGGGAGGGGGGTCCCGATAACTCAGTTGGTAGAGTATTCACTTTACACGGGTGCAGTCGACATTTTTTTTCTGACACCCCCCCCCCCCCCACACACACACACCTTCTGTCCACTCTGCAAATCTAACAGCTACACATTCACGGCTGAGTGGACAGGGGGAGAGGGGGGGGGGGGGTCTATAGCGGTTTTCATAGCGTGAAACTGACAATAGCAATTGCTTGCTATACTTTCCAAATCTAACAGACTCAGCTATCCATTCACTGCTAAGCACAGCAAGCAATTTCACGCTATAGAAACCGGGATAAACTCCGGCTCCATTGGCCCAATGGCTCTAAAGGGCTCCTTTTTCCATATCATGGACTGGATCCTTCCAATCCACCCCCCCCCCCCACCTCCATCCCCAACACGAAGTCTGTCTTCCGGTCTCTTCCTTCACAATAAAAACATGTAAATAACACGCGTAAAAATCTCATTAGTAAAGTTGTAGGTAATCAGCATTCCGTTAATTGACTTCCTGTTTGATTTCTTGGGTCATGCTCAGATCTTGATTAATTTGGACTTTGATTTGGAGTCTGCTGCAGGTCTAACAATTAGGCCACGCCCATTTTAATTCATTGAAGACAATATTCTCTTCTCTTTCTACCTCTCACTCCTCCCCCTCCCTCCCTCCCTCTCTCCTCCCTCTCCTCTCTCTCTTTCCCCTCTCCCTCTCTCTCTCTCTCTCTCTCTCTCTCTCTCTCTCTGACTCTCTAGCTCTCTCTCACACATTTTAATACTGCATAAATAATTTTCTTCTCCAAAAAATATTATATCATTGCATTTTCCCTTCATTGAATATTTACTGCATTTGATTTGTTTTGAAGTGCCATTGACTCCATCTTTAAAAGTTTATAAGATGTTTCAGGAAAACAACGGTGCTTGGAAATCAAAATGATGAATTACAAAACCGTAAGTCTGTAAAGAATGTGATGCTTTTTATATGCCTTTTGTATTTGCTTGCATTTTTATAGATATTATGCGCTTGTCTAAGAAGCTCACAACATTGCCATCCGGAAGTATAACAGACCAACACACAAAACTATGTATAACCTTGAACGTTTATAGTCTGGCTAATATAGTTTAGTGAGAATTACTCATAATCGCGGGTGGCAAAAGCAATAATAAAGGCCTGAGTGACGCCATCTTCATTCTATCTATACTTTTTAAAGGTTTTCAATGGGACACGGTGGGTCACATTTAGAGATGAGTTACGTCAATATTGATTTAATCCACATTAATTGGATTCAATAGTCTGATGTCACGCCGCCCGGCAACGGCGGCCATCTTGGTTCTAAACAAAGAAAATCATTACTTTTTATTCTTCATGCTGGTTAGAACTTTTCATATGCCTTGTGATCAGAATGTGTAAAAGTCAAAACATGATCAAATTTATGTTTTTCCCCTCTGGATACGCTTTTAGGCTCGCCGGAGAAATATTTCATACGGCGTCCGCCATTGTTCCGATAGTTTAGAGCCAGTGTTACTAAGTTACCATGCGTCATTAGAAAGAAAGTGACGTTACGACTGTTGAAGACTATTGAAAAGAAAACCACACACGCTTTAATTGGGTTTGATAATTGGGATCGGAAGTCAGTGACCTCTCGATTCCTGTCATTTGGATGGCCAGATCGGATTGACATGTGGTAGGTCAGACTCACAGTAGCCATCATAGAGTTATAGCCGGACACTGACCAACAAATGACATCAAAATGCCAGTCTTTTGCAACAAAAGAAAACAAATCGTGAGTTGTATTCAATAGTTCAACCAATGAAATGCCTTGATTCCATGAGCACTACTAACAACAACTCACTAGGCGGTGCAAAAAAACAAATTATGACGTCAAACTGCCAGTCCTTTTGGATTTCAGTGTCAGGCTATAACATAACGATGGCTACGGTCAGACTCACCGTAGCCATCGTAAAGTTATGGCCTGACACTGACCAAAAATGACATCAAAATGCCAGTCTTTTGCCACAAAAGAAAACAAATCGTAAGTTGTATTCAATAGTTCAACCAATGAAATAACTTGTTTCCTTGAGCTTTACTAACGACAACTCATTGGACGCTACATAAACTTAAAACTGCCAGTCCTACAGGGTTCTAGTGTCAGGCTATATGTTACCGATGGCTATGGACTCACACGAAGCCATCGTTAAATTATAG
>NC_088370.1:33606494-33618994 GCF_034508935.2 Berghia stephanieae | reverse complement strand
AATTGGCTTCAACAGTAGTGACGTCACTTCCCTCGTAATGACGCATGCATAGTAACTTAGCAACTGGTTCTAAACTATCAGAACAATGGCGGACGTCCTTATGAAATACCTCTCCGACGAGCATCAAAGTGTATCCAGGAGAGAAAAAAAATTATAAATCTGATTATGTTTTGACTTTTATACATTCTGATCACATGACACGTGAAAAAATTCTAGTCATTATGAAGAATAAAAGTAGCGATTTTCTTTGTTTAGAACCAAACTGCTCGTTGCTGGGCGACGTGACATCAGACTATTGAATCCTATTCCAGCACGCTCTGCAAAATGACATACGACACGCTGTAGCTTGGAGACCGAATGAATGCATTACGCAGTTACCTTCCACTAACATCGGATTTCGACACTCTCCGATCCTAGAACGTCGATTGTAGAGAGTTGTCCCTGTCGTGGCCTGGTGGAGCTGCCGTCGCAACAGTAGGGTTGTGGATCAAATCCTCATCGCCACAACGTACATTTCTACTCACTTCATTTATTGCTTTACCAAATTAAATGTACTTTCATGAACTTAAAGCCAGAGAACAACATTCTCTTTTCTTCATTGGTCTTTTACTTTTTGATTTGATTTTTTTTTAAAAATAATAATAAAAAAAATAAAAATTGAAAAAAATAGAAAAAAAAAGTTGAGCTTTTATATAGCGCAATATGATTTAAACGTTTGCTTTTTTTAATGGGTTTTACGGCGCTTGCAACACATTGAGGTCATATCAGCGCTTGTAAAAATGAATAAAATGGGATAGTAAAAAGTTCTAGAATTACAATTAAAAAACCCCCAAGAAAAAGTAAGGCAAAGGGGAATTTATTGAAATAGGGAACAGATGTTGATTCCAAGAGAAAACTATCAGTGCACTTAGTTTGTGATCACCTAAAACTCTCACCGAGACACCAGCACAAGATCCTACTAAGAGAAATACACTCAAATGTTTACAAATCATATGTATAAGATATACAAAAAATAATAGTACAAAACAGAGAGACATTTTACAAGTAAAAAATAAAGATCATCTCCCAAAAACTATACATTCAACTGTTTCCTCCCAGCCAAGAACTCAGGCCAGGGTCAAGGCAGGACGAAGTAATCTCATTCCAAGACAAAGACAGACAGCAATTGAGAAACGGATTTAGGGGTGAATAGAAGAAGACACAGCGAGTATCCCCCTGCCCACTATGGGATATCAGGAACCACGCCCTGTCTGGTACTTTTCTACTCACTTCATTTATTGCTTTACCAAATGTGCTGTCACGAACACAAGATCAGAGACCGACCTTCTCTTTTCTTCATCATTTGTCTTTTTGATTTTCTTTTTTATAATGAAGAAAAAAAGTTGAGCTTTCATATAACGCAATACGATATCCACTAAACGTGCTCAAAGCGCTTTACAAGGAGTCCCTGGTCAATAGCGGCACTTTACACGTCGGACGAGACATGACGCCAGTTAGGCGATATTACAATGCTTTTGGTTTTTTTTTTTTGGGGGGGGGGGGGGCAGAGACAACGCTGTTAACGGCCAGGTACTCATTTTGCACCTGAGTACGGTGAGAGAATGTTGAGTAAAGAGCCTTTTTCCAAGGACTCAACTATACCCCAAGCGAGGCTCGAACCCAGGACCTTCCGATCCGAAAGCGAGTGTCATACCACTAGACCACATAGCCACGCAAAAAAAAAAAAAATATGGAATCAATGGTGACCTTCAACAATCTTTTATTCAAAAAGTAAAAAAAAAAATAATAGTAATACCGATATGAATAAAAGGCATGAAAATGTAATAATATGGGCATAAATTTGAGCACTTGGTTAAATAAAGGTAAAAAGGCATTGGATGGGAGACTGGGGATGACATAATAATGATGATATGGCCATTGACAGTTACTGTTATGCTTGTAAATAAATTTTCTCAACTCTCTCCTTACCGATCATTTTCAGTATTTTCCCGAAATGGCAGGCTTACCCAGCAGAAAAATTGTTTTTTCAAACTCATACAAGCTTTCTACAAAACAACTTTATGTTCTTATTATTAATTAAACAAAGATCATTCTTAAAAGTTTGTGATGTACAAAATAAATTTGAATAAGACAAAATGTATATTGTGATGTTGTAACAAATGTGACGATTTTGCTGTAGGTGGTAAGGAGAGGGTTAAAAAGAAACATCAGAATGTGTCATTCAATCAAATACAACATTAAGCTGCTAGAAGCTGTGGGGCAGTAAAATGTGTTCAACAAAAAAAAAAATGGAAGTGGCTAAAAACTGTTTCCAACATGCCTTCACGCGATTGCTAGAGTTCACAACGTGACTTTTTAATCTATGTGTTTTTTTTTAAATTAGTATTATGTGCAGAGTTTTAGCAAGTTTAAAATGTAAAACACTACAAACTGTGGAGTGATCCTCGACAATATTGGAGGTTTCCACAAGAAGAAGAAGAAGAAGAAGAAGAAGAAGAAGAAGAAGAAGAAGAAGAAGAAGAAGAAGAAGAAGAAGAAGAAGAAGAAGAAGAAGAAAAGAAATAAAAGCTTCAAAAAGGGAAAAACAATAGCCCCAAACTATTTTTATAAGAAAAGAAGTAGTAAAAAGAAAAAAAAAAAGATTGAAAACCTCCGCAACACTCAAGTGTTGTTTTTTTTAAATTATTTTTTTAAAGCTGTTATGTGCATTTGTAACCAGAAATATTTTGCCACACACTCACACCAACATATATCAATACACATACACACACACACACACATACACATACACTCATGCAGAGACGTATACACACACAGAAACATACATGCACGTTGATGAAAAAGCAGGTGCAAAAAAAATAAAAAATAAAATAAAGAGTGAGGCAAATAAGTATTGCAAAATCATAATTTTGAAAAAGGCGATATTTTTAAAATTGTAAAATTGTGAGTCTATTCAGGCAGATAGACATATGAGTCTACATTCACACAAACATCCAGACAGAAGCATTGTTTGTTGTTTTTTTTAAAGGGTCTTGGAACACATTAAGGTCATATCAGTACCAGTAAAAAGGAAGAAAATGGGATAGTAAAAAGATCTAGAATTACAATTAAAGCACCCAAGAAAAGGTAACACAAAGGAGAATTGGTTCAAATAGGAAACAGATGTAGAATCCAAGAGCACACTATCAAAGTAATTAGTTTGAGATCACCTAAAAGTCTCTTCCAGGCACAAGCATAGAACCCCACAAAGAGGAATACACTCAAATTTTTACAAATCATAAGTAATATGTAAATAAAACTTAATATAGTGCATAACAGATTTATCACCTCCCAAAACTCTAATTTTCCATTTGACTGTTTCCCTCTCAGCTAGGGTATCCGGCCAGAGCCAGGTCGAAACCAAGTAAACTCATTCCAAGGAGAATTTGTATAAATTTTCTAAGTGCAAAAAAAAAAAAAAATATATAATAATGACAAATAAAAAACCCACGAGAATTTCATAATTTTGATTATTTTAACTTTCAATGTACTTTTCATTGCTTCACCCAAACACAACACTGTTTTGTGCCAATAGGTCACATATTGTATCATAGCAAGTTCTTGTTTCATGACAAAGTCATTTGAGCAAAATTCTAACGACATATATTATGTTATTTTTATAATTACAAAGGGTAGCAAGCAATTGCTATTGTCCATCTCAAATCCAAAGCTTCTTAAAAATCACACAATCTATCTGTGGACGACAATCTATCTGTGGACGACAATCTATCTGTGGACGACAATCTATCTGTGGACGACAATCTATCTGTGGACGACAATCTATCTGTGGACGACAATCTATCTGTGGACGACAATCTATCTGTGGACGACAATCTATCTGTGGACGACAATCTATTCTGGGACGACAATCTATCTGTGGACGACAATCTATCTGTGGACGACAATCTATCTGTGGACGACAATCTATCTGTGGACGACAATCTATCTGTGGACGACAATCTATCTGTGGACGACAATCTATCTGTGGACGACAATCTATCTGTGGACGACAATCTATCTGTGGACGACAATCTATCTGTGGACGACAATCTATCTGTGGACGACAATCTATCTGTGGACGACAATCTATCTGTGGACGACAATCTATCTGTGGACGACAATCTATCTGTGGACGACAATCTATCTGTGGACGACAATCTATCTGTGGACGACAATCTATCTGTGGACGACAATCTATCTGTGGACGACAATCTATCTGTGGACGACAATCTATCTGTGGACGACAATCTATCTGTGGACGACAATCTATCTGTGGACGACAATCTATCTGTGGACGACAATCTATCTGTGGACGACAATCTATCTGTGGACGACA
Organism: Berghia stephanieae; assembly: GCF_034508935.2. Lineage (NCBI taxonomy): Eukaryota > Metazoa > Mollusca > Gastropoda > Nudibranchia > Aeolidiidae > Berghia > Berghia stephanieae. Next base: position 33,614,619 of record NC_088370.1, on the reverse strand, counting down.
ATCTATCTGTGGACGACAATCTATCTGTGGACGACAATCATATCTGTGGACGACAATCTATCTGTGGACGACAATCTATCTGTGGACGACAATCTATCTGTGGACGACAATCTATCTGTGGACGACAATCTATCTGTGGACGACAATCTATCTGTGGACGACAATCTATCTGTGGACGACAATCTATCTGTGGACGACAATCTATCTGTGGACGACAATCTATCTGTGGACGACAATCTATCTGTGGACGACAATCTATCTGTGGACGACAATCTATCTGTGGACGACAATCTATCTGTGGACGACAATCTATCTGTGGACGACAATCTATCTGTGGACGACAATCTATCTGTGGACGGCTTTTCTAAACATTAAAAAAACATTTGTCTTAAAAATGGATAAGGCTGGACAAACTTGCAAGGATTTCGTAATCAAAAATGTAACAACAGTATTTATGTGGTCTCAGATATGTCTTATATAAAACTTTTCACACATTACATTTACGCACAAACATACATTAATTGAGCACTATATAGAGTGATATCTACTCAACGTGCTCATGGCGCTTTACAAAGGGTACCTAACCAACAGCAACACGTAACACGTAACATGTAGAACGAGACATGACAGCCTGTTAGGCGATATGACAATTTTTTTTCCCCGACATAGACAATGTTGTTAACAACTGGGTACTCATTTTACACTGGAGTACGGTGAGAGAATGTGAGTAAAGAATACGCATTTTTTACATTAGGTTGGCACCATATAAAACACATCTGATATAATATAACAAACATCTGATATAATATAACAAAACATCTGATATAATGTAACAAACATCTGATATAACATAAGAAACATCTGATATAGTGTAACAAACATCTGATATAGTGTAACAAACATCTGATATAATTTAAGCTACCCACACCCTATAAACCGTGCATAAACACCATCAATCAAACAACACAACAGATAAATCTATCTTCTTTTCTTGGACCACTGCATACCCAATATTACACATATTTGATATAACATAAGAAACATCTGATATAGTGTAACACACATCTTATATAATTTAAGCTACCCACACCCTATAAACCGTGCATAAACACCCTCAATCAAACAACACAACACACAACAAACAAATCTATCTCCTTTTCTTGGACCGTTTCTTGTCTTCCCGCTTAGCCTCCATCTCCTTGTTGTACCGCGAATACATCACAACGATGGCCACAACCACAATGGTCGGGATGGCCAGCATTCTCAGAACGCTCATGATGGACGACGCCAGGACCACTTCGATGCCTTTCTCCAGACTCACCATGTTGACCTCAAAATGCAAAGTGGCGCCACCTGGTGTGAGATGATAAATAACAACGTGAAGTGGAGTTGAATGTAAAGCTTCAATTTATCTACGAAACAGATAGAATGGAGTGAAATAGGGAATGAGATTAGCGGAAGAGTAGCGTCCCTTCATTGGACATCACCTTACAGAGAGAACGTCAACATGGTTTTGCGCATGCATCTCTCTCGTCCTCGCTTTCGGTGAAATGTCTCCGGAAGCGAGGACTAGAGACGTATGCGCACAACCAACATGACGTTCTCTCTCTAATAACTTCTCCGCCGGTGACGTCCAATCAAGGGACGCTACTCTCCCGCTAATCTCATTCCCTATATGCATATTTCTAAAATGCATATCAATGGTTTTTCAACATAAATTCAAACCACCCTCTCAAATGGATATTAGTTCGAATAAATGATAGGATTTTTATTCAATAGTTCAGATCTACCCCTCTTTCTGTGAGAGTCAATATATGAAATATGTATGTATCTGTTTGCGTGTATGCAATTTTACAAAAAATATGTTTGTTTTGTTTTTAAGGGTTTTACGGCGCTTGCAACACATTTAGGTCATATCAGCGCCAGTAAAAAGGGAGAATATAGGATAGTAAATTGTTCTAGAATTACAATTAAAGCACCAAAGAAAAGGTAAGACAAAAGGGAATGGTACAAATAGGGAATTGGTGTAGATTCCAAGAGCATACCATCGATGTACTTAGATTGAGATCACCTAAAAGTCTCATCCAAACACGAGCACATGTCCCTACTAAGAGGAATACACTCAAATACTTACGTTATAAAATAAAAACAACAAATATAATAATACATAACAGAGGGGTGATTTTAAAAGTTTACAAGGAAAAAAATATCATCTCCCAAAACAATAACTATACATTTGACTGTTTCCCTCCCAGCTAGGGTATCCGTCAGGGCCAGGACAAAACTAAGTAATCTCATTCCAAGACAAAGACAGAAAGCATGTTGGAAAACAGATATATATATAGGGGGATAGAAGACACAGTAAGTACCTCCCTGCCCACTATAGGAGGTCAGAAACCCCACCCAGGAGTAAATGAAAAAGAAGAGAATGGGGAGAAAACAAAACGAAACAAAATAACCTGAACTATGCATATTTCTAAAATGCATTTCAATGGTTTTTCAACATAAATTCAAACCACCCTCTCAAATGGATATTAATTTGAATAAAGGATAGGATTTTCATTCATTAATTCATATGTACCCTTTTTTCATCTCTCTCTCTCTCTCTCTCTCTCTCTCTCTCTCTCTCTCTCTCTCTCTCTTTCTGTGAGAGTACATGTATAAACATGTTTGTATCTGTTTGCGTGGTGGCAATTTTACAAAAATTATGATTTGTATGTCGCAGAATGCTATGTGCCTAGAGTTGTTTCCACTATGATATTAGGGGCAATAATAATAAACTTTATCATGTTTTTTTTTAATCATAATCTACTACCACTATAATTACTATAATAATAATAATAATAATAATAATAATAATAATAATAATAATAATAATAATAATAATTATTATTATTATTATTATTATTATTATTATTATTATTATTATCATTTATAAAGGGTAGCAATCAATTTCTATTGTCCATTTCACGCTACAGAAACTGGGATAAACTCCGGCTCCATTAGGCATAATGGCTCTGAAGGACGACTACTCAAGAAAAAAAAGCAAACAACCATTTGGCCTTACGAATCCAACAGGAGATTATCCTGTCTCCATTTCATCATTGTATTTCATGGAGGGTTTTTTTTCTTTCCTTCTTTGTTTTCTTTTTTTTTTTGTTGTTGTGATTTTTAAATTTTTTTTTGGTGTGTTTTGTGCGGCTATGTGGTCTTGTGGTATGACACTTGCTTTCGGATTGAATGATCCTGGGTTCGAGCCTCGATCGGCGCATAGTTGCGTCCTTGGAAAAGGCTCTTGACTCACATAACTCAGGTTTAAAATGAGTACCTGGGCGTTAACATCGTTGTCTCTGTCAGAAAACAAAAAATTGAAATATCGCCTAACAGGCATCATGTCTCGTTCTACATATTACGTGTTGCTGTTGGTCAGGGACCTTCTGTAAAGCGCTTTGGGCACGTTTAGTGGATATTGAGCTATATAAAAGCACTAATTTATTTATTTTTTCTTTTTGATTATTGTGCTCTCCCCTTACCTGGGATGACAGGCGGGTAGCCAGCATCTCCATAGCCCATACTGGGTGGGATCACCAGCCTCCTCTTTTCTCTGGAAAATAATAATAATAACAGTTTGAAGGATGTAAGGGGCAGGGGGAGGGCAGCATTACCACAAGTGTGAATCTATCTTGTAATCATTTGTTAGAGCGAATGACATAATCAGTCGGATGGTGAAAAGATTTGAACTGAGATATTGCCAGGTTTAGTTAGAAGGTCAATTTTTATCAAAAATGAGTTCTTGTCATAAATGATTAAATCAACCCTTTTTGTAAATCTTAGGGAAATATCAAAGCTTAATTTCACTTCTAAATATTTTTTTAAGCTAGTCTAGTTGAAAAATTATGAAATTTCAGAAAAGTTGCTGGATACCTTTCCCATACCATAACTTCATGAAAAATCACCCGATTTACTTCAAATAAAGATTAAAATGCTCTGGAAAACAAATTCTTCCAGAATTTGTTTTAAAAAATGCAAATCCAAAATTTTGACCTTCCGACTGATTATGACATACACTGACACATTTGGAAATGAAATCTCGAACTTTGATAAACTGAGTTGTGCTGTAGTACACCACAAAAAAGGAAGGAAATAGGATAGACTAAAAACACAAAATTTAGATTACAATGTAAAGCACACAAGTAAAACTAAAGGGAGATTCCAAGAGCACACTATCAGTGTACATAGTTTGAAATCACCTAAAAGTCTCATCCAGACAAAAGGACAGGACCCCATCAAGAGGAATACACTCAGAGGAGTTTCATGTCTCAGAGAGTGTCTCCAGTGTGACTTTGCAGATTTTGAAAGTTCCATAATAATTATTAGAAAGAGTAAAAACGTATTCTAAGAACCACAAGAACTGAACACAGACAAGGGACAAAACTGAATCAATATTATAAAGATTCTCAATCATAAAGATTATTTCCCTTGATATAGTGCAATAACAAAATAAATTAGACTTAGCTTTGAAGCGACTTTTTTGGGGGTCGTGGATAGTTCATACGGTAGAGTCATGATCTCCCCAGCCAGGTGGAGTTGTCGTACCAGTAAGGTCGCGGGTTCGAGCCCCCAAAGCCGCTGTAAACTTTTTATTCTCTGCTGTCATCTGGCACTTTCCTACTCACTTCATTTCTTGTTATTATCAACATAAGCACCTTCTCCACTCACTTTTCCAAATAATTATTAAAAAGAGTAAAACGTTTTCTAAGAATCACAAGAACTGAATACAGACAAGGGACAAAACTTAATCAATAATCATAAAGATTATTTCCCTTGATATAGAGCAATAACAAAATAAGGCACTGTTGTCAATATAATAAATTTCTTAATGCATGTGCTGTTAGTAATTATTTTTTGTAAATCTGTCAGACGATCATGTCACTTAAACAAGTTTGAAGTAAATTTTAAAAATATGGAATTTGATATCTTAAAAAACCCAGGATTTTACCTCGATCACCATTGCATTCCAGGAAAATAACAATTAGCCTTGCAATAATCTTTAATTTTCCTGAGGCAGTGATTGGGATAGCTGTGTCTGTCAAACCTAACAGAAAGTAATTTGCCATAAATAGCCTCCAATCCAGAGGGTACCAAGCAATAGCTACATTTGTTTACAGCTAGAAAAGCCCAACTTAACTGTAGCTCCATGGGCTTTATCGCTCTGAAGGATTACTATGTCAAGTTGACCAAGGTCACATGACCAATTCATAGTTTGCCTTTATCTCTCCTCATATAGATAGAATGAATTTGACATCACTCAGGTCCTTGTTATTGTTTTTTGTCATCCACGTTTATGAGTAATTTTCACTTAACTGTATTATCCAGACTATAAAAGTTCATGGTTACACACAGTTTTGTGTGTTGGTCCGTTATACTTCCGGATGGAAATGTTGGAAGCTTCTTAGCAAAGCGCATACTATCTATAAAATCAAACATTTTCTAGACTTACCCTACACACATTCCAAGGAGTCCCTTCTCCCATCCTGAAACATACAAAAGACCAATCAATCACTGGACACATTATATATTATGATCTATCGTCCCAAAACATACAAAAGACCAATAAAACATATGGACACATTATATGTGATCTATCTGTATTATTTTGGGGAGTGGCTTACGTTATAAAAATTGAATTCAAAGTCAAAAGGATCAAACTTGCACTTAATCACATGATGCTAAAATTATTTTTTTTCATAAAAAGTATGATATATATGGGATACTCGACTTTACATAGCCATCCCAAATGCTTTCACCACATCACACCCAAAATCTTTAAATATGACAAAAATTTGGTGCATACACATTCATCATAGAAACCAAACTTATATTAGCCTCTTGAATGGGGTATGTGGCTATGTTTTGGGAAGGAGAATGAATGTCATTTCTAAATTCTATCCCTCTCTAAATATAAGTTTGATTTTCATTCTTATCAGATGCAACAGAGATAAATGACATAAACTAGAATTTGAAATGAAAAAAGACTTAAGCAGAGCCTCTCTATTCCAGTATTCTGTCAGAATATGGTAAGAGGTCATAAGCGCCAATGTAAACAAAAAACAGCTTTTCATATTATGGGAATGTCCATTTCACGGCCCATAATACTTTCTGGGTAAAGTAGTAATGCGCAATATTACACTATAAGGAAAACAAAAATTTGAAATTGAAACATAAAATAAATCCTTAAAATTTCGAACAAATTTCCAAACATAGCTCAAAACTAACCCTATGCCATCCTTTTATCATATTTTAAAAAATGAGCTTTATATATAGAGCTATATCCACTAAACATATTCAAAGCGCTTTACAAGGGGTCCCTGGCCAACAGCAACATTTAACATTTTAACACCTGTTAGGCAATATTACATTTTTTTCAGACAGATACAACATTGTTAACAGACAGGTACTCATTTTACACCTGAGTAAGGTGAGAGAATGTGAGTAAAGAGCCTTTTCCAAGGACTCAACTATGAGCAGGGTGAAACTCAAACCCAGGATCTTCTGATTTCTAAAGCCAGTGTCATACCACAAGACCACAGCTGCACAATAAGACGGCAGCATAATTACCCTGGTCTTACACATGGTGATATAACGAGGTGTGACTGTATAATGAAGACACAGAATATAAACTAAAAACCTTCAATGACTTGTCCCGCTCCCAGAGTGAGACTGATTGGATCTTTCTGTCTTTTGATGGAAGAATCGAAAATTTGTCCATTCGATAATTTCCCCTGAAATCAAACATAGAATTAATTGGATTTAAAAAAATTATACTAATCCAGAGAGTTAGAATAAAGTAAAAAATATAAAGAAATATATAAAAAGCAGTAAAAAACATAAAGAAATATATAAAAAATCGAAAAGTTAATTGTTATCACCAGTGCTGATGGTGACAAAAAGTGAAAAAGGAGGAAAATTTTAAACGATTAAGTTCCATTTTCACAGCTTTAACCCCCACTATTAGATCAAATGAGATGATAAACTATCATTTCTACTCTAGCTGACTTCTGGAGAATGGGGAAAACTGCACTTATTTGTTTTTCTGTCACCCAATACCAGGACGTATGATTGCAGATCCTAGGAAAACCATCGGCACTAAACAAATAAGTTGATAAAAAAATGAGATTCTCTCGGATCTAGAAAATTATAATTTTTATGAAAATCATTTTTAATTTTTTAGAAAAAGTATTTATTTCTCTTGATAAAACAAAAGAAAAATAATAAATTTTTTTTGGCTGAAGAAAGGTTTCGAGCCTAAACATTCTGTTTTGTATTTATTTTATTTTTGAAACTGTAATATTCATTTTTGTTTATTACTTTTTATATCACTTTGACTGATGTAAATAGTAGTGACTTACTGTGTAGTGAATTGAAACTCGGTCTCCAACAGTTGATTCCTCCTTGCAAAGTGAGGGCTTGTGCTGTGAAAGGATAAATATATTATAATTGAAGGCTGGTTTTCCTAAACTCGCAAAGTCGATTTTTCTACTTTTTGAGATTTTCCATCCATGTTATGATTTGAAATGTAAACTTTATTTTAAGCATTATTTGGTAAAAGAATTTCCTTAGATTTGAAGTTTAAATATGATAAAATAATAGACTGAAGAAGAAATTTTAGGGGAAATAATCCTCAATATCTCAAATTGGGAAACACAGAGTTTGGGAGATTTGGAAAATATCACTCTTCAATTATAAATTTGTTCGATCAGTCAAAGATATCTGGTTAATTATGAATTGTATAAAAATTTAACAAATACAATTCATAATAAGAGAATAGGCTGGGATCTGGATAGTTCAGTTGCAAAAAATCTGTCGATATTTAGGGACCATTGCAAGGCATTGTGTCGCACGGTGTGATTTAAAAATTTTAAAAATTGAGCTTTTATATAGCGCAATATCCACTTAACATGCTCAAAGCGCTTTACAAGGGGTCCCTGGTCAACAGCAACATTTAACATGTAGGATGAGACATGACGCCTGTTAGGCGATATTACAATTTTTCGGACAAAGACAACGCTGTTAACTCATTTTACACCTGAGTACGGTGAGAGAATGTGAGTAAAGAGTCTTTTCC
>NC_088370.1:33556494-33596494 GCF_034508935.2 Berghia stephanieae | reverse complement strand
TAGCACCCTAAAATATAGTATCTATTCTCCTCAATAAAACATACAAACTCAACACAAGTCTGATATTTCTGGCTATGAATTCAATTTTCAACATTTTAACCATCCCGACTTAATACCGTTTTGAGGCGAAGGGTCACATATGACCTAAATGTGTTGCAAGCGATGTGTTTTAAAAACATAAAAACAAAAACTTGATGGGTGATTGCATGACGTATCCATTGATAACTAACAACATGACACTAAAACCGCAGCCGTCGTTGACTTATAGCCTGACACTAGAACCGTGGCCTTCGTAAAGTTATGGCCTGACACTGGCCAAAAAATTACGTCAAAATGCCAGTCTTTTGCTACAAAAGAAAACAAATCGTGAGTTGTATTCAATAGTTCAACCAATGAAATGACTTGTTTCCATGAGCTCTACTAACGACAACTCACTAGGCGGTGCAAAAACTAAATAATGACGTCAAAATGCCAGTCCTTTTGGATTTCAGTGTCAGGCTTTTACATAACGATGGCTACGCTAGAACCCTATAGGACTTATAGTTTGACGTCATTTTTAAGGTGTGTACAGCTTCTAGTGAGTTGTCTTTAGTAGTGCTCATGGAAACAAATGATCCCATTGGTTGAACTATTGAATACAACTCACGATTTGTTTTCTTTTGTGGCCAAAGACTTGTCTTTTGACGTCATATTTTGGTTCAGTTTTTTTTTATATTATAATCTTTTAACCCTCTCCTTACCAAACCTAGAAAAATCGTCACACTCACATTCGTTACGATGAAAACCAACAATTTATTTCCTTATTCTATTTCATTTTGTTATAGTTATAGCTATAAAAATGGACACTGTTTTGCAGAGCTCATTTTTTCTGAACAAAATACAGAATATACTCGTTACTAAACTGTTTGAAAAATGTGACCCTTCGCCTCAAAACGGTATTAAGTCGGGTTGGTTAAAATGTTGAAAATTGATTTATAGCCAGAAATATCAGACTTGTGTTGAGTTTGAATGTTTTACCGGTGTGTCTTTTTTACGAAAACCGCCGAAACCCGCCGAAACCCTGCGAAACCCGCCGAAACCCGCCGAAACCCGACGAATCCCGACAAAGTTATGGGAAGTAGGTGGCAGTGGGGAGTGAACCTAGAACTCAGGGAAGTGTACACCATTGGGGAGTGTACCTGGGACTGGGTTTCGGCGGGTTTCGTAAAAAAGAATTAGTGCTTTTTTACGAAACCCGCCGAAACCCGCCGAAACCCGACAATATCCGGCAAAGTTATGGGAGTTTGGCAACAGTGGGGGGTGATCCTGGGAGTCAGGGAATTGCACACCAGTGGGGAGTGAACCTGGGACTGTGTAAAAAGGATATCAGTGGGAAATAAACCTGGGACTAAAGGGAGATGGATACCATTGAAAGTTGAAGCCGGATATGGGAGTTGAGTACCAGAGGAGAATGAACCTGACACTATAGGAGGTGGGCGCCAGTGGGGAGTGAACCTGGGACTATGTAACAGGATATCAGTGGTAAATAAACCTGGGACTAAAGGGAGATGGATACGATTGAAAGTTAAAGCCGGATATGGGAGTTGAGTACCAGAGGAGAATGAACCTGACACTATAGGAGATGGGCGCCAGTGTGGAGTGAACCTGGGACTCAGGGAAGTGCACACAAATTGGGAGTTAACCTGGGACTGTTGGAGATGGATAACTGTGGGTATCCGAGCCGAACTATAGGAGTTGGGTAGCAGAGGAGAATGAACCTGACACTATAGAAGGTGGGCGCCATTGGGGAGTGAACCTGGGAATCATGGAATTGCACACCAGTGGGGAGTTAACCTGTGAATATCTAAAAAAGGATATCAGTGGGAAATAAATCCGGCTTCAACTCCCAATGGTATCCATCTCCCTTTAGTCCCAGATTTATTTCCTCTTTACATATTCCCAGGTTAACTCCCCACTGGTGTGCAATTCCCTGAGTCCCAGGTTCACTCTCCACTGGCGCCCACCTCCTATTGTGTCAGGTTCATTCTCCTCTGGTACCACACTTTCATATCCGGCTTCAACTTTCAATGGTATCCATGTCCCTTTAGTCCAAGGTTTATTTCCCACTGATATCCGGTTTACATAGTCCCAGGTTCACTCCCCACTGGCGCCCACCTCCTATAGTGTCAGGTTCATTCTCCTCTGGTACCTAACTCCCAAATCCGGCTTCAACTCCCAATGGTATCCATCTTCCTTTAGTCCCAGATTTATTTCCTACTGATATCCTTTTTACATAGTCCCAGGTTCACTCCCCACTGGCGCCCACCCCCTATAGTGTCAGGTTCATTCTCCTCTGGTACCAAGCTCTCATACCCGGCTTCAAATTTCAATGGTATCCATCTACCTTTAGTCCCAGGTTTATTTCCCACTGATATCCTTTTTACATATTCCCAGGTTAAATCCCCACTGGTGTGCAATTCCCTGAGTCCCAGGTTCACTCCCCACTGGCGCCCACCTTCTATAGTGTCAGGTTCATTCTCCTCTGGTACTCAACTCCCATATCCGGCTTCAACTTTCAATGGTATCCATCTCCCTTTAGTCCCAGGTTTATTTCCCACTGATATCCTTTTTACACAGTCCCAGGTTAACTCCCCACTGGTGTGCAATTCCCTGACTCCCGGGATCACCTCCCACTGTTGCCAAACTCCCATAACTTTGCCGGATATTGTCGGGTTTCGGCGGGTTTCGTAATAAAGCACTACAGTGGACTCCGGATAAGACGATGCCCAGGGGAACCGAGAAAAAAATTGACTTATCCGAAAATCAACTTAACCGGAGTGTAACCAAATGAGCAAAATCTAATTTGAACACAGCAAATCAATCTAGAATAAGTATGTCCCTTCATATCGTGCGGTCTCTGTAGTGGTCATGAGAGGCTCCTACCCCCAACAGTCCCATAGAGGAATCAGAATACATAAAAATCGGAATTTGAGATAAAAAAAAGCGGAATCAACTTACTGTTATTTACTATGACATACTTTGCAACAGAAAATGTAATAGACAATCCAAAAGTACTCAAATGATTAAAAATAAAAAATGTGTAAAAATGTACAGATTGTGTAAAGACTAAGAATGGGGTCAAATAATAATAGAGAACACACAGGTCCTGGCCGTCTGAGAGCAAAGCATTGAATGGATGGATTTAACCTTGTCAGGACCCCCCCCCCCCCCCACACACACACACCTAATCAAGCAAACGCGCGTGCCGGTACACACACACGGACACAGGGCTAAAATTAAATAGGGAAAGAAGCTGACCGTACCCAAATAATATTATTACCGATTGAAGCCAACATATAATATTACCAAGGTCATTGACCTCACGAATTGGAGTCACAATAATAATAATAATACTTCGGTCAACCCCCCTCCCAAACATATAATATTATCCGACATCAGCAGCACACACTTTGAAGAGACTAATCAGACATCAAAATGTGTGTTGATTGACCATAGGAGATGACGAAATAAGCCATAGCTCACTTTTATTTCGCTAGAGATTTTTTTCTTTTTTAATTTACTCGATGAGTATGCCTTGAATGTGGAATGTATACCAATTAAGTAAAATTATTCCGCGAAAAGCGGAAGGGTAGGAGCCTCAAGGTCATGCTTCTTGTAAATTGTCGAGACAGAAATAGCTGGTATGCCAATTTCCTATGCGATGATTTTCTGTCGCATGCCAAACTTTCCAAATGCATCGAATCTTCCTTTTCCGCGATAGGTTTGCCATTGTAGTTGTAGACTTGATTTGAATTCCTCTTCATAAAATTGATACTAATTAAGAGGGCCATTAAATAGGATTAGAACCAAAAAAATCTTGAACTTGAAGTTGCGACAATGTAAAATTTGAGATGGAGAAATTAAAGTTATTCAATACTGCTTATGTACATTGAACACGGACGTCAGGCAAAGCACCTATATCACATCGATGTGCGCCAATCGTTCACGAATATTCTTAACCACTTAAAATTCTTACTGGTAGCTTTTTTAACCAATGGAAATACTTGTTTATTTGTGATTTTTTTTTGTAGTCATGAGTGATAAGAACATCGACTTACGCGACATCGACTTATGTGGAGCTTTTTTTATTTTTTACTAATGTTATATAGGAAGAAGGGGGAGGGACCAAGAAAAAAAATCGACTTGGGTAAAACTCGACTTAGGCAACGTCGACGTATCCAGAGTGCACTGTAATTCTTTTCTACGAAACCCGCCGAAACCGGCCGATAACCTTAATCTCAGGCACACTCCCGACTGGTGTACACTTCCCTGAGTCTCGGGTTCACTCCCCACAGTTGTCTACTTCCCATAACTTTGCTGGATATTGTCGGGTTTCGCCGGGTCTCGGCGGGTTTCGGCGGGTTTCGTAAAAAAGCACTATTTCTTTTTTACGAAACCCGCCGAAACCCAGTCCCAGGTTCACTCCCCAATGGTGTACACTTCCCTGAGTTCTAAGTTCACTCCCCACTGCCACCTACTTCCCATAACTTTGTCGGGATTCGTCGGGTTTCGTCGGGTTTCGGCGGGTTTCGGCGGGTTTCGGCGGGTTTCGCAGGGTTTCGGCGGGTTTCGGAGGGTTTCGTAAAAAAGACACACCCTGTTTTACTGAGGAGAATGGATACCATATTTTAGGGTTCTAATGCCAACAATTTATATTTTTGACCAGTTTGACATTTAATTCGACTTTTAAGCATATGGTTCGTTCCGACATAATATCGTTTTGAGACGATGGGTCACACATCTACTTATGTGTTGGGTGAGTGTGATGTTCCGGGTAAAATTCTAAAAATAGCTGGTAAGGAGAGAGTTAAAGGAACCGCAGTTTTCAAAAACAACAGGTGCATAATTAAATTGACGTAATTATTCATGTGACCCTTGTGGCCTATAAGGCGATATTATATTTTTTTTTCGGACAGAGACAAAGCCGTTGACGGACAGGTACTCATTTTACACCTGAATACGGTGAGAGAATGAGTAAAGAGCCTTTTCCAAGGACTCAACTATGTGCCGAGCGAGTCTCGAACCGAGGACCTTCCGATACGAAAGCGAGTGTCATGCCACAAGAACACATAGCCGCACAATATGCAGGCTAGTGAGAACTACTCATAAACGTGGGATGGCAAAAAACAATAACAAAGACCTAAGTGACGTCAACTCCATTATCATTACAATTTATCAAAGAACACAGTTTGTGCTTTATGTTTAACATTTCATATAGATAGTTCGAAGATGACGTCACTCAGGTCTTTGTTATTGTTTTTTGCCATCCGCGTTTATGAGTAATTCTCACTCAACTGTATTAACCAGACTATCAATGTTCATTGCTACACACAGTTTTGTGTGTTGGTCCATTATACTTCCGGAAGGCAACGTTGTGAGCTTCTTAGCGAAGCGCATACTATCTATAGATCGCTCTCATTGATGGTGGAGAATTCGGAGAATGCTTGTATAAATGTGACCAGTCGTCTTTAAACGGTATCATGTCGGCTAAAATATGATTTTAAATATTGAATATTAGGCTTAACTTGGGATATTTCTGTTCAAATCGAAGTTCTCGTTTAAAAGAGTGAATTTATTTGTTTCTTCAACTTTGAAAAAAAAAAAGACATTTTCTTATTCTGATTACTTTGACTTTTCTTATCTTTTTTTATTTTTCTCTATATAGATCTTTCCGACTTTATACTGTTTTGAAGCGATGACCACTAATTATCATTGACATTATTATTATTATTATTATTATTATTATTATTATTATTATTATTATTATATATATTATTATTATTATTATTATTATTATTATTATTATTATTATTATTATTTATTATTATTATATTATTATTATTATTATTATTATTATTATTATTATTAATTATTATTATTATTATTATTATTATTATTATTATTATTATTATATTATTATTATTATTATTATTATTATTATTATTATTATTATTATTATTATTATTATTATTATTATTTATTATTATTATTATTATTATTATTATATTATTATTATTATTATTATTATTATTATTATTATTATTATTATATTATTATTATTATTATTATTATTATTATTATTATTATTATTATTAGTATTATTATTATTATTATGATTCTACCCTTTACCAGGTCAAGAGGCAACATCAACAGGTTGTCCAGATGATTGGATCGTAGCACATGAAGACAATTTGTGCCTCAAAATCTTTGAAGAGCCCCAAACCTGGGTCCGTGCTAGAATGGAGTGTCGTTGCCATGATGGAGACCTGGTTGAAATTCCTAATTCTTCTTCTTTTTCTAACGGTGCTCTCTGTAAGTGGCATATGATGATGATGATGATGATGATGATGATGATGATGATGATGATGGTGATGATGATGGTGATGAGGTCGATGATGATGATGCTGATAGTGGTGGTGGTGGTGGTGATGATGATGATGATGATGATGATGATGTGATGATGATGATGATGATGATGATGATGATGATGATGATGATGATGATGATGATGATGATGATGATGGTGATGAAAATGATGATGTTGATGATAATGAAGACGACAATGATCATGATGATAATGAGAATAAGATAGAGATAGATAGATACATAGAGAGAGAGAGAGAGAAAGAGAGAGACAGACAGAGAGAGACAGAGAGAGGGAGAGAGAGAGACAGACAGAGAGAGACAGAGAGAGGGAGAGAGAGAGGGAGAGAGAGAGAAGGAGATAGAGAGAGCAGGAGAGAGAGAGAAAGAGAGAGAAAGAGAGAGAGACAGAGAGAGCGAGAGAGAGATAGAGAGAGAGAGAGAAAGAGGGAGAAAAGAAGAGGAGTAACATGAACAAGATAAGGAAAATGAAATGTGTGGAGAAAGAAAGAAAAGTCTCCAAAGTAACCCAAGAAGACACACATTTAACAAAGATAGAAAACTTGAAAATCAATTCAAATATCACATTGGCTAACCTGCTCATCAAACAACGTATTCTTTTCATTGAATAGAGAAGTTTCCAGATGAAAACATAATCTCTCTCTCTCTATCTCTCTCTCTCTCTCCCTCTATCTCTCTCTCCGTCTCTCACTCTTTCTTTCTCTCTCTCACACTCACACACAAATACATACTCTCTCTCTCTCTCTCTCTCTCTATCTATCTATCTATCTATCTTTCTTTCTTTCTTTCCTCTCTCCCAGCCATTCAGTGGATGTCGTATCATTTGACTCCCTGGTTTGGGCCCCTGACACCGTGAAAAATTTATTCTCTATTCATCTGGCAATTTTCTATTCCCTTTTGTTGTCATATTTATTGATATAAATGTCCGCTTCACACTTTTCTTATTTCATATTTAGCCCCAATCCGCCTAAGAGTACGCGCACACTATTGGATAGGACTTAACGACAGAAATAAGGAAGGGTCTTACACCTGGAACAATAGAAAAGAAAACGTAAGTAGGGGTCGTTCATGTGGAACAATAAAAGAGATAATGTAAGTAGGGGTCTTTCATGTGGAACAATAAAAGAGAGAATGTAAGTAGGGGTCTTTCATGTGGAACAATAAAAGAGATAATGTAAGTAGGGGTCGTTCATGTGGAACAATAAAAGAGAGAATGTAAGTAGGGGTCTTTCATGTGGAACAATAAAAGAGAGAATGTAAGTAGAGGTATTTCATGTGGACCAATAAAAGGGAGAATGTAAGTAGGGGTCGTTCATGTGGAACAATAAAAGAGAGAATGTAAGTAGAGGTATTTCATGTGGAATTATACCAGAGAGAATGTAAGTAGGGGTCTTTAATGTGGAACAATAAATGAGAGAATATAAGTAGGAGTCTTTCATGTGGAACAATAAAAGAGAGAATGTAAGTAGGGGTCGTTCATGTGGAATTATACCAGAGAGAATGTAAGTAGGGGTCTTTAATGTGGAACAATAAATGAGAGAATATAAGTAGGAGTCTTTCATGTGGAACAATAAAAGAGAGAATGTAAGTAGGGGTCTTTCATGTGGAACAATAAAAGAGAGAATGTAAGTAGGGGTCTTTCATGTGGACCAATAAAAGAGAGAATGTAAGTAGGGGTCTTTCATGTGGAACAATAAAAGCGAGGATGTAAGTATTGGTCGTTCATGTGGAACAATAAAAGAGAGAATGTAAGTAGGGGTCTTTTACTTCGAACAATACAAGAGAGAATGTAAGTAGGGGCCTTTTACTTCGAACAATAAAAGAGAGAATGTAAGTAGGGGTCTTTTACTTCGAACAATACAAGAGAGAATGTAAGTAGGGGTCTTTTACTTCGAACAATAAAAGAGAGAATGTAAGTAGGGGTCTTTCATATGGAACAATAAAAGAGAGAATGTAAGTAGGGGTCTTTTACTTCGAACAATACAAGAGAGAATGTAAGTAGGGGCCTTTTACTTCGAACAATAAAAGAGAGAATGTAAGTAGGGGTCTTTTGCTTCGAACAATACAAGAGAGAATGTAAGTAGGGGCCTTTTACTTCGAACAATACAAGAGAGAATGTAAGTAGGGGTCTTTTACTTCGAACAATAAAAGAGAGAATGTAAGTAGGGGTCTTTCATATGGAACAATAAAAGAGAGAATGTAAGTATTGGTCGTTCATGTGGAACAATAAAAGAGAGAAAGTAAGTAGGGGTCTTTTACTTCGAACAATAAAAGAGAGAATGTAAGTAGGGGCCTTTTACTTCGAACAATACAAGAGAGAATGTAAGTATTGGTCGTTCATGTGGAACAATAAAAGAGAGAATGTAAGGAGTGGTCTTCCATACGGAACAGTAAAAGAAAGAATGTAAGTAGGGGCCTTTTTCGTCTACGATACAAGAGAGAATGTAAGTATTGGTCGTTCATGTGGAACAGTAAAAGAGAGAATGTAAGTAGGGGTCATTCATGTGGAATTATACCAGTGAGAATGTAAGTAGGGGTCTTTGATGTGGAACAATAAAAGAGAGAATATAAGTAGGGGTCTTTCATGTGCAACAATAAAAGAGAGAATGTAAGTAGGGGTCGTTCATGTGGACTAATAAAAGAGAGAATGTAAGTAGGGGTCGTTTATGTGGAACAATAAAAGAGATAATGTAAGTAAGGGTCGTTCATATGGAATTATACCAGAGAGAATGTAAGTAGGGGTCTTTGATGTGGAACAATAAAAGAGAGAATATAAGTAGGGGTCTTTATGTGCAACAATAAAAGAGAGAATGTAAGTAGGGCGTTTCATTGGACTAATAAAGAGAGAATGTAAGTAGGGGTCGTTTATGTGGAACAATAAAAGAGAGAATGTAAGTATTGGTCGTTCATGTGGAACAATAAAAGAGAGAATGTAAGTATTGGTCGTTCATGTGGAACAATAAAAGAGAGAATGTAAGTAGGGGTCTTTCATGTGGACCAATAAAACAGAGAATGTAAGTAGGGGTCCCTTTCATGTGGACCAATAAAAGAGAGAATGTAAGTAGGGGCCTTTCATGTGGAACAATAAAGAGAGAATGTAAGTAGGGCCTTTCATTGAACAATAAAAGAGAGAATGTAAGTAGTTGTCGTTCTGTGAAACAATAAAGAGAGAATGTAAGTAGGGGCCTTTCATTGAAACAATAAAAGAGAGAATGTAAGTATTGGTCGTTCATGTGAACAATAAAAGAGAGAAGTAAGTATTGGTCGTTCATCTTCGAACAATAAAAGAGAGAATGTAAGTAGGGGCCTTTACTGTGGAACAATAAAAGAGAGAATGTAAGTAGGTCGTTCATGTGGACAATAAAAGAGAGAATGTAAGTAGGGCCTTTCATTGGAACAATAAACAGAAGAATGTAAGTATTGGTGTTCATGTGAAACATAAAAGAGAGAATGTAAGTATGGCGTTCATGTGGAACATAAAAGAGAGAATGTAAGTAGGGGTCATTCATGTGGACCATTATAACAGTGAGAATGTAATTATGGTCGTTATGTGGAAACAATAAAGAGAGAATAGTAAGTATGGGCGTTCATGTGAACAATAAAAGAGAGAATGTAAGTAGGGGTCTTCATGTGAACAATAAAAGAGAGAATGTAAGTATTGGTCGTTCATGTGAAACAATAAAAGAGAGAATGTAAGTAGGGGTCTTTCATGTGAAACAATAAAAGAGAGAATGTAAGTAGGGGTCTTTCATGTGGACCAATAAAAGAGAGAATGTAAGTATTGGTCGTTCATGTGAACCAAGAAAAGAGAGAATGTAAGTATTGGTCGTTCATGTGGACCAATAAAAGAGAGAATGTAAGTATTGGTCTTTCATGTGAAACAATAAAAGAGAGAATGTAAGTATTGGTCGTTCATGTGAAACAATAAAAGAGAGAATGTAAGTAGGGGTCTTTCATGTGGAACAATAAATGAGAGAATGTAAGTAGGGGTCGTTCATGTGGAAAAATAAAAGATAGAATGTAAGTAGGGGTCTTTCATGTGGAACAATATAAAGAGAGAATGTAAGTAGGGGTCGTTCATGTGGACAATAAAAGAGAGAATGTAAGTAGGGGTCTTTCATGTGGAACAATAAAAGAGAGAATGTAAGTAGAGGTCTTTCATGTGGACCAAGAAAAGAGAGAATGTAAGTAGGGTCGTTCATGTGGAACAATAAAAGAGAGAATGTAAGTAGGGGTCGTTTATGTGGAACAATAAAAGAGAGAATGTAAGTATGGTCGTTCATGTGGAACAATAAAAGAGAGAATGTAAGTAGGGGTCATTCATGTGGACCAATAAAAGAGATAATGTAAGTAAGGGTCGTTCATGTGGACAATACAAGAGAGAATGTAAGTAGGGGCTTTATGTGGAACAATAAAAAGAGAATGATAAGTAGGGTCTTCATATGGAACAATAAAAGAGAGAATGTAAGTAGGGGTCTTTCATGTGGACCAATAAAAGAGAGAACGTAAGTAGGGGTCTTTCATGTGGAACAATAAAAGAGAGAATGTAAGTAAGGGTCGTTCATATGGAATTATACCAGAGAGAATGTAAGTAGGGGTCTTTGATGTGGAACAATAAAAGAGAGAATATAAGTAGGGGTCTATCATATGGAACAATAAAAGAGAGAATGTAAGTAGGGGTCTTTCATGTGGAACAATAAAAGAGAGAATGTAAGTAGGGGCCTTTCATGTGGAACAATAAAATAGACAATGTAAGTAGGGGCCTTTTACTTCCAACAATACAAGAGAGAATGTAATTATTGGTCGTTCATGTGGAACAATAAAAGAGAGAATGTAAGTAGTGGTCTTCCATGAGGAACAGTAAAAGAGAGAATGTAAGTAGGGGCCTTTTACGTCTACGATACAAGAGAGAATGTAAGTATTGGTCGTTCATGTGGAACAGTAAAAGAGAGAATGTAAGTAGGGGCCTTTTACGTCGAACAATACAAGAGAGAATGTAAGTAGTGGTCTTCCATACGGAACAGTAAAAGAAAGAATGTAAGTAGGGGCCTTTTACGCGAACAATACAACAGAGAATGGTGTGGGAGGTTTGGGTCTAATTATTCGGAAAATCCTTCAAAAATTTGATTTTGAGATTTTGGTGGAAAATGATATTTTATTATCTTAGAAAGAATATAATTGAAGTCCAAATTCTTAAAGTAGACTATAAAGGCACGAAAAACACAGTCGAAAATGGTACAGGTAGTAAGAAATGTGTGAAAAACGGGAAGCCATTTTGCTATTTTCTCAATATGTCAGTTTTCTAAGGGTATGGGAAACTGTGTCAAACGTTTCTCAGAATCTATTCCATGAAATTGTCTGAAAATTTCCACATTTATCACAGAGATAATGTATTATGTCACCATAGAGAGATTTTTTTGATAAGATTTGTGAATTTTAAATTATAATCCTAAATCTGAATTTTTTACATAAATTTTGTCATAACATTTTGATTCTCAACTTTGTAATGATCTAATAAAAATTCCATAAGCTAAAGCCGTAAAATCTCTCTATGGTGACACACTATGGTACAATGTTGACAAGAGGGAAGAATATGGAGGTCATTCCTTCATTAGTTTTTGTGGAACGTTTGCCACAAGATTGTTATATTTTTTGATGTCAGACCCCCAAATTAGATCGCAAAATGGGTATCAACACAGATAATTAAAATTTTTCACCATAAATGTTGTTTTTTAACGTATATTGACGATACAGAATGATTAAAACCGCCCAATATAGGTAATTAATTTTTTTTTAGAAAAGACCCAAACCGCCCCTTAATTATTTGGGACTAAGCCATTTAAATTGTTTATAGTTGTTTGAAGTTGACGTCACTCGGGTTTTTGTTATTGTTTTTTTGCCATCCACGTTTATAAGTAATTCTCATTAAACTGTATTATCCAGATTATAAAAGTTCATGATTACACAGAGTTTTGTGTGTTGGTCCGTTATACTTCCGGGTGACAGTGTTGTGAGCTTCTTAGTCAAGCGCAAACTATCTATATTGTTGACTGAACAAGGTTACTCAATATTTTAAAGTTAATTATTAAGCTGTTACATTATTTTTCGCATTTTGTCCAATATTCTATAAAGAAAACAGAATAATAAATCATGATTTTTTAACTATTTCGAGATCAATCTTAACAGAAAACATCTGATTTTGGTTCTTGTAATCGAGTATACAAAGTGTAAGTTAAACAATCTAAAAAAAATACCTCGTCTAAATTCATGTGCTTATCATAGACATTTTAATGATGTAAATTTATTCAGTGCTTATTCCATACATATATAAACAGCTCAAAGCGCCTTTTCATCGCAATTGTAACCCAAAAATGTATGTTCAATAAAATATAGTCAGATTTTTTATAAATGGCGCGTGTTTCTCTGGTTTTTCTCAGCTGTCCCTCGATGAAAAGTTGTAAAAATGTTTGCCAACCCTTGAATCAATTTGTATAAACTGAATATAGATTTTGTGTCGTGTTGATGTCATATATAAAAAAAAGCTTTCTTCTTTAAGACCTATTAAAAAACTACTTTAAAACTGCTGTCATAAAATTCAAGATTTTACACTGTAAAAAATGTAAACAAGTTACGCACCACAAATAGGAGATGAATTCTTAGTTTTTCCTAAAAATCTCGTGCTGAGACGTATTACCGGCTAGTGATTATGTTTCACGTCATACTTGTTTCCGAAAAAAGACAATTCGTTTTAACTGCTATAGATAGAATGCTCTTGGCCAAGGAGTTCACAACATTGCCATCCGGAAGTATAACGGACCAACACACAAACTCTGTGTAACCATGAACTTTTATAGTCTGGTTAATACAGTTTAGTGAGAACAACTCACAAACGCGGATGGCAAAAACATTAACAAAGGCCTGAGTGACGTCATCTGCATACTATCTATAAACTTACAACTTATGTAGTTTGCCTTAAATTAGGAATTTATGATTTATTGGATGCTGTTTATATAACTTTGGAAAATTGTATCTATGCACGAACGTTTCACAGAGCATTTAAGGAGGGGGGGGGGGGGGCGACATTAAAAATGATGAATTTTGATCCAGTTTGCTAAAAATTAGATTTTGGTGAGATGTTGTCATGTGACTATTTGTCTGCATAAAAAATTGCATGAGAACTTCATCTTCAGTTTTTTCGATTCAAAAGAACGTATTTTGTGACCCATGATATGGTCAAATCCTGCCCATTTTTAGTTTCAGTCGACTGATTTCATGAAAGAATATCAAATAGTCTTTATAATTAAGTAAAGGCAAAAACATATCAATGAAAAGTAAAAACTCTCCTCTATCTTCAACAACCAATCACTTTGTTCTTAATAATGTCATGTGGTCACAATCCAATCAGAGATCGAGAGGAGAGTTTGTCCCTAAACTCGTTTACTTTGACTTTTAAATGCGTTATTCTCAAAACTGCAATCTTCGTCACTAAAAACCTATCTCCTCCTTCAATTTTCAACCAATCTTCTTCAAACTTTCTACAAATGAGTGTCATACAAATACGCAGGTCCTCTAGGAGCCAGAGTTTTCATAAAAATAAATTTTAAGAGTAATTTCAAATTGTGTAACTTTTTTCTAGGGGAATAATCAAGTAATAACTTTGAACTTAATTTTTAAAGTTTCTAATTAAAATATTAAAAATCGGGCTTCTAAAGCCTCTTTATTTTCCTTTTTTCTACCTCTGGCCAAAATATTATGGCAATCGGTTGGTAACCAAAAAAGCCTTTGACTTTTTAAGATGTGTTGTTCATTTTCCAATACGGCTTCGTTTCCATAGCAACGGGCAACTCGAAAAACATATATGCAATCATCCTTCCCAAACATATACATTATGACTGTGCATATAAGGTTAAGATATTTCATCAAATAAAAAAAATGACCTTTAGTGTCGCTCCCCCCCCCTTTCCCCGCCCCCCTTTAAAGGTTTTAACCCTCTCCTTACCACCTACAGGAAAAGCGTCACATTCGTTACGATACGACCAACATTTTTCTTATTCACATTTCTTTTGTATATCATAAAATGTAAAGAAAATAAGCAGTGAGTTGTAGAGCATGTTTTGCTAAAGACACTATTTATCGCAATTATTTACTGCTATTGTGTTTGAGTGATAAAAAATATATTTTTGTGTTAGTTGGTTGTGAACTTTTGTGAAAATCCTGAAACTGGCTGGTAAGGAGAGAGTTAAAACATATACCCTTTTCAACTATGCTAAACGATACGACACTCTCGTAAAGCTGCGAAAAGAAATCTACTTGTATCTATGGATAAGTTATTAAAGAGGACGGCTATGGAATTGGAATTTCACAATCAACCCCGAGAAGAACTGCTTCAAAATCCCACAGACAAGAACACAAAACTACAGAAATTCTTTCTTCATTAGAACTATCTCGGAGTGGAATGGGCTGGATGAACTGGTCATCATGGCACCACACCTAAACGATTTCAAGGCCCGACTGACATGGGCCCGCGCCCAATGAGGACGCCGCTGAAATACAACCAGACCATTGGTTTCTTCAGCGCCAACCATACATATACAGATAGATGGTTATCGAAATACGACGGAGAGATCACCAGTGTGGAACGACGTGATAGGAAAAGGATCCAAGACAGCTTTGATATGGAAGTCATCCAAAGATGGATGGAAGTGGGTGAACGTACAGATACATCCGACAAAGGAATGGACGTCTGATAATTCGGGTAGAAAAAGACTCTGGATAGAGGATCATTGATATGCTTGCAGGTGGTGAAGATACTGGGTATTTAGAAGAATGCCAAACCATTATTTTGTTTTCGGCATCATCTGGAAGGTAGAGACTACCATTCTGGGGTCAATGCAGAGGTGTTTGAAGACTGGCTAAAGAACCGTTTGCTGCCTTTCCAAAAGCACCCAGCCGTATTACATTGGACAACGCTACAATTCGGTGGCCCATGATCACCTCAGTGCTACAACTTCAGCAACTATAAAAACTGATATGATTTCATGATTCCAATCAGACAGCACTACATATTCTGATTATTTATCCAAGTCCCAACTATACTCCTAGTGAAAAGAAACAAACCTGAAACAGTTTCCAACGCAGACCGTCTAATCAATGAGTTTTGACACAAGGTTGCGGGACTTCCCTCATATCAATGTGAACGCAATCCAATCGAGCTCATTTGGACCCAAGTAAAGGGAAAGATGAGAGGTGGAACACCCAATTTACTTTCACCGACGAGGAAATAACCAATATAACATGGGTGGACTGGAAAAAGGCATGCTCCAACCTTCGCAAATCGGATGAAAATTACATTTCCTTGGATAGAGTGATGCCACGACATATTTCCATAGTCGTTTCATTTTTCCTTTTCCTCATCCTGTTCATTAGAATGTGATGATTGATGTGTCCAGTATGTCTTTGTTGCTGTTGGTGGTGTTGTTGTAGTTGTTGTTATTGCTGAACACATGTACATATTTGTGGAAACAATGTATCATAAATTGAAGAATTTCTACTTTTGACCAGTTTACATTAAATTTATGTAATCCTCTTTGGCATATACACAAGCTATTTCTATAAATTTCGCAATCAAAATGATGTTGAAAGAACGTAATGCTCACTGTCATTTGTATTCATCAGTAATGTGTATTGATAGTTATAAAGTTAAGATTTCTGATAGTTAAGGATTGACATTCGGTCCTTCATAAGCAGATACTGAATGTATATCGTTTAAGTTTCAATTAACCGAACATTCCATTTTAACGAATTCCTTCAAAATGGACAAGCGGAAAAGTCATAATTATGATACTGTAAATCATCTATAAGTTACGATCCTTACCAGTTATCGATTTTGATATAGCTGTTATAAGCGAAATCCTTTCCTATTGTTTTACAATTAATGAAAAAATATTTTTGATTAAGACAAATTGATTCAAGGTATTAACAAACTTTTGCAGCTGTGCATTGAGGGACAGCTGAGAAAAAGAAGAAAAACACAGCGTTACCAATTAGAAATCTGACTATGATAAAAATTGACCACGGACATTATTAATACACTAAATAAAAAATAGCGTATCTTTAATCTTGTTTTTTTCTTCTTCTGTTTTGGATCATTTTCAGGCCACCTACTTTAATTGGGCTAGATTACCTGCTGGTGGATCTGAAAACGATTGTGTATCAATGATGTATAATCAAGGATTCGGGTGGTACAACAAACCGTGTTATATCAAGCTTAGGTTTATTTGCCAACGCCTTAAAGACGGTACGTCCAAGAGACCGATGTTTTATTGTTGTAAATAATAAGATCGGATTGGCTCGACGTGTACATATATGCAGGTCTGACATCCGAACCGAACCCACTTATGGATCTAGTTTGAAATTTTTGTAATGGACAATATTTTGGATCTTTTTTTTTTTGGGGGGGGGGGGGGATTTCTATTACAACAAGTATCCCCTAATGAATTGGGTTATCAGACGTGCAAATAAGTGTACGTCGGATTGGTTACAGGTGCCCCATCGTCTTACAACATTTATTATGTCGGGGTAAATGGGATGATCAAAACTGAATCATTGTCGTAAATACATTTTTTACAACCTCTTGAATAAGGGGAATGACTATAATTCTTAAAAACTGATAAGAGCTAAAATCTCACATTTCATTGCAGCCTAACTTTAGAAACAACTGGTGTATCTTCCTCCCCCCATTATCTCTCTCTCTCTCTCTCTCTCTCTCTCTCTCTCTCTCTCTCTCTCTCTTTCTCTCTCTTTTTCCCTCTCTTTCTCTCCCTCTCTTTCTTTCTTTCTCTCTCTGTCTGTGTGTATGTGTCTGTCTGTCTGTCTGGTTGTCTCTCTTTCTTTCTCTCTAGTTCTCTCTCTCTCTCTCTCTCTCTCTCTCTCTCTCTTTCTCTCTACAAACACACACACACATACACACACACACACACATATATATATATATATATATATATATATATATATATATATATATATATATATATGGTTGAGGGGAATTAGCTGGAATCATATAGAGTGCTCGACAGGTTCTTGGACCCAATTATTTATTCGTTCTCAACTCGTATCTCCTCCGACAACGTTGTTTCATCCAATTGGAATCGTCAGGGAAGCCCTTTAAAATCCTTCTGTTCGTGAGGTATGTTGTTGTGTTCTGTGCACCAGTATTGTTTCCATCTATAGGTTTGTTGCGCATGTCTGCATATGTGGATGTGTGTGTATGCGAGCTTGGTGTGTATGGTGTTGGGGGTGGGGGGGGGGGGTGTCTGTGGTAGTGGGTGTTTCATAGGGTTGTGTAATTGTATTGGACAGTAAGCATTTTTTCCTGTGCTAGCACGTGCTGCTTACTGTCTAATACACACTACACTACCCAATGAAACAACTACTACCCTAGACGCCCCCCCCCCCCCCATAAAAAAACAAACAAAACAAAACAAAAAAAAACCCCAAAAAGACAAAACAACAAAAAACAAAAATAAAACAAAAAAACCCCAAAAAACATAGGCTATACACCCAGTTGGGGTACACACACATATAGATACACACACACACACACACACACACACACACACACACACACATCCACACGATCACACACATGCGCAACAAATCTACATCCGGAAACAACATTGGCGCCAGATCATTTTAACAAGACTTACATAACACTTATAAAATATCAAAATTACTTGAAATCTAATAATAATAATAATGATGATGATGATAATAATAATAATAATAATAATAATAATAATAATAATAATAATAATAATAATAATAATAATAATAATAATAATAATAATAATGATAATAATAACAATAGTTTAAATCGTAGAAAACGTGTGTAAAAATTGCACCAATGTGGCATAAATAGAACAGACACATTAAACCAGCAAACAGGGGACATTTCTTAGAGCCCCCCCCCCCCCCCCCCCGAAGATATAGATAGATCGAGGTTGACGTCACTCATGTCTTTGTTATTGTTTTTTTTTTTTTTTTTGCCATCCGTGTTTATGAGTAATTCTCACTAAATTGTATTAACCTGATTATAAACGATCATGATTACACACCGTTTTCTGTGTTGGCCAGTTATACTTCCGGATGGCAATGTTGTGAACTTCTTAGCCAAGTGCATACTATCTATATAGAGATAGTGTGCACTTGGCTAAAAAGTTCACAACATTGCCATCCGGAAGTAAAACTGGCCAACACACAAAACTGTGTGTAACCTTGAAGGTTTATAGTCTGGTTAATACAGTTTAGTGAGAAGTACTCATAAACGCGGATGGTAAAAAACAATAACAAAGACATGGGTGACGTCATCTTCAAACTATCTATATGTTCCCGAAGTCCCATGTTTGATAAATGTTTGTCAAGATGAGGATCATTTAAATCGATCATATTTGAAGGACGACTTTTCCGGCCAACGTTTTTTAATTACAAGTTTGCCCCGAGTGTGGTAGTTATAAAAACACTCATGGTTAATTCACTCATTCCTGTAGATAGTTCTTAATGACGTCACTCAGGTCTTTGTTACTGTTTTTTGCCATCCGCGTTTATGAGTCATGCTCACTAAACTGTATTAACCTGACTATAAACGTTCACGGATAAACACAGTTTTGTGTGTTGGTCCGTTATACTTCCGGATGGCAATGTTATGAGCTTCTTGGCCAAGCGCATACTATCTATAGATTTTTGCTACTTTTCACAATAGGAAAAAAATGTATTAAAAATGAGCATGTACATAGATAGTTTTATTTAACTACCATTTACATGCCAAAACTAAAAACATTAGCTTTGATACTACGCTTTTACTGTGTATCACAAAAATGTAATAAATAGGCATGGGGTAAAAGTAACCCGGGCAAATTATGGATATAGTCGGTGTTGGGGTTGAGTGAGTTAATAATAATATACTAAAATGTTTTATGTTTCAGGTGACTTGGCAGCTCACAAGGCTAATTTGGCATCCAAATATACCGGTAAATATTTAGATAACTTCCTTTTGTCGTGATATGATTGCATTGGGCGGGGTGTATCATTTGTCTGAATCTGCTTCTTTGTGATCGTACAATAATAATAATAATAATAATAATAATAATAATAATAGTAATAATAATAATAATAATAATAATAATAATAATATATAATAATAATAATGATGATGATGATGATGATGATGAGGATGATGATGATGATATATAATAATAATAATAATAATAATAATAATAATAATAATAATAATAATAATAATAATAATAATAATAATAATAATAAATAATAATAATAATAATAATAATATAATAATAATATAATGATGATGATATAATAATAATAATAATAATAATAATATAATAATAATAATAATAATATATAATAATGAATAATAATAATAATAATAATAATATAATAATATAATAATAATAATAATAATAATAATAATAATAATAATAATAATAATAATAACAATAATAATAATAATAATAATGAATAATGATAATGATGAATATATAGTAATAATAATAATAATAATAATAATAATAATAATAATAATAATAATAATAATAATGATAATAATAATAATAATAATAAAGTGTTCTTCTAAAGCGCTAAATGCCCAAGCCTCAAAGCGCTTAAAATGAGCTTTTACATAGAGCAATATCCACTAAACGTGCTTAAAGCGCTTTACAAGGGGCCTCTGGCCAACAGCAACACACAACATGTAGGACGAGACATTTGAGAAAAATCCTAACCAAACGAACGCATATCGATATATTTCCATGGGAAATTAAGTGGTTGGAAGTTTTTTGGACTGGTGGTGCTAAGTAGTTTTCTTGGGATTCCCAAATAGCTCAGTTGGTAGAGCACTCGCTTCACACGCAAAGGGACCGAGATCGATCCCGGGTGCAATCGAGGTTTTTTCTGACCCCCCCCCCCATCCCCCCCATCCCCCCCATCCCCCCATCCCCCCCCCCATCCCCACCCCTTCCACTGTCCACCCAGCTTTCAATGGATAGCCGAGTCTTTAGATTTGGCGGAAGGGACTTTGCGATAGACTAGCTTGCTATCCAAAGGATAACAAGCAATTGCTATGGTCAGGCTACAATGACCGAATAGCTCTGAAAGACTACTTTAGTAGTCTTCTAATCCTACAGCATCAAAAACAGTACCAAATTCTCCACAGAACGAACGCCATTCTGGCTCACAAGCATTCGTTAAGCAATAACAAGAAGAAGAAAATGAAAACGTAAAATGTAATTTATTATTCTTAATTTTTGTTTTGCTCAGTATGGGTTTAGAGACCCTAACAACTCTTATTAATCGTTTTGCCCTTTATCTTATCGACCTGATTATATATATATATATATATATATATTATATATAATATATATATATATATATATATATATATATATAATCTTGTGGGATACAAATATGGTACGAATAGGGCCTGACAAGTAACAATGGAGCGAATAATCATTGTAAATATTTACCACGATGTTGGAGTAAGTCTACACTGATGTTTCAGGCGTTGTAGCCATCGTCAGGAGTGTGTGTTACATGGGTTTGGTTTGTTGTGTGTAGTTGTTGCTTGCAACAAGCAATTATATATATATATATATATATATATATATATATATGTATGTGTGTGTGTGTGTGTGTGTGTGTGTGTGTATGAGTGTTGGTGGGTACTCGTAGGTACGAATGTGCTCGATAATGATGGCTAGAGCTAATATAAAATATAAATTGTCACTCACATTATATGGCCGAGACGTTCGTTTCTGTGGCTTTCGTCCACGTCTTCAGTCGGCATAATGTCCGAAGAAAAAATTGTATTAAACGGTATAAAAATTTTTTCTTCGGACATTATGCCGACTGAAGACGTGGACGAAAGCCACAGAAACGAACGTCTTGGCCATAAAATGTGAGTGACAATTTATATTTAATATTTAATATTATATATATATATATATATATATATATATATATATATATATATATATATATATATATATATATATATTCAAATCGTTTTACTACAATTTTCCCAGTGACATGCGCAGATGGTTGGAGACAGATCCCCAACACAAGAAAGTGTGTCCGATTAAATTTTGAGAAGGTCCCATGGATGGAAGCCTTTGACTCGTGCTATAACGGTACCAATCTGAATGACTCAAATCTCAGGCCCAACTTGTTAAACGTCGAGAACCATGAAGAAAACGATTATTTCCAAGGTAGATAAAACACATCATCATCATCATCATTATCATCATAATCATCATCATCGTCATCATC
Organism: Berghia stephanieae; assembly: GCF_034508935.2. Classification (NCBI taxonomy): domain Eukaryota; kingdom Metazoa; phylum Mollusca; class Gastropoda; order Nudibranchia; family Aeolidiidae; genus Berghia; species Berghia stephanieae. The sequence continues at coordinate 33,574,732 of NC_088370.1, read as the reverse complement.
ATCATCTTTTTCTTCTAATCCTTCTTCTTCTTCTTCTTCTTCTTCTTCTTCTTCTTCTTCTTCTTCTTCTTCTTCTTCTTCTTCTTCTTCTTCTTCTTCTTCTTCTTCTTCTTCTTCTTCTTCTTCTTCTTCTCCTCCTCCTCCTCCTCCTCCTCCTCATCATCATCATTCCCTTCGTCCTCCTCCTCCTCTTCTTCTTCTTCTTCTTCTTCTTCTTCTTCTTCTTCTTCTTCTTCTTCTTCTTCTTCTTCTTCTTCTTCTTCTTCTTCTTCTTCATCTTCTTCTTCTCCCTCCTCCTCCTCCTCCTCCTCCTCCTCCTCCTCCTCCTCCTCCTCCTCCTCCTCCTCATCCTTCCCTTTGTCCTCCTCCTCCTCCTCCTCTTCTTCTTCTTCTTCTTCTTCTTCTTCTTCTTCTTCTTCTTCTTCTTCTTCTTCTTCTTCTTCTTCTTATTATTATTATTATTATTATTATTATTCTTTTCCTCATCCTCCTCTGCATATTAGGGGAATCGGGTGGAAGGGGGGAGGAGGAGGGGGGGGGGAATCAATCTTTGACACATCTTATCCAGCCCGGGACATTTCCACATTAAAAATAAAGACCTTCATATTGCTGTTCTTTTTTTGTTTTGTTTTGTTTTGTTTTTCCAGGAAAGCTGGCATATCCAGGTAGGACTACATACACACCATTCTGGATCGCCCCCACCGATTCGTCTACGGAAGGAGAGTACACGAATACGGTCAAAAATGATGCTGAACGGGTAAGGGAATCATGGTTTTAGCAATTATTATAGTCACTTTCATCATCATCATCATCATCATCATCATCATCATCATCATCATCATCATCATCATCATCATCATCGTCATTGTCATTATCACCATTATAGACATCATAATTAACATCCTCATCCTTCTCATCCTCATCATCATCATTATCATCATCATAATCTTCATCATCGTCGTCATAGTCATCATCATCTATGTTTACATCCGTAAAGTTTTAACATCCCCAAGACTCCTTGGAAATTGGAAGTACAAGACGTCATTAGTAATCAAGACATACAAGGTCGCTGGTAATAAATATACTGTCGAAATACAGTTCAACAGTCGTGACGTCACTTGCCTCGTATTAACGCATAGTAACTTAGTAACTGTTTCTAAAATATCGGAACAATGGCGGACGCCCTTATGAAATACTTCTCCGACGAGCATGAAAGTGTATCCAGAGGAGAAAAACATTATAAATCTGATCATGTTTTTAATTCTGATCACATGACATGTGAAAAAGTTATAGCCAGCATGAAGAATAAAAAGTACCGATTTTCTTTTTTTAGAACCAAGCTGCTGGTTCTCAATTTAGTTATCTCTTTATTCTCTCTTTAGAGAGAGAGAGAGAGAGAGAGAGAGAGAGAGAGAAAGAGAGAGAGAGAGAGAGAGAGAGAGAGAGAGAGAGAGAGAGAGAGAGAGAGAGAGAGAGAGAACACTCGCCGGGATTTGCAAATTTTGTTATTGTTGAGGTTGCTATGATACAAGTAAACATCTTAATGATGACGGCTAACAAAGTTCATTTTAATCGTCTCAAAACGGTATTATGTCGGAACGAACCAGATGCCTAAAAGCCGAATTAAATGTTAAAATGATAAAAAATATAAATTGTTGGCATTAGCACCCTAAAACATGGTATCCATTCTCCTCAATAAATCATTCAAACTCAACACAAGTCTGATATTTCTGGCTATAAATTCAATTTTCAACATCTTAACCAACCCGACTTAATACCGTTTTGAGGCGAAGGGTCACATATTTGAAGGGACGAGTTTTCTGTTCAACAGTTTTAAAATGTGTTTTTTTTTTTAAAGTACGTCATATAGATAGTATGCGCTTGTCCAAGAAGCTAAAAACATTGCCATCCGGAAGTATAACGGACCAACACACAAATCTATGTGTATCCATGAACGTTCATAGTCGGGTTCACACAGTTAAGTGAGAGTAAACGTGGATGGCAAAAAACAATAACAAAGACATGAGTGACGTCATCTTCGTTCTGTCTATAAATACAAATTTCAGCATCCAAAACAACCCAAAATTATAAAAAACAAACTTGAGCTTTCATGTGTAGCTCAATATCTACTAAACGTGCTCAAAGCTCTTTACAAAGGGTGCCTAACAAGCAGCAACGAGCAGAATGTTAGAACGAGACATGACGCTTGTTAGGCGATATTAAATTTTTACACTAGGCGGTGCAAAAACCAAATAATGACGTCAAACTGCCAGTCCTTTTGGATTTCAGTATCAGGCTATAACATAACGATGGCTACGGCCTGGTACTGAAATCCAAAAGGACTGGCAGTTTGACGTCATTATTTGTTTTTTGCACCGCCTAGTGAGTTGTCGTTAGTAGAGCTCATGGAAACAAGTTATTTCATTGGTTGAACTATTGAATACAACTCACGATTTGTTTTCTTTTGTGGCAAAAGACTGGCATTTTGACGTCATTTTTTGGTCAGTATCAGGGCATAACTTAACGAAGGCCACAGTGTCAGGCTATAAGTTAACGATGGCTACGGTTCTAGTGTCAGGCTATAAGTTAACGCTGGCTACGGTTCTAGTGTCAGGCTATAAGTTAACGTTGGCTACGGTCCTAGTGCCAGGCTATATGTTAACGATGGCTACGGTTCTAGTGTCAGGCTATAAGTTAACGATTGCTACTGTTCTAGTGCCAGGCTATAAGTTAACGATTGCTACGGTTCTAGTGTCAGGCTATAAGTTAACGATGGCTACGGTTCTAGTGTTAGGCTATAAGTTAACGCTGGCTACGGTTCTAGTGTCAGGCTATAAGTTAACGATGGCTACAGTTCTAGTGTTAGACTATAAGTTAACCATGGCTGCTGTTCTAGTGTTAGGCTATAAGTTAACGATGGCTACGGTTCTCGTGTCAGGCCATAAGTTAACGATGGCTACGGTTCTCGTGTCAGGCTATAAGTTAACGATGGCTACGGTTCTAGTGTCAGGCTATAAGTTAACGATGGCTACGGTTCTAGTGTCAGGCTATAAGTTAACGATTGCTACGGTTCTAGTGTCAGGCTATAAGTTAACGATGGCTACGGTTTTAGTGCCAGGCTATATGTAACGATGGCTACGCTAGAACCCTCTCGGACTGGCAGTTTGACGTCATTTTTTTAGATTTGTGTAGCGTCTAGTGAGCTGTCGTTACTAGATCTCATGGAAACAAGTTATACCATTGGTTGAACTATTGAAGACAACTCACGATTTGTTTTCTTTTGTGACCAAAGACTGGCATTTTGACGTCATTTTTTTGTCAGTGTCAGGCTATAAGTTAACCATGGCTACGGTTCTAGTGTTAGGCTATAAGTTAACGATGGCTACGGTTCTAATGTCAGGCTATAAGTTAACGATGGCTACGGTTCTAGTGTCAGGCTATAATATGTTAACGATGGCTACGCTAGAACCCTCTCGGACTGGCAATTTGACGTCATTTTCTAGGTTTGTGGAGCGTCTAGTGAATTGTCGTTAGTGGAGCTCATGGAAACAAGTTATTTCATTGGTTGAACTATTGATTTTAACTCACGATTTGTTTTCTGTTGTGAACAAAGACTGGCATTTTGACTTCATTTTTTGGTCAGTGCCAGGCTAAAAGTTAACGATGGCTACGAAAAGGATCACTTCCCAAGACAGCCCTGTACTGGACGGCATGTGGGAATAGAAACCCGGCGAAGGACCGTGGAAAAAATAAATAAAGGGAAGTATGTCTGCCATAGAATACAGCCACCGCAACAAAAAAATGGAGATGTCTGGTGGATGCCTTATGTGCCCCAAGGCCCGAAGACGACTAAAGAAGTAGTATCTCTCGCTCTTTTATTCTTCTTCTTCTTCAAGTACCAAGTCTGTGCCAGACATCGGTGATCATGGTACGCCATTCATCTTTCTGATCAGATAACCTCAGAATACTAATGTTACTCTGAGAAAACGGACTTATTATGGACATATTCGGAGGCACAACACCATCCAAAATTAGTGATAGAAGGAATAGTAGCTGACAGAGAGGCACGGGGCAACCAAGGAAGTCCTGGATAGGAAATGTAGAGGCAACAACTGGCAAAGAGATAATCGACTGCTCGGTAATGGCCCTTGAGCGTTAAGAATGGCGTTTCAAGACAGAATGTATTATCGCCGAACAGGCGTCATGTCCCGTCCTACATGTTAAGTATTGCTGTTGGCCAAAGCCCCCTGAAAAGCGCTTTGAGCACGTTTAGTGGATATTGCGATATATAAAAGCACAATATTTTTGTTTAAAGATGGAGAATGGATGATCGTTATTAATAACTAGCATATATTTAGACTAGATTCCACGATGCCATCACTCCGAAACCAGAAGATCAATTTTATACAAGGTATTTCTAACCAGTCGTCAGGAAGAATGATTTTACACTTCCAGTGAGATTGGAACCAGTTTTTTTTTTACCCCATACTTCTTTTGCTATTACAACAATGTCAAATCAAGCGCATAATTGAATTGGTAACAAGCATACGGCCTTTTTCGGACGCTTCCAAATTTTCAGTTTAGAAATAAAAGCTTAATAATATATTACATTCTCCACGAGTAGCCGTCGCCTTATATCTATAAAAACAAAGGCAACACGTCACCTTAATTCATTTTTGCCACATGGTGTTCGAATTTTTAACGCGCAACTGTGATTTAAATTAAATATTGTCTTTTAACTTTTAAATACACACACACACAAGTTAGGACTAAAGGCCAGAGGTATGGCCTATCTCAATTAATCAAATTAATATATAAAGTGTTGCTATTGGTTCTTGGTTGTATAATTTTACATTTCTGTGCATTTGCATATATATATATATATATATATATATATATATATATATATATATTGTCGCCATGGATTCTCAACTTTGTATTTATACATTTTCATGCATGCCACGTCTTTAAACGAATTTCCATTTTATGGATGAATAAAGTATATCTTATCTAATTATCTTATCTTATATTATATTATATTATATTATATTATATTATATTATATCATATATTATATTTTATTATATTATATTACATTATATTATATTATATTATATTATATTATATTATATAATTTTCTTTCTGGCAGGTGTCTTATCTCCCTTGGAAACCTAGGTTCAGGCCATCAGGTGCAAAGGATTGTGTCTTACTTGTGGCTGGAAGAAATGGCGCCGAAAACAAATTCGTAGAGGAAAACTGTCAGATAAGACAGCCATATGTGTGCCAATATGTCGTGCCGCGTAAGTATAGATAGAACGAAGATGACGTCACACAGGCCTGTCAGATAAGACAGCCATATGTGTGTCAATATGTCGTGCCGCGTAAGTATAGATAGAACGAAGATGACGTCACACAGGCCTGTCAGATATGACAGCCATATGTGTGTCAATATGTCGTGCCGCGTAAGTATAGATAGAACGAAGATGACGTCACACAGGCCTGTCAGATAAGACAGCCATATGTGTATCAATATGTCGTACCGCGTAAGTATAGATAGAACGAAGATGACGTCACACAGGCCTGTCAGATAAGATAGCCATATGTGTGTCAATATGTCGTACCGCGTAAGTATAGATAGAACGAAGATGACGTCACACAGGCCTGTCAGATAAGACAGCCATACGTGTGTCAATATGTCGTGCCGCGTAAGTATAGATAGTATGCGCTTGGCTAAGAAGCTCATAACATTGCCATTCGGAAGTATAACGGACCAACACACAAAACTACGTGTATCCATGAACGTTTCTAGTCAGGTTAATACAGTTCAGTGAGCATTACTCATAAACACGGATGGCAAAAAACGAAAACAAAGACCTGATTGACGTCATCTTCGAACTATCTATAGATAGAACGAATATGACGTCACACAGCCTTTTTTATTGTTTTTTGCCATCCGCGTTTGTGAGTTCTCACTAAACTGCATTAACCAGACTATAAAAGTTTATGGTTACACAGATTTTGTGAGTTGGTCCGTTATACTTCCGGATGGCAATGTTGTGAACTCCTTGGCCAAGCGCATTCTATCTATATACTTGTCATAGTGGCCAGGGAGGAACTTGCTGTGTCTTCGTCTATTCCCCTCCATCTGTTTTCCAACTGTTTCCTGTCTTTGTCTTGGAATGAGATTACTTAGTTTTGTCCTGATCCTGGCCAGAGTCCTTGACTGGGAGGAAAACAGTCGAGTGTATAGTTAAAGCTTTTGCAGATGATATTTTTTTCCTTGTTAATCATCTTTCTCATGTAATGTTTTTTTAAAAAATTCTGATTCTTAACATATGATTTGTAAACATTTGAGTGTGTTCTTTTAGTGGGGACTTGTATTGGTGTCTGGTTGAGACTTTTAGCTTATCTCAAACTAAGTACACTGATAGTATGTTCTTGGAATCTACATCTATTCCCTATTTGCACCATCTCCCTTTGTCATATTTTTTCTTTGGCTGCTTTAATTGTAAATCTGTAATATTTTAACGATTCCATTTTCTTCTTTTTACTGTCGCAGGAGCCGTAAAACCCTTAAAAACAAAACAAAACAATATAAACGTGTAGTCGGAGGCGGGGGTTGAGGGGTGGGGGGGGGGGGCGGCATAACCGCGTCACGTGACCTGATTTGGAGATCCCAAATCGTTAATATTTAGTAAACAATAGGCTTAAGCAGTGGTGACGTCACTTCCCTCGTAACCGAGTAAATGGTTCTAAACTGTCGGAAACACAATGGCAGACGCCCTTATGAAATACTTCTCCGACGAGCATAAAGTGTATCCAGAGGAGAAAACCGTTATAAATCTGATCATGTTTTGACTTTCATGAATTCTGTTCACATGACACATGTACAAGTTCTAGCCAGCATGAAGAGTGCCATGCCCAGGATAGCCCTCAGATGCCCCCCCCCCCCCCCCCCCCTTAGGGAATGTGAAGAAAGGGCCGCCAGCTGGAGATCTGGAGGAGGAGCATCTAAAGAGAAATGACAGCTAGTTGATAGTCTTGGGGACACTGACAAAAATGGCCTCCAACAAGAAAGACAGCGTCCCATGGTGTCAGTCTTATGTGCTGATCAAGCACAAAGAGGATAAGAAAGCAAGAAAGTAAGATTTTGGGCAAACTCGTATAAATGCAATTTGGCTCTTTTTCACAAATGCTTTGTGTCAAGGCATTCCACGAACACGGCCTAAAATAAAAATAGGACCAAATGTAACCTATGTGTAACCTTTAACCTTTTGTAGTTTGTTAGGAGTACTTATAAAAAAAAAAAATTAAAATTGAGCTTTATATAGCGCAATATCCACTAAATGTGCTCAAAGCGCTTTACAATGGGTCCTTGGTCAACAGCAACATTTAACATGTAGGACGGGACATGCCGCCTGTTAGGCGAAATTACAATTTTTCGGACACAGACAACGCTGTTAACGGCTAGGTACTCATTTTACACCTGAGTACGGTGAGAGGATGTGAGTAAAGAGCCTTTTCCAAGGACTCAACTATGCGCCGAGCGCGAGGCTGGAAACCTGGACCTTCCGATCCGAAAGCGAGTGTCATACCACTAGACCACATAGCCGCACAACTTAGAACTAAGCACTCAAATGGCGGTCTTAAGAAACAAAATTAAAGTGTGACGTTGTCTTCTATTTCAATTCAGTTCAAACAACTCCAAGAGTGAAGGAATGTCCAGAGGGCTGGGAGAAGTACGCTCCATCAGAGACGTGTTTCAAGGTCATGGCTGAAAAGAGAAGGCAGTGGCAGAAGGCCAGGGATGAATGCAAGGAGATGGAGGCTGACTTGGCTGTTATCCCTGATCAGGAGACGCTGGACTTTGTCAAAGGTGAAGATGTTTGGCCAGACTTGAGCTCTTTTTTTTTAATCTCCGTCTTCGTCGTCGTCATCGTCATGATCATCACCATTATCACATCATCATCATCATCATCATCATCATCATCATCATCATCATCATCATCATCATCATCATCATCATTATCATCATCATCACCATTATCACATCATCATCATCATCATCATCATCATCATCATCATCATCATCATCTCCATCATCACATCATCATCATTATCATCATCATCATCATCATCATCATCATCATCATCATCATCATCATAATCGTCCTCTTCTTCCCACTCTTCTCCTGACTTTTAAAAAATGAAATATTGTTTTCATAGTAGTAGTAGCGTATGGCTACACCTCCAGATTATGTTTGTCGATCCATGATGTCAGGTCATCTCCGACTTCAAAGATTGTTTCGTATCCCCCCCCCCCCCCCCCCCCCCCCCCCCCTTACTTCCAATTTTGTTACTGGGCATTGCAGGACCGGATGATCGATGTAGACATGAAATAATGTTGGTGCAATGACTGAGCCCTGTGGTTCACCGTTTCTTAATTATTGTTTTCATGACCATGCACATCAAACTTCTGATAAAAAGGAAAGAAAATTGTAACTATTGTTGCGATTTGTTTTTATCCATTTTGGTCACGGTTAGTTAACTTTGTCATTCATCTCTTTATTTATGTTTTTCGTTTATTTTGGGTTTATTTTGTGTATTTTTTGTTTTTTTTTTTTTCTTTTCACAATCTAAAACAATGTAGTTATAGATAATTTAATTTTTCTCCTCTTTTCTTTCAGACATTGCTAAAACCAGCCGTTATTGGATCGTCTCTGGACAAGGTCGGAAGGGACGTTTTCGTGGCTTGGACAAACACTGGGTGAGGAAAGTTTATTAGTTGTCGTTAAGTTAGATCTCAATATTATTTGACAAAACTGAGGTGAGGAAAGTTAAGTGTTTAGTAAGTTATTTAGAATTGTAATACTTGTTAATTCAAGATTGCTATACAGTATATTTGAGAAAACACGAGTAAAAGAAGATGACTAGTTGTTAGTATGCATTTCGTTATTATATATGGACACAATCGAGTAAGAGTAAGTGTGTTGAAGTAAGAAATACTTTAGTTTGTTATTGAACAATCGATAAATGAGTACGAGAAAACAGATTTATAGTAATATAAAAATGGAAATATAATATTATATTAAAAAAGATAATAAGAGATAGATAATTATAATAATAAAATGATATAATATAAATTTAATATATAATAATAATAATAATAATAATAATATAATTAATATATAATAATAATAATTAATTATAATAATAATAATAATAATAATAATAATAATAATAATAATAATAATAATAATAATAATAATAATAATAATAATAATAATAATAATAATAAGATAAATGAAATAAATAATAATAAAAATAATAATAAAAAATAATAAAAATAAAAAAAGATAAAAAGAAAAAAAAGAGAAGAAGAAGAGAAGAAGAGAGAAGAAGAGAAGAAGAAGAAGAAGAGAAGAGAAGAAGAAGAAGAAGAAGAAGAAGAAGAAGAGAAGAGAAGAAGAGAAGAAGAAGAAGAGAAGAAGAAGAAGAAAGAAGAAGAGAAGAAGAAGAAGAAGAAGAAGAAGAAGAAGAAGAAGAAGAAGAAGAAGAAGAAGAAGAAGAAGAAGAAGAAGAAGAAGAAGAAAGAAGAAGAAGAAGAAGAAGAAGAAGAAGAAGAAGAAGAAGAAGAAAGAAAGAAGAAGAAGAAGAAGAAGAAGAAGAAGAAGAAGAAGAAGAAGAAGAAGAGAAGAAGAAGAAGAAGAAGAAGAAGAAGAAGAAGAAGAAGAAGAAGAAGAAGAAGAAGAAGAAGAAGAAGAAGAAGAAGAAGAAGAAGAAGAAGAAGAAGAAGAAGAAGAAGAAGAAGAAGAAGAAGAAGAAGAAGAAGAAGAAGAAGAAGAAGAAGAAGAAGAAGAGAAGAAGAAGAAGAAGAAGAAGAAGAAGAGAAGAAGAAGAAGAAGAAGAAGAAGAAGAAGAAGAAGAAGAAGAAGAAGAAGAAGAAGAAGAAGAAGAAGAAGAAGAAGAAGAAGAAGAAGAGAAGAAGAAGAAGAAGAAGAAGAAGAAGAAGAAGAAGAAGAAGAAGAAGAAGAAGAAGAAGAAGAAGAAGAAGAAGAAGAAGAAGAAGAAGAAGAAGAAGAAGAGAAGAAGAAGAAGAAGAAGAAGAAGAAGAAGAAGAAGAAGAAGAAGAGAAGAAGAAGAAGAAGAAAGAAGAAGAAGAAGAAGAAGAGAAGAAGAAGAAGAAGAGAAGAAGAAGAAGAAGAAGAAGAAAGAAGAAGAAGAAGAAGAAGAAGAAGAGAAGAAGAAGAAGAAGAAGAAGAAGAAGAAGAAGAAGAAGAAGAAGAAGAAGAAGAAGAGAAGAAGAAGAAGAAGAAGAAGAAGAAGAAGAAGAAGAAGAAGAAGAAGAAGAAGAAGAAGAAGAAGAAGAAGAAGAAGAAGAAGAAGAAGAAGAAGAAGAAGAAGAAGAAGAAGAAGACGTGACATCAGACTGTTGAATCCATTTAGAGACCTCTAGAATTTAGTTTATAACAAAACCATTGTATTTCCTCTTGATTCCTCAGACTGAGTTTAAAGCCTGGAGGAATCCCCCTAGGAACCTGATGGTTGACGAATATTGTGTGGAGATGATCGGATTGAAGGAAGGGAAATGGAATGATAAGAGCTGTAGAGCTAAAAATCACTTCATCTGTGAGAAGGCTGCAGCCTTGCCCAGTTAGGTTGCTGGGACAGGACGCTGATTCGTGTCAGGCTTTGAAATTATTGTTAGATTTAGGCTTTATTTGTAAAAAAAAAGAGTATTTATATAGTCAGTTAGAGAGAGAGAGAGAGAGAGAGAGAGAGAGAGAGAGAGAGAGAGAGAGAGAAAGGAGGGGGAAGGGAGAGAGATTTATAAAATCTGGTCGGAAATTCTGATTCGTTTGGGGTCAGTGTTAGCATTCCATGTATCCATGGTTATAGATTTATCTAACGCATAAATGTGTTTCGATTCTAGTTGAGTTCTGACAATAAAAAAGCTTTATGACATCATTAGACAAATGAATAAGAACCTTGTCAGCCTTTGTTATTCATAGCGTTCCTTAATGATAGGAATTTAAGTGGCTATAAAAAGTCCTCTCGTGGCGTAATAATAACCTCTTTTAACACTTTAAAAAATACAACACACTTAAATTCATAATCGACAAATAGGTGAATTTTGGCATTTACAAAAGTTACTGCAACAACACAGTCACAGTTTGTGAGAGAAAACCTTTTCTGAACTCAAAGAAAAGGCTACCAGGCCTTATCTAATTACAATTATGACGATCATCTGGAAACTTGTATCATGACATTGGTCACAGACTGTCCAGTTTGAAGATGACCAATGGCACCTGCGTGTTGTTCTTAACTAAGTCGTGGCATCGCGTAGATTAATGGATGGTATTTTGTATTGTGTTTCCCTGCCTTGAAAATGTTTCAAGAAGACATGGATGGCAAAAAAATAATAATCTACACACTTCCTGTCCAGAGTAAGGGACTAAAAGGTCATTTTAGCACGTGCGTTACGTGGTGAGCGAATTTCAGGTCAAAAAACAAAAACATCAACTATCGGTACACAGAAAGTCTAATGGTAAACAGTGGAAAATCATTAGCCTACGCCAACGGATAAAAAAGTAATGACAAAAAAAATAAGATGAACTTGCATGGTGCATGAGAAGATTATGTAGTCCATCAGAGCAATTGGTCTATGGAGCCGGAGTTTATCCCAGTTTCTAAAGCGTGAATTTAGTTTATTTTATAGATGGAATCTTATTGAGTATTATAGAGAAAATAACTTAGTTAAGGGAGACAATCATGAAAACTTTGTAAATTGTAAATCAACAGTCGCTTCCCTTCGTAATTATAAGTACAACTTATCACATAATATTGAGTCAAGCAGTGTATTTTCTAGTTGTTGTGAATAGTGTAGAATACGCTTCAACAGTCGTAACGTCACTTCCTTCCTAATGACGCATGGTAACTTAGCAACACTGGCTCTAAACTATCGGAACAATGGCGGACGCCCGTATGAAATATTTCTCCGGCGAGCATAAAAGCTTATCCAGAGGATAAAAAAAGATAAATTTGATCATGTTTCGACTTTTACACATTCTGATCACAAGACATATGAAAAGTTCTAGCCAGCTTGAGAATAAAAAGTAATGATTTTCTTTGTTTAGAACCAAGATGGCCGCCGTTGCCGGGCGGCGTGACATCAGACTACTGAATCCAGGATTTTTCCGCTTGGCTCAGAAGCTCACAACATAGCCGTCCGGAATTAAAACGAACCAACACACAAAACTATGTGTAACCATGAACCTATAGTCTGGTTAATACAGTTTTGTGAGAATTACTCATACACATGGATGGCGAAAAATAATAACAAAGACCCGAGTGACGTCAACTTCGTTCTATCTATAGTCCGTTCCACAAACTGTACGTTCGCGTTGACGTGGATATCTTCGCAACCTTTTGATGGATTTTTAATCCAACCGTCGCCATCGTAAACTTATAGCCTGACCGTAGCCTTCGTAAAGTTATGGCCTGATACTGACCAAAAAATGACGTCAAAATGCCAGTCTTTTGCCACAAAAGAAAACAAATCGTGAGTTGTATTCAATAGTTCAACCAATGAAATAACTTGTTTCCATGAGCTCTACTCCCGAAAACTCACTAGGCGGTGCAAAACCAAATAATGACGTCAAACTGCCAGTCCTTTTGGATTTCAGTATCAGGCTATAGATAGAATGCGCTTGGCCAAGGAGTTCACAACATTGCCATCCGGAAGTATAACGGACCAACACACAAACTCTGTGTAACCATGAACTTTTATAGTCTGGTTAATACAGTTTAGTGAGAACAACTCACAAACGCGGATGGCAAAAACAATAACAAAGGCCTGAGTGACGTCATCTGCATACTATCTATAAATAGTTCAAAGATGACGTCACTCAGGTCTTTCTTATTGTTTTTTTTTTGCCATCCGCGTTTATGAGTAATGCTCACTGAACTGTTTTAACCCGACTATAAACGTTCATGGATACACACAGTTTTGTGTGTTGGTCCGTTATACTTCCGGATGGCAATGTTATGAGCTTCTTAGCCAAGCGCATACTATCTATAGCATAACGATGGCTACGTTTTTACTCCAACTGTAGTTATCGTAAACTTACAGCCTGACACTGACCAAAAAATGACGTCGAAAGAGAAGTCGTTGACTTCAAAAGAAAACCAAATCGTGAGTTGATTCAATAGTTCAACCAATGGGACCACTTGTTTCCATGAGCACTACTAACGACAACTCACTAGGTACTGTATTGATAGTATGCGCTTGGCTAAGAAGCTCATAACATTGCCATCCGGAAGTATACCGGACCAACACACAAAACTATGTGGATCCATGAACGTTTATAGTCAGGTTAATACAGTTCGGTGTGAGCATTACTCATAAACGCGGATGGCAAAAAATAATAACAAAGACCTGAGTGACGTCATCTTCGAACTATCTATAAACCTAAAAAAATGACGTCAAACTGTAAGTCCCAGAGGTTCAAGAGTCAGGCTATAGATAGAATGCGCTTGGCCAAGGAGTTCACAACATTGCCATCCGGAAGTATAACGGACCAACACACAAACTCTGTGTAACCATGAAATTTTATAGTCTGGTTAATACAGTTTAGTGAGAACAACTCACAAACCCGGATGGCAAAAACAATAACAAAGGCCTGAGTGACGTCATCTGCATACTATCTATAGATAGTATACGCTTGGTTAAGGAGCTCAAAACATTGCCATCCCGAAACATACCGGACCAACACACAAATCTGTGTGTATCCATGAACGTTTATAGTCTGGTTACTTCAGTTTAGTGAGCATTACTCATTAACGCGTATGGCAAAAAAAAAAAAAACAAAAAAAAAACAAAACAAAAAAAAACAAAAAACAAAGACCAGATTGACGTCATCTGGGTTCTTTATATGTCAACGATGGCTACGCTCCAACACGAGAAAACGCTTCAACAGTTGTGACGTCACTTCCCCGGTAATGACGCAGAGTAACTTAGTAACTGGCTCTAAACTATCGGAACAATGACAGACGCTCTTATGAAATACTTTTCCTACGAGCATAAAAGTGTATCCAGAGGAGAAAAACATTATAAATCTGATCATGTTTTGAATTTTATACATTCTGATCACATAACATGTGAAAAAGTTCTAGCCAGCACGAAGAATAAAAAGTACCGATTTTCTGTGTTTAGAACCAAGCTTTTCGTTGCTGGGCGTACGTGACATCAGACTATTGAAGCCTATTGTTAGTGACATTAATTTAAGCCGATTTTTTTTCATCGGCAACTGTACAATACTTTAGGACTTTTCTTCTTTATGGTATATATGCAAAACGAAGGATCTGGAATATGTGATGTTTTACTTTACAATGTTATAGATAGAATGAAGTTGACGTCACTCGGGTCTTTGTTATTGTTTTTTACCATCCGCTTTATGAGTAATTATCACTTAACTGTATTATCCAGACTATAACGTTCAAGGTTACACATCGTTTTGTGTGTTGGTCCGTTATACTTCAGGTTGGCAATGTTGTGAGTTTCTTAGCCAAGCGCACACTATTGGATTGTCGTCCATTCCTCACAGATAAGCCTAAAGTCAGCATAAAGTAAGTTCATAATTTATAGACATAATTGTATTCGGTATCGCATCGGGGGCTTTGATATAAATACTGTAATTGTGTATTTAAGTAATTAAATAATGATTCGAATCTAATACATTTCCTACCTCGAGTAAAGAAGGAAATTTCCACAGGTGTTGGAAGGGTTTCATCTTCTCACAATATAGATAGTATGCGCTTGGCTAAGAAGCTCATAACATTGCCATCCGGAAGTATAACGGACCAACACACAAAACTCTGTGTAACCATGAACTTTTATAGTCTGGTTAATAACTCACAAACGCGGATGGCAAAATATAACAACAAAGGCTTGAGTGACGTCATTTCGAACTATCTATAGATAGTATGCAGATGACGTCACTCAGGCCTTTGTTATTGTTTTTGCCATCCGCGTTTGTGAGTTGTTCTCACTAAACTGTATTAACCAGACTATAAAAGTTCATTGTTACACAGAGTTGGTGTGTTGGTCCGTTATACTTCCGGATGGCAATGTTGTGAACTCCTTGGCCAAGCGCATTCTATCAATACATCACACTTGAGTTACCCTATAAAGTATTCCTTCAGAGCCATTTGGCCCATGGAGCCGGAGTTTATCCCGGTTTCTGTAGCGTGAAACAGACAATAGCAATGGGAGCGATCTATATTCATATTTTCGTCCAACCAGGTCATCAATCACATGATTTCTTGCTGTCCAACGATTGGATATTTCTTCACAAATGTAATCACGCTGCTTTGTTTACAAAAGTTATAAACATACCCATGTGTCAAGCTGAACAAAATGACCAATCGTGATGTTAGATTTTTTAAAATCTGTGAACACTTTTCACTATTTGGGTCACTTTGAGCATATTTTGCAATGTGACCAATGACCTCGAGCACATGGAACGTTAATATAGATCATGCCCATTAATTGCTACCCTCTGGATTGGACGCTAGTCTATCACAAATTACTTTCCGCCAGATCATATAGACCCAGCTACCCAATAACTGCTGTGTGTACAGGGGTGGGGGGGGGGGGGAGTCAGAACAAAATCTCGACACTGCACCCCGGGATCGATCTCGGTCCCTTTGCGTGTGAAGCGAGTGCTCTACCAACTGAGCTATCGGGACCCCCGAGTTACTGGAGAGCGTGACATTATTGCAATAAACATCTCACTGAAGTCACTTTAAAACGTGCAAAACCACGATTCAGTATCAGATACTCAATAATGCTAGCCTTATTAAAAAAACAAGGGGTCGTCAAATTGGGGCAAATTATCTCAGACTAATTTTAAGTACGTCAGTTAAACGGTCCTTACAATAAAACAAGAAATTATGGTTTTCATTCCTTATAATAAAACAAGAAATTATGGTTTTCATTCCTTATAATAAAACAAGAAGCACACACACACACACACACACACACACACACAAAACAAACACACGCAAAACAAACACACGCATACCTCAACACACACAAACTCACACACACAGACAAAACAAACACACGCACACGTGCCCACACACACATACATACACCATTATAATACAGCGCTCTGATGATGAAGTGATCACTCAAGATAACCTGTGCTGCATACCTGTCGGAAGACAGAGATCGAAGACTAGATAGATAATATAATAACTAAGCTTTAGTCCTATTATAAGAAGCATGGCGAGCTCTGCGTTCTTATTCGTGTGTTTTCTGGTTGGTTTGGTCATTCACACAGACTGCTTCTTGTTTGGTAAGAGATTTATAAAACACCATCATCTTTCTTATTTCATGTGGATCCTATGTTTTTTAATGTGGTAACTGGGTTCTCTCTCCTTTCCCTACCCTCTCTCTCTCTCTCTATCTATATATCTATCTAATAATATTATATATTTAAAATTCACAATGTTGAGACGTCTACATTAATGTTAGCTAATTTGCATCGTCAGGACTCAGAGCCTGAGATGGCAAAATTAACTGAACTTAATGAGACTGTCTCAAACATTGTGGTAAATATTTTAAATAATAATAATTCGCTCCATTACTGCATGTCGAGCACTTTTCGTACCATATTTGTATCAAACATCAATTCATATAATTTATATAATATATATATATATATATATTATATATATATATATATATATATATATATATTTATTTTTATTTATTTATCTATCTATCTATCTATCTATACATCTTTCTATCTTAATCAAATAATTATCAGTTGATAATGTTTCTTTATTGATTTAAAATGTCATTTATAAAGGATTTAGAAGGGATTCATCATCATCATCATCATCATCATCATCATCATCATCATCATCATCATCATCATCAACACCACCTCCAGTATACACAAGACTATCATCACCACTGCTAGCATCACCATTATCAACACCACCATCACCACCACCACCATCATTACCACTATAACTACAACCATATACATATTATGTGTAGTGTAGGTCGGCTAATTGGCAGATGTGTTGTTGTTTCTCTTCCTAAGGTGTGTGATTTTTATTGATTTCTAAAAAAAAGGCTGGGATATTTTTATACAGTCGTTTTTATAAAGTTGTATTCTATATATATATAAATCAAACAAGCACTTACATCACATGCAGTTTAAAAAGATGCCCAATTTCAATTCAAACTCTTGCTTATAAAACTATTGTTAGAACCATTTTGGAGCAAGGCAGCTCAATTTGGGAACCATGTACAAAGAAAAACACCGGCACTTTAGAAAACATCCAAAGAAAAACTGCAAGACACATCACAAACACGTTCGATCTTTTCTCATGTGCATCTGAAATAACACAACGGATTGGCCTTGAACCTCTGGAAAAGAGAAGAAAGATAGATAAACTGGTTCACAAGATCTACGACGAAATGTCGTCCCTTAAACTTCCAAACGACACATAGAATTAAACGAATGAGAATACGTACGAAGCCTAAAAAGTGTCCACCAATGAAAGCATTCAGCGCCATTTTGTTGTTGGCTGAGAATGTAGTAAATGCCATTCATTCGGTATCTATGTCAACATAACGACACAAGAAAAACAACAAACAATATCAAAATCCACAATAAAATGTTTCAGAACTGTTGCGTATATTTATGGCACAACGAAGCTGTCAAAAAATGAAGTTAGAGAATGTGTGTAATCATGTATTATAATAACCTGTAATGTGTTTTCCAACCACCACATCATCTACTACTACAACCACCACCACAATATCATCACTAACACTACTACTACAACCACCAGCCCCACATCATTATCACTACCACTACTACTACACCACCACCAGCACATCATCATCACTACCACTACTACAATCACCACAACCACATCGTCATCACTACCACTACTACTGCAACCACCACCACCATATCATCATCATTACCACTACTACCACAACCACCACCACCACTACTACTACAACCACCACCACATCACTACCTCAACTACAACAACCACCACCACAAAAGCATCACTACCACTACTACTACAACCACCACAACCACATCGTCATCACGACCACTACTACTACAACCACCACCATATC
The DNA here is from genome assembly GCF_034508935.2 of Berghia stephanieae. Classification (NCBI taxonomy): domain Eukaryota; kingdom Metazoa; phylum Mollusca; class Gastropoda; order Nudibranchia; family Aeolidiidae; genus Berghia; species Berghia stephanieae. Next base: position 33,556,557 of record NC_088370.1, on the reverse strand, counting down.
ATTACCATTACCATTACTACTACAACCACCACTACCACCATATCATTACCATTACCACTACTA
>NC_088370.1:33526494-33543994 GCF_034508935.2 Berghia stephanieae | reverse complement strand
TATAATAATAATAATAATAATAATAATAATAATAATAATAATAATAATAATAATAACAATAATAATAATAATAATAATAAAATAATAATAATAATAATAATAATAATATATAATAATAATAATAATAATAATAATAATAATAATAATAATAATAATACGAACCTTTTTCATGAAACAACGTCTCAAAGCGCTTTATAGATAATTAATTACTTAATAATAATAATGGTAACAACAATAAGTAAGGAATATAAATAACATTAAACAAACATCGAAAAACACCAAAGGTATACATATCATTGACCAGAACACAAATGACCGCTGGGCGACATGCATCATTTTGTATGGTCACTAACTCCTGGGAAAAATTTAAACGACATACCATCAACACCTTGATGAGCTGCAAAGGGTTGTTGGAAAATGGAGAACCAAATCTGCTCATGGCCACAATGCCAAACCTTACTTAGAAGAAATATCTGAATATCTTAAGTTGGCTACATGGCCAAATTCGTTTGGCTGGAGGAATTGAAGAATGCCTCAACAATGGAATGTGGCGTGCCCTTACAGAGAGAACGTAAAAATAGCATTGCTCTTATCTACTGACGAAATCCATCGTTTTGGTTAATGAGATATCACCATATTTGAGAAATCACTTTTCAAATGTTACTATATAGATACATACTTTATAAAATAAAAATATAACCAATAAACTTATTTTGATGAAAAGTTCACAATGATGTGTTGCAAAGAATGAAAAATAATAAGGGATGCACCCAAGATTAAAATTACCCGCTGTGAAAAATCACTGACTTCACGGTTCGATAACTCAGACTAAAAGATGGCTAAGAAATGATTCAAGTGGTGCATCTCTATGAACTTTTTATCAAAATAAGCTTATTGCTTATATTCTTATTTTATAAAAGTATGTATATAATAACATTTTAAAAGTGATTTCTCAAATATAATCAGGGTCTCATCTAACCAAACGATATAATGTTTCCTCAATTGATAAGAGAGACGCATGTTCAATGCCAAGTTGACGTTCTCTCTGAAAGGGCATGTATGGATGTGTTGCACATTGAGTGTACATTCTCAAAGAGCGAAACTCCTCACAGATTATCCAGTTCCGGCCGAATTATACTTCTGAGTGTAGAGGAAAAGTTATTCTTCTCTGTCGGTTTCAAACCGGTCAGATTATCTCATGGAAAATGGCTGCCTCAAGACTACAATATAAAAAGGAGGTATTTCCGGCATATTGACTTGTTTTGAACATTCATTCATTCATTCATTCATTCATTCATTCATCCCATAATCTGATGATCGTCGCGGGGATACATGGGATGCAGCTCTCACCACTTTTCGCCATTCTTCTCTATTATTGGCCTTCCCGAAAGACGTTCGTCAATATGTTCTTCCATCTTCATTCCTGTTCATTCCTTGATATTGTCCATCCAAACTTTCCTTTGTCCTCCTCTTCTTCCTCCTCCTTCAAGGGTGCCCTCCATCAACGTTCTACACAAACTTTCACACCTCACGATGTGGACAAACCATGACAGTTTCCTTCTTCTAACTGTGGTGATGAGGGGTTCCTGTCATTCTGCACGATCTTGTTCCTCTTTCAGTACGTCTTTATTGGTTCTGTGTTCTGCATACGACACCCGCAGGAATTTTCGATAACTTTTCATCTCAAAAGCAGAGATTCTGAGTTCTAATTCCGCAGTTAATGAACATGCATCTCTCGAAAGACACATTCTACCATTTCAAAACCATCTAGCGGTTGTAGAAAAAAAAAATCACAAGTATCAAAATAATAGGAGTTGCAATATGGATGCAGGTATTAGTCGAAAGAACAATAAACTCTGTCTGACGATAACACTTTCGACATGTCAACATCAGTTCTGTGTCTAAAATTATCCAATAACTATCTAAATGTGCATTTATTATTGTCCAAGAGTGTATATCTGTGAAATATTTTTTTTAATTAGGGAAAAAAATTAGCATTCAAATTACAAAATGCTATAAACCATTACAGCTGTTCAGATTTTGTAGTTAAGCGCATATTGAGTAAATATGTGAATCTCCCTCCGCCTTGAAACGGTATTAAGTCGGATTCTTCAATTTTGATTTTTTTGGTACCCAATCAAAGCTTAGTTTATGCTTTAAAATTTGATACCAACTTTTTAAAATTCTGATTATTCATTGCCCAATTATGACCGTTTGAAGTGGGGAGAGTGTAAAAACCAAGTTTTGAGAAAATCGACTTTGATGTGAGGCACCGTTTTCACGCACAGTCAAATCAATGGGGAAAGATAACTCCTTAGATACGGGCATTTGAAATTTAACGAGAATAGTAAAATTTGCAGGGACGCTAATTTTCAATTTGACTCACAGGAATTTCAGACACCACTCGGAAGAATTTCAATGCCGAAAGAGGAATTTCCGCACAAAAAAGGGAATTGGGATGGTATTTGGAATTGTGTGTAAATATTATATAGATAACTTTCCCGCACAAAAAAGGGAATTGGGATGGTATTTGGAATTGTGTTTAAATATTATATAGATAACTTATTAGAATTATATTATGATATATAAACACATTGCTAAATACAACCCCAAAGTTTCCTTATTTCAAATGAAGTAAAGCTCCAAAACCTAATGGTAGTGATTGTAGTAATGGTGGTAGTGAGGATAATGTGGTGTTGGTGGTTTTAGTAGTAGTAGTAGTAGTAGTAGTAGTAGTAGTAGTAGTAGTAGTAGTAGTGTGATGTGTGTTGTGGGTGATTGTAGTAGTGTAGTAAGATGTGGTGTTGGTAGGTTGTAGTAGTAGTGGTAGTGAAGATGTGTGTGGTGGTGGTTGTAGTAGTAGTGTCGTGAGAATGTGGTGTGGTGGTTGTAGTATGGTAGTGAAGATGTGGTGGTGGTGGTGGTTGTAGTAGTAGTGGTAGTGAAGATGTGGTGGTGGTGGTGGTTGTAGTAGAAGTGGTCGTGATGAAAATGTGGTGGTGGTGGTTGTAGTGTGTGTGTGTATGTGTGTGTATGTGTGTGTGTGTGTGTTTGAGAGAAAGAGTGCATCTAGTGATGAGTAGAGCAACATGAACTTGAAAAGCTAACAAGGCTAAAGTTTGAGGCCAAAGTATTTGTGATTAGCTATTATTGGTAAGTAGAGAAAGGTGAACATGAAAATTAATCCAGTGAGCGCAATTTATTGATTTGTGTGTTTGTGTGTGTGTGTGTGTGTGTGTGCGCGTATGTATGTGTGTGTTTATGTGAAGACGGAGAGAGATAGAGAATGATAGAGAGAGAGAGAGAGAGAGATAGATAGATAGAGAGAGAGAGAGAGAGAGAGAGAGAGAGAGAGAGAGAGAGAGAGAGAGAGAGAGAGAGAGAGAGAGATTTGAGCTGAATTTTTTTGAATGGTTTTTACGGCCCTGCAACATTATTGGTGGTGGTAGGGGTGGCTTTGTGGTGGGACGGTGATGTGATGGTGGTAGTAGAGATGATGATGTAATGGTGGTTGTAGTATAGATGGTGATGTGGTAGTTGTTGTAATAGTGGTGGTAGGGATAGTGATGTGGTGGTTATAGCAGTAGTGGTGGGGGCGGTGATGTGGTGGTTGTTGTAGTAGTGGTGGTAGGGATGGTGATGTGGTGGTTGTAGTAGTGGTGGTAGGGATGGTGATGTGGTTTTAGTAGTAGTGGTAGTGATGGTTGTAGTAGTAGTGATGATGATGCGGTGGTGATGGTGGTTGTAGTTGAAATAGTAGCAGTAGTGATGTTGATGATGTGGTGGTGGTTGTAGTATGAGTGGTAGTGATGATGATGTGGTGGTGGTGGTTTTAGTAGTAGTGGTAATGAAGATGATGTTGTGGTGGTGGTGGTTTTAGTAGTAGTGGTAGTGATGATGGTGTGGTGGTGGTTGTAGAAGTAGTGGTAGTGATGGTGGGGTTTGTAGTAGAAGTGGTAGGGAAAGGGGCAGCGTGGCTCAGCGGTACGGTCTTTGCTTCCTACCCGAAAGGTACCGAGTTCAATCACCAGCCGCTGCGTTGTGTGGCCTTGAGCAAGTCACCTCGCCCTAGCTCACTTTGCGGCGCTGCTCTGCGGCTGACGCCTGGGTTATTCCAGTCTTCCCTTGGAATAGACCCTAAAGACAAATTTCCCCTTGGGGATGAATAAAGGGAATTTTTTATTTTTTATTTAATGAGTAGTAGTAGTGGTAGTGATAATGATGTTGTGGTGACGGGTGTTGCTGTAGTGGTAATGATGATGATTGGTGATGATTGTAGTAGTAGTGACTGGAAGTGACAAATAGCGAAGGCCCGTTGATCAAACCTCTGAAGGAACGTTTTTCCCAATCCGCTGATAAAACATTTGATAAGCGCGCCCTCATTCTTTTGTTACAAGATGATCAAACCTCTGATGTTCGTTCAGAGCTTTGATCATCTGGTTTTGATTTCTAGATAGACGGAGAAGTCCTGTGCTTCCCTCTTTGAAGTGATGGATAATATGTGATCCTTCGCCTCAAAACGGTATTAAGTCAGGTTGGTTAAAATGTTGAAAATTGAATTTACAGCCAGAAATATCAGACTTTGAGTTTGTATGTTTTATTGAGGAGAATGGATACCATATTCTAGGGTGCTATTTCCAACAATTTATATTTTTGACCAGTTTAACATTTAATTCGGCTTTTAAGCATCTGGTTCGTTCCGACATAGTACCGTTTTGAGACGATGGGTCACATATGGTAAAATGTACATCGCTTCATAGATTTCACACTTTAGAAATAGAACATTGGACTGGATGAGAGCTGTGAAAAATACAATGTGTACTCACATTATTCATTTTCCATACTGTCTGTCGTCTTCAAATATCGATCGACTATAATGACCCCCATCTGGTCAAAAACTCTCAAATCCTGGACTTTAGGGAAATCTTCAATCAAGGAAGTCCCAGGGTAACTCTCTCCTTCTCGGAATTTTGCCCCAAAACTTGACATCCACCCAACACAAAAATAGATTTTTCTTACTCAAACAGAAAATTAACAAGTACATTCTATGCATGATATTGTTCAGCAAAACGTGCTCTACAATACAGTGTCAAGTTTTTATGACTATAATAAACAAATTTTCTTCAAAGTTTATGAGAAACAAAAATAATCAGATGAGAAAGTTGTTGGTTGCATCGTAACGAATGTGACGATTTTCCTGTAGTTGGTAACGGTAAGGAGAGGGTTAAAGAGTTTTTGAAAAGGTCATTTATATCGATCACATTTGAAGGACGAGGTTTTTGGCAAAATTTATTTTAAGAACGTGTTTTTTGTTTGTTTGTTTGTTTTTTTGTTTTGTTTGTATTTTTCCTTTTTTAGATTTCATCAGCATATAGCCGAACGAAACAAATTGTAAAGGGGTCTACAAGCTAAGTTTTACTCTTCGCTTTGGACTTTGTGAAGCGCTTTGAGTATAATCAGTGGACACTGCACGATTTCATAAGCTCTCCCTTTATCTATTTAATCTTTTAAATCAGGTTTTTCACACAAGTAGACGGATCCAAGCTGACGTCACCGACATTTTCTGCCTTCATAAATCTGCTTAACAACTACTACCCAGAAAACACCCACACTGAACACAGCACGTCCCACGAGACCGCTGAGGTGAATGCGTTCTTGGACGCCGTCCTTGAGACCAAGGTCATGGACGAGTTGCAGAAATTTCTCATATGCAAGAGTAGGTTTGTTGTTATATAATAATATTAATAAAATAATTATAATATATAATAATATATATAATAATTAATTGATGATGATATGATAATAATAATAATAATAATAATAATAATATAATAAATAATAATAATAATATAATAATAATAATAATAATAATAATAATATAAAATAATAATATAATAATAATATAATAATAATATATATATGATAATATATATATATAATATATAAATATAATAATATAATAATAAAAAATAAAAAAAAATAAGATATGATAATGATATGAAATGAAATGATAATAATATAATAATAATAATAATAATAATAATAAAATAATAATAATATAATAATAATATAATAATAATACTTTATTGCGTCCCAAAAAGGAAATGTATTTTACTGACGTGTTATAATTTACACAACAAGATAAAAATACAATGGAAATAGGATGTAACAGGAGCAGTTCCACAACCAGAGCCGCGCTTTATAATATGAATTATTTCAACACTGTAAAATAGTTTAAACTGTCACCATAAATTGAAAATTGAAAAGATTGCAAAATAAATAAATTGATAAATTAATATTTACATTTTTTGAAAGTAAAAATGAGGAATTATTATATAAAATGATAAATTGCCTTATACTGGACGGCAGAAAAGATTTTCGGTGTCTCTCTCTGCTTTTGTTGAAATAGAAAAAGGGCGACCACTCCTTCCTAACATAATAACTGATGGTCTTAGTGGATGATTCTGGTCATTTAGTGTTTTAGTTATTTTACTAATACAAAATTTCTCGTATAAAATATCTACATCGTCAACATCATTTATATAGCATTTAATGAATTTTTAAATATTTGAATTTATTTTGTTCCTTTCCACTGCTAAACAATTGCCTCCCCAAGCTGTCATACAAAATGACAAGACACTCGATTACGGCTTTATAAAATGTGACCCATCGTCTCAAAACGGTATTATGTCGGAACGAACCATATGCTTAAAATCCGAATTAAATGTCAAACTGGTCAAAAATATAAATTGTTGGCATTAGCACCCTAAAATATGGTATCAATTCCCCTCAATAAAACATACAAAGTCAAAACAAGTCTGATCTCTCTGGCTATAAATTCAATTATCAACATCTTAACCAACCCGACTTAATACCGTTTTGAGGCGAAGGGTCACAAATAATGGCTTATGTCCCCTACACACCTAACGTTCTACTGGCCGGTATACCCCCGGTAACGGTAAACCGTTTAGCCCATCAATATACAAAATTTAAATAAATGTATGACTTTCGTAGAAGATGGTGAAAACCAGATGTAAATGTGACCCTTCGCCTCAAAACGGTATTAAGTCGGGTTGGTTAAGATGTTGAAAATTGAATTTATAGCCAGAAATATCAGACTTGTGTTGAGTTTGTATGTTTTATTGACGAGAATGGATACCACATTTTAGGGTGCCAATGCCAACAGTTTATATTTTTGACCAGTTTGACATTTAATTTGACTTTTAAGCATATGGTTCGTTCCGACATAATACCGTTTTGAGACGATTGGTCACAAATATCTAAAATTGGTTTAGAATTATAAGTCTTTGAAATCAGGGAAAGACTTGATAGAGGCCCTACCCTGGATATTCAAGGCGATTGGTTAGGTTGGTTGGTCAGGCCGCCCCTTTGGGCGCCCAACAGGAGCCACAAGATTGACGTAACTATAGATAGTATGCGCTTGGCCAAGGAGTTCACAACATTGCCATCCGGAAGTATAACTAACCAACACACAAACTCTGTGTAACCATGAACTTTTATAGTCTGGTTAATACAGTTTAGTGAGAACAACTCACAAACGCGGATGGCAAAAACTATAACAAAGGCCTGAGTGACGTCATCTGCATACTATCTATAGTACTTTTAGTAAGCCATAGTCAAAAGTCTTCGCCATTTAAGGTGATATAATACTCTTAACTCACTCAATCCTAGAGATTTTTGCTACTTTTCAAAATTGAAAATAATGTATTCAAAATGAGCTTGTACGAGTGTATAGATAGTTTTATTCAACTATCATTAACATGTAAAAACTAAGAACATTAGCGTTGATAATACGCCTATAATTTGTCTCAGAAAAATATAATAAATAGGCATGGGGTAAAAGTAACCCGGGTAATCTACGGATATGTGACCCTTTGCCTCAAAACGGTATTAAGTCCGGTTGGTTAAGATGTTGAAAATTGAATTTATAGCCAGAAACATCAGACTTGTGCTGAGTTTGTATGTTTTATTGACGAGAATGGACACCATATTTTAGGACTCTAATGCCAACAATTTATATTTTTGACCAGTTTGACATTTAATTCGGCTTTTAAAAGCATGTGGTTCGTTCCGACATAATACCGTTTTGAGACGATGGGTCACATATAGTCAGTGTTTGGGTTGAGTGAGTCAATAGGGGAAATATACAGTATTCTCACTATGCTGTGACTGTTTGGCCTTGAGCAATGTTTGAACGTTTTTGACAAGTTTAGGCTCATTGTTGTCGATCGATATAATCCCTCTCCTTACCAACTATAGGAAAATCGTCACATTCGTTACGATACAATCAACATTTTTCTTATTCAAATTTCTTTTGTACATCAAAACATTTAAAGAAAATGAACAATGTGTTGAAGAGCATGTTTTACTAAAGAAATTATGTATGGCAAAAACTTTACTGCTATTGTGTTTGAGTGATAAAAAATATATTTGAGTGTTAGTTGGGTGTGAAGTTTTGGGGAGAATCTTGAGAATGGCTTGTGAGGAGATGGTTAATAGGGATAATACATTACTCTCACTGTACTATGCTGTGACTGTGTGGTCTTGACCAATGTTTGGACGTTTTTGACAAGTTCAGGCTCATTATTATCAATCAATATTAAGGACGTATTCTTGACCAAAAATTTAAAAAACGTGTTTTTTTTTTCACATTACGGAAGACTTGACATTTTTGGTTCTCTATAGGGAATGAGATTAGCGGAAGAGTAGCTTCCCTTGATTGGACGTCACCTTACAGAGAGAACGTCTCACGCCGCTTTCACCGGAAGCGAGTACGAGAGACGCATGTGCAAAACCAATATGACGTTCTCTCTCTAATAACTTCTCCACCGGTGACGTCTAGTGCCGCGCTGAGGACCGGACCGAGGACCGGTCCCACGGTCTTTTAGCTGTGAACCGTGGTCCAGTCCCAAAGAGGAAGACCGCCGGCGGTCCTCACTTCTTATCACCTTTCAACGGTCTCGCGCCATACTACTTCCCCAGCGATTCGTTGCCTCGGTCCTTTGCCTATCTTCCACCAATCACCACCCATCCCACTTAATTAATCGCACCCACCCCCTTTGCCATACACTAAACGACACAGACGACCATAGAGGCAGACGACCACCTCCCTCCACTCCGCAAACCGCCCTTTCGTGTGTGAGATGGGGGGAACAGGAGGCGCACGCCTTGGACGATTCCATTATACGGGGTAAATTTCAAAATTTACTACACCATAATGATCGCAATGACAATGATCTATGATGAAGGCATGACCCCTCTTCTCTAATGGGTTATTGTTTGAAATGTATGTGACTACTAAAGATGTGTGTGTGTGTGTGTGTGTGTGTGTGTGTGTCGAACCTAGCAAGTTGCAAGTCTGATTTTTTGTTTTCTTTTGTCCATCTCTTGTCGCCACTCCTTTCTATCGCATTGTTGTCATTTAAAATAATACAATAATATTAAAATTTCGTTTGGTGTTTTAACTAATCAAGTAATATGAGTTTCATTAGTTTCTTCCGTCCAAAAAAAAAAAACAGTTATAACGTCTGTATTTTTAAAAGGTCCAATAGAATATTTGGGGACCCCGATAGCTCAGTTGATAGAGCACTCTCTTTATACGCAAAGGGCCAGAGATCGATCCCGGGTGCAGTCGATTTTTTTCTGAATCCCTGTCTACTCAGCAATGAATGGGTAGCTGAGTTTGTTAGATCTGGCGAAAAGTCACCATCGACCCCTCTTATCACCTCATCCACCCCCTCTTATTATAACTTCACGTCTCTCTCTTACTCTTCAATGCTCGCTGCCCTCTAATGTGTGTGTGTGTGGGGGGGGGGGGGGAGGGGGGGGGGTAGGAGTTGCGTGTGTGTATCAACGCCACGAACAACTCGATCAACGCCTTGGGCGATGCCATTATCTCCGTTAATGGGGATAAATTTCAAATTTTATTAAATTATCGAAGTAACAATGAAGTACGGTGAGCAAATAAAGAAGGCATCACCCCTCTTCTCTAATTAGGTTACAATTTGAAATGAGTGTTACTACTCCGTGTGTTTTACTCCTGTAGGCCACGGTTTTCATCGTGTAGCGGTCTTTAACGGTTCAAGAATGAACGGACCGGTCTAGAGACCGGTCCTTGCGGTCTTCATTTCCCAAGGACCGTAGGACCGTGGTCCTTAAGCTTGCCAAGGACCGCCCCGCACTGGTGACGTCCAATCAAGGGACGCTACTCTTCCGCTAATCTCATTCCCTATTGGGGAAGAATAGTGCGATTATGTCGTCTAGTGGTATGACACTCGCTTTCGGATCGGAAGGTCCTGGGTTCGAGCCTCGCGCTCGGCGCATAGTTGAGTCCTTGGACAAGGCCCTTTACTCACATTCTCTCACCGTACTCAGGTGTAAAATGAGTACCTAGCCGTTAATAGCGTTGTCTTTGTCCGAAAATTTGTAATATCGCCTAACAGGCGTCATGTCCCGTCCCACATGTTAAATGTTGCTGTTGACCAGAGACCCCTTGTAAAGTGCTTTGAGCACATTTAGTGGATATTGCGCTATATAAAGCTAATTTTTTAAAGAATAATTGATCCATCAAAGGGAATTCCCGATGCGATGCCCTTACTTTATAAACGTTCAAAATTTATTTCAGACAAAGTGTCATCAAAAGCGGATTTGAAGACGACTTTGAAAAAGATCTGGTTTGATTTTTATACTCGAGGCTCCAGAGACGCTTATCACAGCTCGTCAGGATTTGAACACGTCCTGGTTGGAGAGTTCAAGAGATCGACCATTGTGAACGGATTTCACTCATGGCTGAGTTTTTACGAGAAGGAAAAGACTGGAGACATCAACTATCTGGGATACGTTTCTAAGAGGACTGACGTGAGTTGGTTTTAATATATTGTACCCTTTACATCAACTTTAAAATACCGTGAGCTTTTTATTTTATATAGCCTTCTATAAAGTCTGATGTCACGTCGCCCAGCAAGAAAATCGGTACTTTTTTCATGCTGGCAAGAACTTTTCATATGTGACCCATCGTCTCAAAACGGTATTATGTCGGAACGAACCATATGCTTAAAAGCCGAATTAAATGTTAAACTGGTCAAAAATATAAACTGTTGTCATAAGCACCCTAAAATATGGTATCCGTTCTTCTCAATAAAACATACAAACTCAACACAAGTCTGGTATTCCTGGCTATAAAATCAATTTTCAACATCTTAACCAACCCGACTTAATACCGTTTTGAGGCGAAGGGTAACATATGTCATGTGATCAGAATGTGTAAATGTCAAAACATGATCAGATTTATAATTTTTTTTTCTCCTCTTGATATACACTTCTATGCTCGTCGGAGAAATATTTCATAAGGGCGTCCGCCATTAGCCCGATAGTTTAGAGTCAGTTACTAAGTTACCATGAGTCATTTCGAGGATTTTAGCCATCCACGTTTATAATTCTTACTAAATTGTATTAACCAGACTATAAACCTTCAAGGTTACACATAGATTGTGTTGGTTCGCCGTTATAGTTTTGATGGCAATGTTGTGAGTTTTGGCCAAGCGCATAATATTATCTATATTTTATTGTGAAAATCTCAAATTAACCAAAAATTCTAGACAACATTAATCGGGGACTTTCTTTTCAATATTCTTCAATAGTCGTAACGTCACTTCCTTCCTAATGACGCATGGTAACTTAGTAACACTGGCTTTAAACTATCGGAACAATGGCGGACGCCCGTATGAAATATTTCTCCGGCGAGCATAAAAGCGTATCCAGAGGGGAAAAAAAATATAAATTTGATCATGTTTTGACTTTTACACATTCTGATCACAAGACTTATGAAAAGTTCTAGCCAGCATGAAGAATAAAAAGTAATGATTTTCTCTGTTTAGAACCAAGATGGCCGCCGTTGCCGGGCGGCGTGACATCAGACTACTGAATCCAATTGAAACTTGTATTTGAGTGGCTTTATAACAGCCGCTGTGTGACACGCGAGTTCCTGTTTTAGATCCTTTCCAGAAACGCTTTATTCACATTGTTTCACCATAAGGATCTCCCATAGTGGACAGGGAGGTACATACTGTGTCTTCTATCCCCTTATATCTGTTTTCCAACATGCTTTCTGTCTTTGTCTTGGAATGAAATTACTTGGTTTTGTCATGGCCCTGGCCGTAGTCCTAGCTGGGAAGGAAACAGTCAAATGCATAGTTATTGTTTTGGAAGATGATATTTTTTCCTGGTAAATCATCTCTCTGTTATGTATTATTTAATTTGTTATTTTGAATGTATAATGTAAGCATTTGAGTGTTTTCCTCTCTGTTGGCTCTTGTGCATATATCCGGGTGAGACTTGTAGGTGATCCCAGACTAAGTACATTGGTGGTATGCTCTTGGAATCTACATCTGATCCCTATTTGTTCCCAGTTCCCCTTTGTCTTACTTTTTCTTGGGTGCTTTAATTGTGATTCTAGAACTTTTTACTATCCCATTTTCTTCCTTTTTACTGGCGCTGATATAACCTAAATGTGTTGCAAGCTCCGTAAAACCCTTAAAAACAAAACAAAACAAACCATAAGAATGTTCAAATTGAGCACGGTACCCGACATAGCGTTGCCTTCGTTGAGCGGCTATGTGGTCTTGCGGTATGACACTCGAATTCGGATCAGAAGGTCCTGGGTTCGAGCTTCGCCGCTCGGCGCGTAGTTGAGTCCTTGTAAAATTTTCTTTACTCACATTCTCTCATCGTTGTAAGATGAGTACCTGGCCGCTAACGGCGTTATCTCAGTCCGAAAAAAATGTACTATCGCCTAACAGGCGTTATGTCCCGTCCTACATGTTAAGTGTTGCTGTTGGCCAGGGACCCCTTTTAAAGCGCTTTGGGTACGAATAGTGGATATTGCGCTATATAAATGCTCTATTTTCATTTTTTTACAACATTCATTACTCTTTAATCCGCAGCCTGAAATAGCCTCAGTTGCTTTCACCTGGGACGGCCACTACAAAGCCAAGGGAAGTTTTTTCGTAGGGACAAGTCCAGAGTTTGACCTAGCGATCTACACACTTTGTTACCTGATGCACTCTGGCCACATGTGTAAACTCACCATAAACGGCCACCGTGTTTCTATCAAGACCTACGACCGTAAGGGACATGTAGCCACGGCTTTTGTCCTGTAAGGAAACTATTGTGACTAGGCGGGGTTCCGGACAACACACTGTGGGTCAATGAAGTACATACTGTGTCTTCTATCACCGTATGTTGTCCAACATGCTTTCTGTCTTTGTCTTGGAATGAGATTACTTGGTTTTGTCCTGGCCCTGGCCGGAGTCCTGGCTGGGAGGGAAACAGTCAAATGCATAGTTATTGTTTTGGGAGATGATGTTTTTTTCCTTGTAAATCATCTCTCTGTTATGTATTATTAAATTTGTTATTTTGAATTTATAATGTAAGCATTTGTGTGTATTCCTCTTTGTGGGGACCGTGCTTGTGTCCAGATGAGACTTATTGGTGATCTCAAACTAAGTACATTGATGGTATGCGCTTGGAATCTACATCTGATCCCTATTTGTCCCCAGTTTCCATTTGCCTTACTTTTTCTTGGATGCTTTAATTGTAATTCTAGAACTTTTTACTATCCCATTTTCTTCCTTTTTACTGGCGCTGATATAACATAAATGTGTTGCAAGCGCGGTAAAACCCTTAAAAACAAATCAAAAACAATATATCGTGAAATAAATTAGAATTGATGGACAAAATGTATTTTACATTTCTTTCAAGATTTAGATTCAATTTCATTATTGAGCATTTGTGACCGATCTCCTCGAAATGGTATAATATCGGGATGCGTAAAATGGATTCTTAAAACTAAATTTTTGCGTTTTTTGATTTTTCAAACTTCCGAAATTTGAATATTTTAACTGATGAAATCTTCAAATCTTTGCATGATATGGTAAAATTTGTGTATTTTTCGAGTTTTAAAATAATAAAAATTAAGAAATTTATATAGACGTAATTGTCGATTTTTTTTTTCATGTTTTTGTTGGTCAAATTGGTCAAATTTTTGCATTTTTTCGATTTTTATAAATTCCGAAATTTAGTTGTTTTGACTAATGAAATCTTCGAATTTTAGCATGATATGTTCCAACTTTTGCATTTTTTAGGTTTTGGAATGATAAAAGTAAAGAAATTTTGAAACTCGAATTTTAAACTTGACGTACACAATTTTTGTTGAAATTAATGCCTGAGGATAGCTATTTAAATGAAATAAATTAATAAAATTCCCTTTATTCATCCTTTCGGATCGGAATGTCCTGGGTTCAAGCCTCCCTCGGCGCATAGTTGAGTCCTTGGAGAAGGCTTTCTACTCACATTCTCTCACCGTACTTGGGTGTAAAATGAGTACCTGGCCGTTAACAGCGTTGTCTCTGTCGGAAAAAAATGTAACATCGCCTAACAGGCGTCATGTACCGATCTATGGTATTCTAGTATTGATTCAAGAAGGCCATTCTCTATCCATAAGATCTATGTAGTTAATTACAAATAATAAATCACTAGTTGTAAAAAAATCTATTTGTCTCAATTTGTAATTAATTTCTTTTTAATTGAGCTTTTATATAGGGCAATATCCACTAAAAGTGCCCAAAGAGCTTTACATGAGTTCCCTGGCCAACAGCAACATGTAACCTGTAGAACGGGACATGACGCCTGTTAGGCGATATCACAAATTATTTTTTCCTACAGAGACAACGCTGTTAGCGGCCAGATACTCATTTTACAACTGAATACGGTGATAGATTGTGAGTAAAGAGCCTTCTCCAAGGACTCAACTATGCGCCGAGCGAGGCTCGAACTCAGGACTCGTGGACGGGAACGGCGTTGTTTTTGTCGGAGAAAAAAAAATACCTTAGGTGATTTTTCTTCTTTCATTATGTTAACTGTTGTTGTTGGCTTAGGACCAGTTATAAAGCGATTTTGGGCGCATTTATATCTGGTCAATATATAAAAGCTCATAATTTGATATTAGATTGACTTTCTATTCCCAACGGGTTTAGCTAAAACAAAGCAGTGGTTGTTTTGTGTTTAATTTTAGTTGGGAAGTCATTTTTTCTATTCGTTTTGTTTCATTTACAGATAGCTAGTCTCTTTTGGTGTTATTTTGTTTTTTTCTAATTATTTTTTTTTTCATCTTGTGTTTTTGTTGTCTTGTTTTCCTTTTTTAGGGAAGAGTAAAGTAACATGAATAAAATAAAAAAAATAAAAATTGAGCTTGATCTAGCGCAATATCCACTAAACGTGCTCATCAAAGCGCTTTAAAAGGGGTCCCTGGTCAACAGCAACATTTAACATGTAGGACGGGACATGACGCCTGTTAGACGATATTACAATTTTTCGGACAAAGACAACGCTGTTAACGGCCAGGTTCTCATTTTACCCCTGAGTACGGTGAGAGAATGCGAGTAAAGAGCCTTTTCCAAGGACTCAGCTATGCCCCGAGCACGAGGCTCGAACCCAGGACCTTCCGATCCGAAAGCAAATGTCATACCACAAGACCACATAGCCGCATCTTGTGTTTTTGTTGTTTTGTTTTCTTTGTATAGGGAAGGGTAAAGTAAAAGCATTTCAGAATGTATCAACCCTCTCCTTACCAGCCATTTTCAGAATTTTCCCCAAAACTTCACACCCACCAACACAAAAAACAGACATTTCTTACTCAAACAGAAAAGTAGCTAACACATTCTATACACAATATTGTTCGACAATATGACGAGATCTATATTACAGAATGTCAAGTTTTTATAGCTATAGCAAAAAGAAATGAAATCTGGATGAGAAAAGTGACGGTTGCATCTAAACAAATGTGACGATTTTCTAATATAATAGGTGGTAAGGAGAGGGTTAAAGAATGGAACTTCCAACCCAGTGAATTTGGTTTTGGCTCCATCTCTATTTTCTTGAACAAGAAGATGAGTGTGTGTGTGTGTGTGTGTGTGTGTGTGTGAGAGAGAGAGTGAGAGAGAGAGAGAGTGAGAGAGAGAGAGAGAGAGTGAGAGAGAGAGAGAGGGAGAGAGAGAGAGAGAGAGAGAGAGAGAGAGAGAGAGAGAGAGAGTTTTTTTTTTAATAGAAATCAAATCCCTTAAAAGCTTCCTTCTGTGAGTTCCCTATCTGTGAAGTGGACTATACGTTGATAATAAATAGAAATTTTATTTGTTAAATACTATAGTCCGCTTCCCAGTCCAAGGGAGGTAACAAGAAAAAATCTTTAATAGTTTTTATTTAACCGGATTGTGTCCCTTGGACTGCTCATTCATCATAATAATACATAAAATAAATATTTGTGACCCCTCGTGTCAAAACGTTATTATGTCGGGATGGACCAGATGTTAAAAAATCAAATTATAGTTAAACTGGTCAAAAATATGAAACATTGGTATTTAGCACAGTAAAATATGATATTCCTTCTCCTCTATAAAGCATATAAACTCAACTTAAACATGATATTTCTGGCTACAAATCCCATTTTAAGCATCTTAATCATCAAGACTTAATACCGTTTTGAAACGAGGGGTCACATATCTTTTCTTCATCCGATAAGGGGGAAATTTGTCTCTAGGGTATGTTCCAAGGGAAGATTGGAATAACCCATGCGTCAGAGAAAATATGATCCATCGTCTCAAAACTGTATTATGTCGGAACGAACCAGATGCTTAAAAGTTGAATTAAATGTTAAACTGGTCAAAAATATAAACTGTTGGCATTAGTAACCTAAAATACGGTATCCATTCTCCTCAATAAAACATACAAACTCAACACAAGTCTGATATTTCTGGCTATAAATTCAATTTTCAACATCTTAACCAACCCGACTTAATACCGTTCTGAGGCGAAGGGTCACAAATGAATTCGCGTGGTGCGTTAAAAGATTAAGTATTCCATCAGAGCCATTCGGCCCATGAAGCCGGAGTTTATCCCGATTTCTGTAGCGTGAAACAGACAATGGCAACTGCTTGCTATCCTTGGAATAGCTAGTCTATCGGATAATAATAATGATAACAATAATAATAATAATAATAATAATAATAATAATAATAATAATAATAATAATAATAATAATAATAATAATAATAATAATAATAAAGCAGCGAAGTGATTTCTTAGAAGGATGTTAAAAATCTCTTGGACAGGGAAGAAAACTAATGAAAAAGTCTTAAGTATTAGAGCAATTTGAAACTAAAATGTTACTAATTCGTACAACAAGAAAAAAAGAAAGTGCAATCTTTAGGGCACCTAAATCGACATAAATGTATTGTACATCTTGCTCTCACAGGAAAGATAGAAGGTGAAATGAGTAAAGGTAGACCAAGAAAAAACATATTTGAATAGTTTGAACAGCTGGGTGACAAAGAAAGAGAAGAGTGATGTTAGTTTTTTGAGGTTATCTGATCAGAGAGATGAATGGCGTACCATGATCACTGATGTGTCTGGCACAGACTTGGTACTT